>NC_051189.1:51657560-51989782 GCF_015220075.1 Falco rusticolus
CGGCGGCGGGAGCGGCGGGCACCCCCACGCCCTGGGGCTGGGGCCCGGCGCCCAGGACGGGCTGGGGGGCCCGCCGAAGGAGCCGCCGCCGCCGCAGCCGCAGGAGGAGCCTGGCACCCCGTCCTCTTCCCCGGAGGACAAGCTGCTGGCCAGCCCGCGGGCCATCAACAACCTGGTGCTGCAGGGCTGCTCATCCATCGGGCTGCGGCTGGTGCTGGAGTACCTGTACACGGCCAACGTGACCCTGTCGCTGGACACGGTGGAGGAGGTGCTGTCGGTCAGCAAGATCCTGCACATCCCGCAGGTCACCAAGCTGTGCGTGCAGTTCCTCAACGACCAGATCTCGGTGCAGAACTACAAGCAGGTGTGCAAGATCGCCGCCCTACACGGCCTGGAGGAGACCAAGAAGCTGGCCAACAAGTACCTGGTGGAGGACGTGCTGCTGCTCAACTTCGAGGAGATGCGCGCCCTGCTCGACTCGCTGCCCCCCCCCGTCGAGTCGGAGCTGGCGCTCTTCCAGATGTCCGTGCTGTGGCTGGAGCACGACCGGGAGACCCGCATGCAGTACGCCCCGGACCTGATGAAGCGCCTCCGCTTCGCCCTCATCCCGGCGCCGGAGCTGGTGGAGCGGGTCCAGTCGGTGGATTTCATGCGCACCGACCCCGTCTGCCAGAAGCTGCTGCTGGACGCCATGAACTACCACCTGATGCCCTTCAGGCAGCACTGCCGGCAGAGCCTGGCCAGCAGGTGAGGGGGGCGCCGGGGGGCGGGGGGGGCTTCCCTCACAGACGCCCCCTCGGCGGCGGCCGCTGCCCGCGGGAGGTCGAGCGGGGGGGAGACCCCGCAGGGCGCGGAGCCGAGGCGGCGACGGGCAGGGATCCCGCGGGGGCCGGGCCGGGCGCCCTGCGGCCGGGCAGGGGGCGGCGCGGCGGCTGCGGCCGCGGCCGGGCCGGGCGACGGGAGCCCGCCCGCGGCGGCGGCTGGAGGGCGGTGGCGGGGCCGAGCTGCCCGCCCCCAGCACCACCAAACTTCTCGTCCCCTCCCCTTGGCCCGGCGGGGCCGCTGCGGCCGGGAGCAGGGGAGGGCGGGGGGCGCCCGGCCGGCCGCCCAGCGGCGCGGGGGGAGGCAGTCCCGCGGCGAGTCGGCGCGGGCAGGGCCGGCCCTGCGGCGCCAGGCGTCGGGGGCCGGACCCTGGCAGGGCAGCGGCGGGGGCGGAGGCCGCGGCCGAGGGCGGGAGGCCTCCTCGGGGGCCGGCGGGGCGGGCGGGTGCGGGCCGCGGCGTGGGTGCCTGGGCTGGCCGCCCGGGGAGGCCGTGCCCGCCCCGCTGCTGGGCTCCCGCCGGTGCTGGCGCCGGCCGCGGGTGCCCCCGCCATCGCGCCGGGTCCGTGGGGGCGACGCGTGGATGTGCGGCTCCGCCGCCCGAGTGGAGCCCGCGCGTCGGAACCTGTTGTGATTATTTACTACAGGCCGTATTTATTTATTTTTTCCCCCGCGATGTTACTCCTTAACAAGGTGTTGCATCTTCGGGGCGTTTTAAGCTGTAACACTCGGAGTCCTAAATCGAATCGATTATTTTCGTAAATAACTGCGTTACCCACATACACCCCGGTATTGCTGATGTTGGAGTGGTGTCCACATTGACCATGGAAACTTGGGACTTCATAGTCCTCACATCTATGATCTGCCAGTTATTTTTATTTAATGAGATAATGAATCATGATGTCAAAGATTGACAATACGAGTTTGGTGTTAGGAACCGAAAGCATGCTATGTAATTTAATGAGCAGTAAATATACCCAAAATGAAGGGGATGTTTTATTTTTCTCCGTTTAAAACATATGTTTATACTTAATTTCATTCAAAAATGGGAAGATAATACCATCTTCCAGTGGTATTATTGTACAGTAGCACAGTAGCGCAGAAATCAAAGCACACTTTGTATTTATTCAGCTTCTTAGAACTAATACGTGGATATTATTAATTACTTGAATGACAGCAAGAAAAACTGGTACATTATTAAATATTTTAGATAATATGCTCTGTTAACATTAATGCAGAGGATTCTTTATATCTTCATGTAATGGGTACCCTAATGATTTAACTTCGGGAATGCTGTGCCTTCTTTTATTATCTCTGGCTAGCTCGCTCTGTTAGTGTTTTGTTGTGCTTATCACCTTGTTGTCTGATTCTAACTCCAAAATCTTACAGCAAAAAACACATACCAGCATTTTGCAGTGTGAAGTATTTTTGAGATGCCTCTGTTGTAGCTGGTGCGGACCCCTCACATTTCAATATTCAAAACTGTTGACTTTCAAAAATGCAAAACCCACCTCCTTCTCAGTCGAGATTCTGCACGCTGCCAGGGGTATGCTAGGGCTCATGTCCTTGTGGATTGCTGAGATACCAGCCGGTTTGGTTCAGTGAAGATACCTTCCAGCTTCAGTGGTCCATGTCATTTGAAGGATATGTAGTGGTGTTCTGACCACTGAATGCTTACAAGTGTCATGGATGCTGCAAGAATCTGATACTCCTGGTGCTGGGAGCTGGCTTTCCCTGTAAGCGGGAGCGTACACAAAAGGATCACACTTTAACTAGACCTAGATTAGATTCTAAGTTGTGATTACTTAAAGACTTACAGGGGACTCCAAATGCCACAAACACCACATTTTTTATTTGTAGTAGGTCCGCATGTCTGTGTGGAGAGTGGTATTTTGGATGCCCTTAACCACAGTGGGTGAAAACGTACCATCACCTCAACTTTAAAATGTGTTTAATGACAGCATTGTAACTGGCTTCCTTTGATTGGGTTCTTTGGTGGTGGTGAAATGGAGCAAAACCATTTAGTTTTCTCTTATTTGTCAGCAGGTATTAGAACTTACTCAAAGTGTTAAAATGCTGAAGACGTTGAAATGCTCTGGGATACAGAATGCAATTGGTATATTTTCATTTGGGGTCTTGGATAATATTCCTGGCAATTCATAAAGGTCACAAAGGCACACCTTTGAATCTTAATCACTTTTAAGATTTCATCAGGCTGCCTAAGTGTACAAACGCCGCCTTAAGCATGAATGAAGAAACAAAAGAAACATACCCAAGACTATAGAGATTTCCAGACTTGGCCTCCCTGTTAGTTGTAATTTCTGTAAAATTGCAATTTTAACAGGTTGACATTCATTCAGTAAAATTTTATTCTAAGGAAGAAAATCTGCAAAGGTTTCCTTAAGTTACTAATTTGCAGAAGGAAATCTTGAAAGTCATAGTAAAATATGTGTGCAAATACATAAAAATTATTACACAGAAAAGGACTTTAAAAATTGATTACCATTTCTGTGAGCAATGGTGATCTTGGTAACTTGGAATTTAAAATTTAATGAAAGGTCATTCACAAAAGATTCGTATGTCCTTAGGAAGAGATTAACTGTTCCTCTTGTGCAGTACAGTATGGGTAAGTGGGAAATACAGGCAGCACAGTGGCATAGCCAGCTGCTTACTGTGTATTGAAATTAGAATTGTACTCAGAATTAGAACTTTCCAATAAGTTTTATGCATTTTTTTAAAAAAAGATTGGTTTTTTGTAACACGCTGCTTTTTTAAAAAAGAGTGTACACATACGTATGTACATGTCCATATGTGCACTGCCACTTTGCACTACTTTGTAATTGGGACTACTTAGATTACTTAAAGAAAATGAGTATAATGGGAAGCTTGAAATGTGGTGGTTCTCCTCTGAAATGTAACTAAAGGTAGCTCTGGTTGTTTCTTTAAGCTTGTTCTTTATGTGGTACATCACATGTACTCACTTTTCTGGCAAACACAAGGTTTTGCTGTTGTTAGGGCTGGAGGAAAACGATTTGGGATCATAAGAGCCAGACTGTGTGCTGTGAGCAGAGTTATTTATGAAGTTTGTGGTACAAATGGAGATCCTGCAGCGCAAGTGGTGCTGGGGCTGGTAGGGACCCCGCTTGTCTTTTGTGCTGCAGTGAGAAATGCTGTTTACCTTCAGGGAGAGCAGGGTTTTGTTTGTGGTTGTTGTTTTTTTTTCTTTTGTGAAATATCCTGAGAGAAGGTAACACTTGAACGCCCTCATGCAATTTTGTGAAATTATTTTTCAAAGTACAGCAACTAAACGATCATTGTTTAAGAAGTTGAGAAATGACGTTCCTGACTTGTGAACCTTGCTGTACACTGTGAGGTTTAGGACTTTACCACAGGGGGTGGGTGTTTTGGCTCTGATCGGGCATTTGATCAGGTGCTCAGCTCTAAGCAAAGTTAGTAATTCTGTTGACGCTGTGAATCTCACCTATAGCAGGGCCTCAGCACGCAAGCCGCTATTGAAGCCTCTTGAGGCACAGCCAGTTTTGACATCAGTAGGAAAAATCCCAGTTGATTTCAGGATGGAGAGGGTTGGGCTCACTATGGTGACCCTGACCATTAGGCTTAAATGATGTGTCTCTGAGAGACACAGGTAACTGTGCTGTGTCATGTTTTCTGTAGTTCGCGAAAGAAAATACATTTAGCTAGAGGAATGTTCATCTTTGCGTTATTTATTTGACTCTTGGGACTTCACTGGAGTATTGTGTTGATTAAAATGTCTCTGTGCTTTATTGTGTAATATATTTTATATAATACAGTATGTGTTTTCAAATTTTAAAAACTTCTGGGTTAGAGCATTACCATGTTGCTGGAAAGGATTTCACTTTTAAAGATGAGTGAGCTAGTGAGAATTGTTATTGCTTCCATGTTTACTTGCCACAATGAAAATGGTTAAAAACACATCACTGCTATGAAATGCCGAGCTTTTAACTTCAATTTTGCTTGTGCTAATGCACAGTATAGCTGTAGACAGGGAATGGAGCATTGTAGAAAAAATATTTAAATTAAGGGGCTTATTATTAAATGTTTTACCTAAATATTGTTGCCTTTTTATAGAACATTGCCATGATTTTATGGTTTCACTCGCCTGTAACTATTTACAATGACTTCAGTTCCAGACAGACATGGAAAGCAGGCTGGGTGGGAAGAGGCAGCCCCTTAACCACCTGGCGGTTGCTCCTCTACTGCAGGACACATGCAGCTCCTCTCGACATCAATGGGCATTTGGGCTGGTCAGCTCCTTCCAGGATTTGCAGGCAGAGCAGCAGTTAGATGTCTGTGCAGCTGCATCAGGTACCTGAAGGCAGATGGGAGTGAGGAAAGTAAGGCTAGGAGAGAGGGGGAAATGCAGAAAAATAAAGGAATTGAGGTGCCCCAGGGGAGAAACAGGACCTAAGTAGCAGAAGCAAGAAAGTACAAATGAGGGAAAGGGGGGAAGAAAACAGTTTGAAAGAGAGAGGAGTGAAAAAAATAGGATACCAGACAGCAAAGGAGGTGAGGGGGGGAAAAAAAAAAAAAGACCCTGACAGATAAAAAAAGGAGAGGGAGTGAAACAAAAGAAAAATCCTTAATTCTTGGCAGAAACAGGGAAACAGCATCTGTTGTCAATACAGCTGAATATTTAAGTTTCTAGAAAAGCTATTTCAGATGTGGGGGAGGAAAAATGGATGGGGATCAACCAACTGACCTGAGATGGGAAAAGCTGTAGGCAGGAAATACAGAATTACAGAGTAAAAGAGAAAGGAGGAAAATAAAAAGACAAAGAGGTAAGACGGCTAAGCCTGACCATGCTGTTTTCTGGGTTCAGTGAAGTCCCAGCATGTACAGACCCAGGTGTTTTTCTGTACTTTTTTTTTCCCTGGAATACTAGACCTTGGGGAGATTAGAAGTGCAGATTCTGGTCCTTCTGCATCTAATGTAGGTTTTTGGTTTTAATTTCAGCAGAGAGAGGTTGTCATCCAGGCTGCTTGGCGTTAGGTAATATTAGTGAAAGTGTCAGCAAATTAAACAGTGAGAAGTTATGAAGATTATATGTCCAGTTTTCACTCAGTAGGGAGGTGGTAACTGTTGATGAAGAAGGAAAATATGAAGTGCTGAACAGAGTGAGATGCTAACATCTATGTGGAAGGCATGTCTACCCAGTCTGTTTTACTTCTATGGAGGAAATTAAAAATTTCAAGAAACTGGTTATATTCCTTGGCAATTAAATTATTTCCTTCTTGAATACACTGTGTGTCTACAAATCTCACAGACTGTAGTTCAATTTGACTTCTTTTTCTACTGAGATTTTTGTAGGATCTCAGTAGGGCACGTTTGGTGGTTGTAAAAAAAATTGTGTGTTTTTCACTGAAATACATTGTTGTGTGTTCTGGTAATGGCCAACTGCCTGTGCCTTTGTGATCCTGACACCAATACCTGGATTTTTAACTAATATTCATACTCATGGTTAATTGCAAGTGAGAAGTATTTCAGACCCCAAATTAACGTCAGGATAAAAAACATACCTTAAAATGTATGTGGATTATTAACATTTACATTATGGTGTGGATGAAGTGATTGTGAAGCCCTGGTTTATTTTAGTGGCTTTGGATCAGGTTTTACATGCCTGAATTAATATCAGGAAATTGTGCCTGTGCCAGGACTCTCTCAGCTGAGCTGCAGAAGGGAGACTGACACATTAGAGACTGGGGGGAGCTGAACCACAGACCTGTAGTCAGTTTAATCCTAGTTAGTCTCACCTACTTGCCTTACTTGCCTTGTGTGCATTCATTTGCCTTTGGAGACAGGCTAGTGCTGAAGTGTGAGTGGAGCGTTGTCAAGTATCCAAGCGGGAGGAAGGCCTAGAGCTCAAGCTATGGTCAGAGGCAGCACGGTTGTCCTAAATGGACTGTTGTGGGTCAGCACAGTCCTTGGGAGCCTTCTTAAAAGACGCACGTGTCCTGGCTGGTAAAATCCTTGAGAGCTCTGGTGGCATAGGTGATAGCCAATTACTTGGCCCAGCTGTAGTACTCATTAGGGGAAGCATAATTTATGAAGAGCATTTAATGGCCTTTCTTATGGGCAACTGTCTTTCCAACAGCTATAGATGAAGAAAGGATGCCAAGTGTCACGTGCAGGTATCTCCCCTTCCCTTGCCAGCCAGTGTCCTGATCAGAGGTACCAGTTGGGGTAGTCTCCTTTGTGAATTGGCAGCTGCTTCTGGTTTATGTCCTTGGGCAACACATAGTCCCAATATCTCTAGCTCCTTCCCTGTCTCCTGCCACTTCTTGCTCCAGAAGTTGTTTCTCAAAGTCCCCACCTGAAAGCCTTTTGAATGTCCAAACTACTCATTTTCCCTTACCTAGTCTGCCTCATAAGCTCCTCCTTGCTTCCAGGCCCCTCTGCCAGATAGGGCTCCTCCCCAGATCCAGTCTACCTGAGCTTCACCTCTACCTGTCGCTTCTCTTGAATCCTCTGCTGCCATGGCTCCTGGCCCCTCAGTGCCTCTTCCACCAGGCTCCATACCTCATGCAGACCACTGTGGACTGCTCCAGACCTCTCAGCTTGGATCTCCAGAGGCTGCTGAAGCTGGTTGGTCTGTGATGCTCCTTGGCTTTCTGTCACCCTGGCCCTTGTAGCACTTGAAGCAGCTCCAAATATCTGCATCTGCATGTCCAAACTCTTTTTCCAAGGGGGAAAATTTTTCACTGGATTTCAAGCTACGTTGTTCTAGAGGGAAAATAAAGTTTAAAAAAAAATAGTTTTAGTAAGCCGCTCAAACTGAGGACAAAGTGCCTGGGAAAATGGGAACTTCATCCTCAAATGCTGTACTTCAGCAAAAATGCCCCTTTCCACCACCCGCAACAGTCTGTACAGCTCATTTACAACTCCTGTAGGTACCTACAAAAATGGAGGTGTCTCCCATGAGGTCCTGTGCTGTTCTTGCGCATGCTTTAGCAACACAATCCAGGATTGTCCAGGGAGAACTTAGGTCACAGGTCATGCAGAGCCTCTTAGATGAGTAATTTCCCTCTCAAAGTCCTCCTGGTATGATTTATACGTAAGAGTATCTCTTACAAATGGAGTGCCGTAGGATCATGGTGGGCATCGCACACACCTGTCTTGGCCACCTCTATGCCCTGTCTGAGGCTTTTCTGTTCACTCTTTGCCTGATGTGCATCCCCTTCATGTGGAGAGAGGAGACAGAAAGGAGAAGGTTTCTGAAGGTGTGTTGTGGCCTGGGGTGACTATGGTTTTTTCCTTATAGCAGAAGAATGTGGAGGTTCTGAGTCTGTAACTGCTGAGCAGTGAGTGGAACAGAGCTGTGATGGTGTAATTGTTTGGATTCGTACTTGAGGAGAAAGTACAGTGAGGCTTGAGGGCAAGGGAGTAAGGAGAGCAAATGTAGAACACAACATCAACAGGAAATAGTTTGCCAGGAAAAAAGATTTGGTTCTGTTAAACTCACATTATGGAAAAAATCCTTGTAATCTGTAAAAACACCATTTTATCTTTTCAAACAGCTCCTGTGTTTTAAAAATCAGAGCAGTTTTCTAAATCAGAGCAAAGTTTCTTATTATCCTTAGCACAGCATGGCCTGAAAAGATTGAGCAGGGGAGTTAATAGGAATCCTGAATGAAAGTTTTGAGTTGGACTCCACTGCTCTGCAAGTATCTCTGTTACTGATTTTCTTGAAACAGATCCTGTCTGGTATTACAGTTTTACCAAAGGATCATCCGAAGAAATTAAGGAATATGGGAAGTTGAAACCCATTAGTAGATACTTCCTGGCATAATTTCTTATATTTGCTGTCTCCTTGAAATATTCTTTAAAGACTGTCATCCCTAGTACTTAGTAGTCAGTGCTTCTTGCTGTATTCTTGGAAAGCAGACAATAAACTTTGAGCAAATATTATCAGCTGCCAAGTTCAATGGAAGCAGACTGTTTGCGATGAAGCTGGAAGTAAATAGAAGTTGGTGCCACTGTTGGTTCTTACTGCCTTCCCTGACTGCTGCTCCTTTCAGGAAAAAAAAAAAAAAAAAGCTGTGGAAAAGTTAACCAGTCATAGCTTGGGTAAGACAGCAGCAAGTTGTTGTTTCTTCTTCTCGGCTTCCTAGGGAAAAGGAGGCTCAGCTGGGGTGAACACAGCCTCTGATGCAAAGAACTCCTATCACCATGGACATCTGATATAGAATCAAACAAAAAAAGGACCTTCTTGACTTTTCGCAGTCTGAAAATCAAAAGAAGAGTTGATTGAAATGTCTTAGGAGAAAAATGAGGATTTGACCACCCCAAAGCACTCTATAAACATTTCCATCTTGCCATCTCTGCCTAAACCAAACAAAACAAAACAAAAAAAGTGGGGAAGGGAAAGCACATTGCAAAAGCATCTGGCTTTGACATTTTCTGTAGTTCTATTTTTAAAAGTACTAAGGAGAAAAAAAAAAAATCTTTTAAGGTTTTTCAGAACTTCCAACAATATGGAAGATCAGTTGTTTGCATAGTTTTGTCAATAAGATTCATGATACAGGAGGTTTTGTGATTTCATTTACCAATATAAGCTTTGCTAGTAATTCCTCACTTAAAATGCTTCAGATACTCACTGTGGGGCTAGGAAGGATATCTTTAGCATTCAGATCTCAGTGAATTTAAAGATATGTTCAAATCATCTATTTGTGTAGATATTGTCACTATAGAAGTACTGTTCATGATCTCACATAGACAACACATCTATTAAAAGCCTGTCTCAAGCTATAAGGAGCAACAGTGTGGTGCACAAATACAGCAACCTTGGCAGGACTCCATGGGAAAGCTACTGAGCATCTTTCTGGGGAACTGCACCAGTCTCCTGTCAACATGAAGAATAAGCTGATAGTACAGGGAGACAAAGGTGAGAAGGACATTCCTGTGTGTTCCTCCCCAAGGAGTGCTGATGGTAGATGCCACTCTTCAGGATAGTTTCCCACCCCTAAACTACGTATTAGTTCTGAGATTGTTATCCCAGAAGGAAGGGACATTCACTTTAAAAATCTTCCAACTGAAAAAAATACCCTAAGTCTTCAAGATTTACTTAGAGGCCATTCTAAAATAGTAACAGCACTGGGATCGGATTCATAAAGAAAAATTGGATATCCAGAGCTCCAGATAGATTGTAAGTTATTTTAGTACAGGGGATGGAAAATTATCTGGCAACTGTAGAAATAAAGGAAACTTCGTCAGGTAACTTGGCAACAGTTGAGTGTGGCCTGTCAGACAAAGATTCACTTACCCTTAGCTTTCTGCATTTTAGATAGAGACCAAAAAGAAAGATTGTTGTTGGAGCAAACAGTGACTCTCCTTTTTTTCTGTGTATTTATTTTAAAAACATGCTTTGGACAAAAAAAAAAAAAAATCTAGTAGATTCAGAGGACAAAGGCAACAATCAATGTCTTCAGCAAATCATTCCCAACTTAGTATTTATGTTCCTAAACTTCAGTCTGTCAGTGGTCAGCAGCATGCATTAAATGAGCAGGAGAGCAGGTGTCTCTTGGGCATCACAGAACCTCTTCACTGAACATTATGGTGAGCTTGCTGCAATGAAGGCCTGTCCTCGGGGCCTTCTGCTAAGCATGCCCACGTTGAGAATGAAAAGACGAAAACCAAAATCTTCATGGCACTGAAGTGAAGGATAAGACTGGTTTTCAGGTAAATTATTAAATGAAGACTTGTCCGCGGGGCCTTCTGCTAAGCATGCCCACGTTGAGAATGGAAGGATGAAAACCAAAATCTTCATGGCACTGAAGTGAAGGATAAGACTGGTTTTCAGGTAAATTATTAATAGAAAGTTTTTTCACGTTGTTTCAAGTGTGCCTTCGGCAATAGGTACCTTAGAAGAGTCACAAAGTCCATTCATAAAGAAACATTCATACATTCAGCATATTTGGGAATGTATTTTGAACCTAAGAACTAAATAATTTCTTGGTTGTAATTTGCAAGAGGCTATAGCATGCTTTAGGTTTTGACAAAATCAAGATATCCTTTTAGGTCTGTACTTTGCCCATAAGGAGAAAGATATTTATGGTGGGTCAGAGGTCCATCAGAAGTCTGATCTGCAGGACTTGATTGGGTGGCTGTGAGACCTCAGGTCCTTTTCCTGGCAGTGCTGTAGGGTTAGGAAGATACTCTGGATGCCTATTCACCTGCAGATTATGATGTTCAGTAGTTCATTTTATTTGATAACAAAACCTCACAAAAATTCTCCGTCCAAGATAAATTTCACATTGTATCTTACAGCTTTCATCAAGTTCATGGTTTAAACTCCTGGATAATTATTTCTCTCTATTAAACGTGTTGCTAATCATGGCTATCTTTGCAGTCAACTGTGTAAGCCAAAATCTATTGAAATAATCAGTTTTCATATGACACTTTTGTTGCACTGAAATGCCTATCCAGGAGCAGGGAAGATAATTGTCAAAGATCTCATCAAATGTTTGGTGATGGCAAAACACTGTCCTCGGTCACAGGCAAATGGATGCCTGCAGCATCAGTTCAGATTTGCAGACTGCAACTAAAATCTCCATTACAGTTTTGTTGGACACAACACTCCTTCAGATACCTTTTTAGAAGAAGAAGGTTGCAAAGGACCATCCTGGTTTCTGAAGATTAAATTACATCTTTAGTTGTTAACAAAAGGTTGGCTACCAAAATGCTGATTGGGACAGTTGCCTGTTACCTTGAGGTTGGTATCTAAACCTCTTGTTTCTGCTGCAGGTTAATACAGCCTCTTTTTCTGAGATTCTTGCTACTTGTTTTGACAGTATCACTGTGTGTTGGCCTCCAGTTTCTCAAGTCCTTTGATGTAATGAGGGGTGTGGATGTGATTGAAATTCACCATCTGCTCTTGTTGGATCTGGGCTGGTCTTCTTACTGGTTTTGTTCATGCCTGAGTTCAGTGAGCAAATGCCTGAAGTTCAGTTTGGCGCTGTTGCGTTTAAGGTCAGCGCTCAAGCAGGAGCAAGGCATCCCATGTCTGTGAGATCCCTGCTCTGACGAGCCACCTGGCTCTCTCCATACTCAAACCTATGGTGATAGCCTATATTAAAAGAGAATTAATAATCCAGAATTGTGGTTTTATTGTAGCTCTGAGTTAAGAGGAAAGTATAGTTGCATAGTCTTTTTTTTTTTTTAATAGATTACCATGTTCACCTGTAGTTTTCTTTCTGATGTGTAACACTACACCAAATGCATTAAGAACCACAGAATTGCCACTTCATCATTGCATTCTTTATGTTTCTTTGCATTTGCTAATGCAGAAGGGGAGCCTTATTGCATTGTTTAAAAAATGGAAAGAGTGTGGAGCAAACCTGTTGTTGTTGGGACTTGTTTTCTTGCTTGCCAGCCTTGGTAGAATGAACTTCTACTAACTGCCCAGATAAGGAAAATCCATCAATGCAAGATTGGTGGATATGCTAGTAAAGAAGAACAATGTACAAGAAGAATATTTCTCATTTGTGTGTTTTGCATTAACATGAGGCTATCAAGGTTGCAAAAGAGCAAAGTTGGGGGTCATTTTCAGGAGTATTGAGGTCTGTTACTGTCTTTTCTACTGATTACTTGTGAGTTGATAAACTCTTGGGCTCAGCATTTTGCCCTGTGTATTCATGGTTAGTTTAGACTATGGATTAGTGACCTGAGTTTTAGAGTTGATGTACATCTGCTGCTGCCTATGAAGTGAGTAGGATTTAGGTATGTTGATGGGCATTAAACATCTCTGAAAATCTGAAGCCACTTAGAAGAGCTCTCAAATTCCTGGGTTTGTGTGCCTGAAGGAAATGATACAAGTTTGAAAATGTTGACTTTAAAATAGACTTTGGTTTCCAGTCTTGTAAGTAGACAAAATAAATTTCACACCACATGGGGTACCCATGAACTTAATTAAGGTGAATTAAGTTTTTCAAAATCTTTGCAGAACAGAAACTGCAAAGTGTGTGCAGAATAACAACACATGTATGTCCATCAGTGAGAACTAGAGCTGTGAACTCTTGGTATAAGAAGTGCTTTTGGGGTAAGATATGGGTAAGTTTATCTCAGCTTTTTGCCATGACATCAGCCTGCCTGGTCATGGTTAACATTATTTTAGCCTTTCCTGACCAGGACCCACTACTGTTAATTGAACACAAGGTGATCATAATAGCCTTGCTAGGACTCCATGAACCCCACAGTATGTAACTGTGTTACACTGTGAAATAAGGACAATGAAAAGAGACTGTTTCAGGTATAATGCAAAACATTTCACATGGCAATCTTGAGTTATGCAAATAGCAAAAGTAATAATGCAAGAAAAGGAGAAACTTTATTTTGCTAATATATTACACACATTTTTAAATCCTGCCTTCATCATAGTATTTCACTGAATTAATTTTATTAATGTTTGGAAAAGTTTTCTACATATAAGCAGCGATCATTTCCATGTCTTTCATATTTTAGAATGTATTGTAAGGTTTTGACAGCACTGCTCAGTGCAATACGAAACAAAAATAATATGTAATAAAGAAATTTTTTTCAAAACCTGAAGTGTAGCTTTCACACCAAAACTTAAAAAACAGAATTAACTCCCAGAAAACACATCAGTTTAAAATGTGCTGTTGTGGTTTAACCCCAGCCAGCAGCTCAGCCCCACACAGCCACTCACTCACTCCCCCTTGGTGGGATGGGGGAGAGGATCAGAAAAGTAAAAGTGAGAAAACTCATGAGTTAAAGACAGTTTAATAAGTAAAGCAAAAGCCACACAGTCAAGCAAAGCAAAACAAGGCATTGATTTACCACTTCCCATGGGCAGGTGGGTGTTCAGCCACCTCCAGGAAAGCTGGGCTCCTGTAGTGGTTACTTGGGAAGGCAAACACCATCCCTCTGAACATCCGCCTGTTTCCTTCTTCCCACAGCTTTAGATGCTGAACATGGCGCCGTATGGTCTGGGACATCCCTCTGGCCAGTTGGGGTCAGCTGTCCCGGCTGTGTCCCCTCCCAGCTCCTGGTGACCCCCCAGGCTGGTGAGAGGCAGCACATGCCCTGGCACTGTGCCAGCGCTGCGGGGCAGTAACTGCAACATCCCTGTAAGTAGATGTTGCCAGCACAAATCCAAAACATAGCTCCATACTAGCTACTGTGAAGAAAATTAACTCTACGCCAGCCAAAGCCAGCACACATGCATATCTTTAGTCACTGTATTATCTTTGCTTGGTTCACTGGAAGAGCTCTCAATACAGATGAATTAGAGACTTTGAGTAAAAGAGCTCATCTTTCCGTTTCCCCTGCGAGAGTTCCTTGTGCTTTTGGTAAAGACTGTGCTGGCTACAAAGTTCTCATTAAATTTTCATTAAGGGCTTCTGTTCATGCTACATCTGATTTCAAACATGTAAAAATACAAAATACTTTTTAAACATTCCCATATAGCAGTGCAGTGCCTTCCTAAGAAACAGTAGCTTCTCAGATTGTTTAGCTGAAAAAGTAATGTTAAGGATAGTTGCAGCTGCCAAAGTCTGGAAACTCAGAGTTGTATCTGACATTTCATTCTTCACCTTAACTATTGAGCCTTGGCCATTCATTGGTTTTTCACAGTGTTTTGGAGTTAGAAGGGAGTTTTACAGATGAAAGATGAAAATCAAAATAAACTCCTTCATCAAGTAAACCTTGCAAGGGCATTTTGAATTTTACAATACACAGGGAGTTGATTGTGATATAACATACAACACAAGAGGGTTGGAATAAACAATTTATTCTCTATCGTTAGGGATGACCATGCATAACTGACTTATGGCTCTGGTTTGCTCTGCCACTTGTTACGTGTGCAGTCATCCCTAACTCATACCAAAAACAGTTTATCATGCTCCTGTGTTGCATAGTTTTTATGAAATGTTCTCCCATTAAAAACTTTACTGGGGAGATTGAACGTTTCAAGACGCTGGCAATGCTTATGAAAGCTTTCTCCAGAGCTTGGTCTCACTTAGTGGAGTCTGTGCTGACAGTGATCATGAGACAGTTCCTGACAATCCTACACAGATACAGTGTCACGGGCAGGTAGCAGTCATCATTTGATGTTACATGGCAGATTCAGTGCAGAGGTCAAAGCCTGGATTGTCAGAAACACTGAAGGACTGCAGGGGCTCTCACCAAGTCAGGAGCGAAGCAGGGGAGCAGGACAGTGTGGGACAGTGTCACTGCCCCTGCAGCGTAGCTCCTGCCCTTGCAGTGAGGGTTTTCTCTCTTCCACTGCCAATTCAGGACCTTCCCTGAGCCCTAAATCTATTTAAAAACAAACAAGGCCATCTGCCAGATAATTCCCTGGCCATCCTTGTGATAGATGTATCTGCAGTCTGTAGCTGTCTTTTGGATAGCCATTTGAAAGGTTTCATTCCTACGCGTCATGTGGATCAAGGCTTCAGCTGCATGCTCCCTTCCTGAAGGAGGTTTCTTTTGGGTAGTGTGTGTCTACATCACAATCTAGTTCATTTTGCCCAGTCTTCTCAAAAGAGGATGCAATCCTGATACAAATTGGTGGGTCCCCAACGCTCATTCTAGGTTGCAGTTGGAGCTGAGCCACTGGCATGCCTCAGCAGCAAAGCACCTGCTGCCAGAGTGCACTGCTGAGGCTGGAGCTCCTGGGTGGTGGTCTGAGCCCAGTGTCTGCAGTTGTGGTGGTGGCTTTTCATTCATGGCATGCTGTACCTTTCCTAGCCGGGAGTGTTTGCTGCAGAGTGCTACAGTGATGTTGTGCTTGGAAAGATGTTGGGGTTTGGCAGGGGTGCTTTCCACCGAATGCACGGTGGCCCTGCACATTCATTCGTATCGATGCATGTTTTCCGGGCTACCTCACATTCCTACTTGACAGGAACATTTTGAGTGTAGACCTTTATTTCAGTGTTATCACACCCAAGCTTCGTACAACTGATGAAAGTTCAATTATATGTGAAGTGACTATTAAAGCATCAGGGCTCATCTGGGGGTCTGGGCCTCCCCTCCCCTTTTCACTTAAAATTGTGCTAAATCCCTTAATGTTGGGAAGAAATCGTACATTCATCAGGTGGAGCGTTGGAGGCCAGGGTGCAGATAACCGCTTTTACTGCATATGAGACATTGCAGTCCTGTTCTTAAGAACTGCCAGGCAGATTGGGAATCACGGTCACGGTTAATAGCAGCGAATTGCCAGCTCTTGATGGGTGGGTAGTCACTCCTTTCAGTGGTTGCCCCCTGGGGGAGAAGGTAGAAAAACAGAGGGAGGGAATTAGAGTGACTTTGCACAGTTGAGCAGGTTCATGCCGCTGGATCAGTGGCAAGCATTGGCAGGGCTCCACTCTGGGGAGGCTCACAACAACATCACAGTCTCATTTTTACCAATTGGTGTTGCTATAGCCAGTGGTGCACAGGGGGAGAGCAAAGAGAAAGGGGGAAGCCAGGGGGGAGAGTGAAAGCAAGAGTCTGGACTAAATTAAACAAACAAAAGTGCTTGTAAGTAGCATTTAACCCATAACCATTAGCCCAGTGCTGCTAATTGTACTAAACTATATATCTGAAGTTCAGTGTGTGATTAAAGAGTTGGCTCACAAACTCTCTGCATAACCTTAATTTTTTCAAGGTTCTTTGAGTGTAGAATGGCTTATAATAATGATTTTGACTAATACGATTTTTGACATGCAACTTTAATGCTTAACCTTAGTACAACTCCAGAGCATTTCATGTGTATTCAGCTGTAAAGAGTGATGATTTAAAGGGATAATATAAGAAAAAGGTCGTTCTAGAATGAACCTCTAACAAATTGCATAAAGGAAGCTTATTATTCCATGAGTAGAGAGATATGCAGCTTTTCTGATCATTTTTTCTGCTTGGTTCAAAAAATTGTTGAGACATGATTGGGAAAAGAAACAAAAAATGAAATAGAAAACTGCAAGCAGTGAACATTCTTTTGATGGTTATGATTTTGTTGCCACTAAAAATACTCCTCAGTAATGTGGTTGTTCATCTTTCCTCTTGTTTTGGGTGAAGAATTCGTTCCAATAAGAAAATGCTGTTATTGGTTGGAGGATTGCCTCCCGGACCTGACCGGCTACCCAGCAATTTGGTTCAGTATTATGATGATGAAAAGAAGACGTGGAAAATACTGACAAGTAAGTGGTTTATTTTTGTACAGTTGTCTTGATGAATTTAAAAACATGGTTAATCAAATTAGACACTTTATTGATTTGTTTCTCTTCAGAGATTTGTTTATGTATCACAAGGGGCTTCACAATGGAGCAATAAATTGAGATTGCAGAAGATGCTAATTTTATAATAGGTTAGGCCTAAATTAACATTGGCTTAAAATCATTCCAGTAAGTTTTTTAAGTAAACTTGTAAGTCTTTCATACTGCAACATGAATACATGAATATTGATGTACATATGAATAAAATCTGCTGTAGGAAAATAAAAAAGGCACTGTTCGAGACAGTTTTCTCAGAGTCAGATCCCTGGTAAGCCATAGTACTAGAGCACACCTTTGATACTCTTTTGCATTTTCATTTCCTTCTTCCAGCTTTATCTGTTGTCCACAATCATTAAAGAAAGGTTTCCTCTGTACTGCTCTGCATCCATTGCTGACAGAAGCATTGGTGGAATATACCAGCTACAATAAACAGTGCATGGAGGCTCCTATCACAAAATTCTTTCCCACCTTCTTTTAAAGGTTGATTGTGTTTTAGAGTAAGTATTATGCCTCGAGCATCGAGATTTGGAACTTATTGTTATGTTGGTTGCGATTCCAAGTCTGACTTGGTCATGGAATCAAATCATAGCTTCTTGAGTGCAGCAGGCTGTGTGTGCATTAGTCCCCTTGTGGCTAAACTGGCTGCATTGGTCAATAAAACTAAATTTTAACTGTCAAAATTGCCCAAAGCAGTATAGATAAAATAATAAATGAGCAATTTTGATCCATAAATCAAAGCCATACTTCTAGAACTGGACAACTGGTAAAACCTGGTTTTCCTAATAGACCTGCTTTTTTTCCCTAGTGAAATACATTTTACAGAATTTTGTTATTCATCCCTTATCCAAAGTCCTTTAATGGGATACATCCACATTAATATTATATGCACAGGTTGGGATTAAAAAGAATTAAAAAGGCTGCTGTGATGCAGGACTTGAAATGATGCCTTTGCAAATTGCTTTCTCCCATGGAAAATTTAGGAGCTTTTCTCAAAGTGCTGCAATGTAAAGACTGCTTAGGTATAGATACCCTGGACTAATATTTGAGGGTATTGTATAAGAATGGCAATTACAAAAGGCCATATGAACTGTACGTTAGAAAAATCTACAGCATCTGTACTAGGGAACATACACGTTTTTCACAGTTTTCAGAATAATGAGATCTAATGCTCACCTCTGTATGCTACTTCTAAGAAAATTCTGAAGATGGTAAGTCAGTGAAAAATCAAACATGTTACGTAAGGCAGAAGTGTTAAGTTTTTTTTAATTTGTTGCCTCTAATCCAGTGGCTCACCAGGAGGGGCAGGAGAAATGGTTTTCCTGCTTCAAGATCTGAACTCTCCGCTGAGTTAAAGTAAAAGCCTTTACTCTGAATCTCAGTGATCTGTAGATGTGTCAGATTTTTAAGAATGACATTTACTCAGTTTTTAGTTACTTACATTGTGATTCTGTCTTCAAGACTGGAAGAAACTGGATCAAGGGGCACGATACCTAAATGTTACTCTGGTTAGAAGTCCATTGCTAGTATTTGAGTAACACCACCATCTATGGTGGTGTTGAGAGATGTTTCTGAATCATTTTATGTAATATTACCACAAGATTGTAGCCTTTTTTGTGTTACCCCTAACAAAGAGTAAACAAAAATTCTCTTTCCATTCTGGCTAATGCATGTAACCTTCTGTGCTGTGATTAAAGGATAATGCATCTGTTACAGTCCTAGCTAGTTCATGTTCAAGTACTTGGTGCTCAGAACTGAAAGTCCTGAAGGTCCCAGGATCTTTCTCAGTGTGGCTGAGAACGGCTGTCAAATATACAGCCCCCTCGTGACATGAGTAATCCTGTTCTTACAAAACCTTCTAAAAAAGGATGCCCTCTTGGCCTGGACTGCTGTTCAAGGAACACAGAGAAGAATGCTTGTCTTTTCAGACTGAAAAAGACTAAATGTTAGCAGCGTGATTTCTTAGAAAATATTATTACTACTCACTAAATAGTAGCAATAATTATTTTAAAAAAAAATTGAAAAAAGAGTTTCAAGTATCCCCTGCTTTATTTTCCAACTCAGTATAGGAGAGAATGGGAAGTGGAGACAAGTTGGAGTAGAACTTTTGTCCTGTCCTTTCCATAAAACGTTGAAGGACTCCACAGCACAGGAGTGCAGGGACTTGAAGAACTGTGACTGAGCAGTTTTAGGGAAGACAACAAACTAATCACCTTATAACATGATGATAGTTGAGGGTATTGTATAAGAATGGCAATTACAAAAGGCCATATGAACTGTATGTTAGAAAAATCTACAGCATCTGTACTAGGGAACATACTATGCTTCATGTTTTTCAGAATAATGAGATCTTCCAGTGCAGTCCTAGTGTTGTATCAACACAGTATGACATTTGTGGTGTGGGGAATATCTTTATTTTTCACGTAGTTTTTGCAATTCAGGAAGAAGTAAATTTATTTCCTTTCTTTACCCTTTTACCTTTCTCCCAGTCCAAAGTTTTGGAAAATAATTGGTCTGTTTATTCTTATCAGAGACGTACAGTTAGCAGTGAAGGAGGAAGATATTTTTTTTCTGTTTCTTTTTCACTTGTTTAGGCAGTGCTGTCAGTCCTGAGGTTGCAGTTCACCCCCAACTCGTCAGTGCAAACGAGGAGTTTGCTCCCTAATGAACAGGAGCAGAGCAAAAGCCACGTCCTGCTCATAAGATTCTGTGATGGGAAGAATCTTAGTCCTTGAAGCCTGGTTATTTTAGGCTGCTCTATCTTATTATCACCTTAGGTGTATTTGATTTCCTCTTGTACTAGCAAAAGTTTACAAAGTCTTTTCTTTAACTTTCTGTCCTCCAGTAGGCTCCCCTACGCACCGACAAAAAGTCAGGTTTTGCCCTTAGAGGCTTACTGATCCAATGTAAATGTGCACAGAAATTCCCCTTTCCTTCTTCCAAACCCACCTACATTACTGGTTTTCTGCTGTCTGTTCCAGTGGCGTTTGGAGGGTAGGGAAGGTGGGAAAGAAGCTTGCAAACACTTAGCCCTGGGTGCAGTGGCAGGGTCACTGAGGATGAGATAGATGAGAGAAGTCTGAATTTCCTTTCGTCACCCTCTGCTGAGAGAAACCCCAGAAGTTACTCAGCAGGGCCTGCAAACCCATTTGAGAGGGAGCTGCTTGCCTGTTGCCTTTTTCCTTCTCGGCGCGGAAAGGCTGTTGCAAACCGTTCAGTTGCTTAGGGGTCTGTGTCCTGCCTTGTGTGATGCATAAGGAACAGGAGAAGATCAACCATCAGAAACTACTGACTCTGCGTAAGCCATGGCGCTGCAGTTGGAGCTATGAAGACAGTTGCAGGTGGAACAGCACAAGCTATCGAGTATGACAACTCAGCAGAGTAGCAATCTCATTTTGTTCCCACGACAAGAGTAGATCTATTGGCAGGAGATACTGCCCACCTCTCTCTGCCTGGCTAGCCAAAGCACCAAATGCATCAGTACTAATGGGAGTAATTCTAAAGGTATCAGGAAAACAACTTGCCTTGTTCATAGACCCAGAAGAGGAGGGGAAGCATGCACCCATTTCCAATTTTTTAATGTCATCATCTATAGGCAAGAATGCTATGGCTCGAGGGATCAGTAGATTTTTCACAGTCTAGTATTACTGTGTATTTTTCCTGTCTGGTATTTCTTAGAGAGTTCTTTTTTTTTCTTTTTCTTTTTTTTTTTATGTTGGCAACAAAGGATAGAGTCAGAATAAAGAAAAAAAAAAGGAGAAAGTAAGTGGCATTTTGCAAACATTTTCTGCCACCTAATTTTACTTAATGTGGGTACAGTCCTAATCTGAGATCCATAACATGCACATTGCTGTTTAATTTGAAACACTCCTTATTGCACAGTCATGCCTGAGCAAAGTAGAGGCTTTTAGAGACTGTATGGCAAAGTACAGTGAACGTATCTTCACTGTGTGGTTTCTTTTCAGGCTTGCCTACACATGCACAAACACCAGTTCATTTTTTAACTGGATAATACCTATGTCACATAGCAGGAACAGGCTACTACTGCCCAGTGGCACAAACTGAATGGCTGATGGGTGTTTGACAGTCCTTGGTAACAGCAAAAGTTCTGTTCTATTAATGGGGTTTCATTATTCTATAATATTTCGCAGTCTTCATAACTGTGTACTGAATGTGGGGCAGTGGGGGGGTTCTCTGTGTCACCACCTCATGCCTCACTGCTCAGAACCAGCCACTGCTGCTTGGGTTTTAATTACCAGCTTCGGTCCTGCCAGGAGTCCTCGTTTAATCTTAGAACTCCTTTAGCTGTTTGTTTAACTGCAATGTTTAAGATTAATTAAACTTTAAGGAAGTGAAACAATGTTTTGTTTGTTAGAATTATTGTGTAATAATTGCAAGTTTCAAAATCCAGAGCCTATAAAGATTTTTTGTGTTCAGAATTGCACAGCTCTCCCAAAAACCCTACTGCTAAGGCAATGATGTATTACTTTCACTTTCATTATATGTTTTTAATCAGAGCGTGACTTCACACTAGACAAAGCGATGCTTTATGCATGGTCTCCCTTGTTTTTTGCTAAAATCTTTTGACATGATTAATTTTACTTTAATGCTTTTGTCTTGTTGTAATGGTAAGGATGATGGGTATAAACCAGGGCAAAAAATACATGCTCTTCTGTCATAATGCCTCAAAGCATTTAAAAAATATATTAAATGAAAGAAAAAAATATCACAACAGACTGATCCAACTGGAATTAAATTTCTTGCTACGTGAACAGAGAATGCAAGAAATAAATAAAAATGATGCAGTCATTGTTTTAGTTTTATTTTTTCCATAGCAATGTATCCATCTGTCTGATTAGAAGCGATGAGTAGGAGAGAAACTGTGTCTTACAGATTTCTAGGTATACAGCAAATTGTTCTTTCAACCTAAAATTCCTTTTTCTTTACAGCACAAAAGGGTAAAATATTGGAAACGTTACTGAACTTTTACATGGCACTTCCCATCCATGTGAAGCTGCAGCTGCAGCAGGTCTTTCTTTCATATCAGTACTTTGTTTTTCAATAAGATGCTAATTGTAACCTTCCTTTACCTCCCTAGTTAACCGTATCATCTGGGTAAACCAGTGAGCACCAAAATAGTGGCAAACACATGTATGGGCAATAATGCATTTATACCTAGGGATTGCACTACATTTGGGTTTTAAGCCAAGGCCAATGTCATTGTCCAATGAGAAGTATGACACGGATGATATATTTGGATAGGAAGGACAGGGAAATGTCCAGAAGGTCACTAGACTGGAGAATTTAGTCAGTATGACCAGCACCTCATTTCTGGTTACCTCTTTTCCTAGTTATTCCTTAGTCTTATTTTTGTTATCTTGACCCTCCTGCCCTTTGCTGGGTGTATTTAAGTCTGTTGTGTTTGTTCAATGTCTAAGGACAAACAATGAATCAAGCACTTCGATTTCCTTCTCCATCCGTCTCCTTCATGCCAGCAGCAATCACACAATATCAAGGAGTTGTCATTTATTTGTCTTCCTCTGACTCACTGATCATAACAAGCAGCCAGTAACCTTTTCATCCTCAGTGCTCTGTTAAAGGCAGTCTGCCTTCTCCTTCCTTCCCGAGGTTGGCTGTGCTTTCATTTTTCCATGAGGCAGTCTCCACTGCAAGTAGTCTGGTCTGAATGCAACATATTTTCATTTCTGTCATTCTGACTTTTTAAATTTTCCTTGAATATGTTCTGTGGCAGTACAGCCTCCTGTACAGCAGTCCTCCATCTTCGGTAAGAACATTTTGAATGTCAGCCAGCACTTGGGCATACTGGTGGTTCTAGAAACCATTTCATCATCATTATTTATGCATTTTATCCACAGAGAGCTCAAGTAAAAGGAAGGTACAATGGTTTGCTTCGTGTCACAAGTCAGCATCAGAGAACCTGGGTCAGTCCACTCGCTAGCCCACATCGTTTCTGCTGGTGTAGGTTGTATTTCTTTTTTCTCTGTTTTCTTTAGCCATTCTTTGGTGCTCCATTGTATCAGACTTTCCTACACAGCATGATACTTGGGCAAATTAATGACAAATCTCCTGTTCCTCTGTTTTTCTGAGATGGCTTTGGAGTCACTAAGAGCTTCCTGTGTTGGAGTGCTTTATCCAGTTTTCTCTTTTCCAAGCTGGTCACTTACAAGACAAACAGTATGATTTACATGCTTACATCAGAGGTTCTTGGGAGAAGTTTCTGAAGGCTTGAGTGTCATCTTAAGTACCTCTAGATGGCTAGCACATATTGTGCCTTTGGAAATATTACATCTTCTAAGTAAATACATTCATCCACTGTAGAGCTTTTACTTTTTAGAAGAATGATAGTGTGTTAGGAACAAAGGTTTCCTCCTTCAGTTTACCCCCAGTCAATTGGTAACTGAATAGAAGTGATTTGAGACAGATGGACAGCTTCTCTTGACATATGCCAGTTATAATTTCTTCCCCCCCTTATTTTGGCACTTGTGAGAATAGTGCACACTTATGTTAATCAAAACTGTGTCTTGATGAACACTTCTTGGCAGCCCTGATAGATTTCATCTCTCTTACTCCATTTGTCCAGCAGTCAGGGATGCTGCAGCTTCTGCTTCAGTGCTGTGTTGAGGATGTTTTCAGCACTGCATTGAAAACCTGAGCAAGCATTAGCATATTGCTAAGGCAGAAGTCTTTATATTACCTACTAGACAGATTTAATAAATGTGGTATATGTATGTAGAAGTTCAAGTACATGTACATGCATGCATGTGATTATATGTATTCTTCTTCTTAAACAAACACACTGATTGCACTAAAAGCTAATTTTAAATATAAATTCCATCTGTATTTTCCATCCTTACATTTAGGCCCTTTTAAAAGTGTCAAAACTAGGAAAATATGGTCACAGAAGAAGACAGATTCATACACAGAAAAGCTGACTGGTACGACTATCCAACTTTAAGATTTAGGAGATTAATTCAAGGTGGTCAGGCACACTGCCAATAAGCCACATGTTTTACACATACAGGGAAGTGAGAATATAGAAGTGAGAAACAGAAATATAGTGAAGAGTATTTTTTTTATGTGTGACATACTAGAGGTTAGCCTCAACTC
Source organism: Falco rusticolus (assembly GCF_015220075.1). Classification (NCBI taxonomy): domain Eukaryota; kingdom Metazoa; phylum Chordata; class Aves; order Falconiformes; family Falconidae; genus Falco; species Falco rusticolus. The sequence goes on from NC_051189.1 coordinate 51,681,752, forward strand.
ACATTCTGAGGATGATGCATGGGAATTCAACCATGCAAGTGCCATTAATGGTGCATACCTCCATATCTAAGAGCAAGACAGAGCTCTCAGAATGAGTTAAAAACGTAGCATGTTCTCACAATGAATGCTCTATTTGTGCGTTAAATATCATTTTCTTCTGCACTCCCATTTGAGGTAACTTTCAAGAAATGCCAGCCCTCTTTCTGTGCATTTTTTTTTTGATTACAGTGTTGTTAGCTTCTGATTTTACACGGGTGTTACTTGACTCTGTGCATCTTTTGTGATAACCTCTGTACTCTTTGCCTTATTTGCGAGTGTGGTGTCTTGCAGATTCTGGATAGCTTTCTCTTCCTGTATTCCTAGTCACTTTATATCTTGCTGTGCTGTGTCTTTGAAATATTCTTATCTCTGCATTCAGTCTGTTTGTGCTGAAGCCCTCAACAGTCTTTCGTCTTCTCTTGGCTACTTTGTGCCCTTTGTGAACATGCACCTCTCTGGAAACCAGGATGTTAATTTTCTTCTGCATATACAAAGATGCCTGAATCTTCTCACCCTTACGCTCAGAAACTTCACTGGCAAACAGTTACTTTCAGGTAGTCCAGAAATGTTACGCCAATGTCCTGTTCCCTGGCTATGCTTAGACAGGAGTGTTTAGGGTTGAGAACCTGAGAGGGGCAATGGGACAGGACAGAACCGCATTCCAAGACATCCTTAGACAGTACAGAGCTGAGCCATGAGTGGCTGCAAGTAAGAAGGCAGCAGGTGTAAGACAGATGAGTTATCAGATGATCTGTGGCATTTCCACAGCAGATGCTGATGTCAGGCTTCTGCAGAGACATCTTACAGAGAAAGCTTCTGGTTTGTGGAGATATAACTCCCTGCTATATCCTTGCAATTACATCAGAACCTTTGACTCAAAATCTTCCTCCTGGATCACAGAACATATCTTCTTCTTCCTCATCTTTCAACTTGAGTTATGTGTCTTTACAGATGGCTTGAGGATGACTTCCATTTTGCAGCAACTTGTACTGCTTTGTTCCAAGGAAAAATGAAAACAAATTCCTTTAAATGTTTTTACAAAACCAGAGTTGTATCAGAATGTCCCTTCTCATTTCAACATCTCTTTGGTTTGGGGAAGAGGCAGGAACTGAGGTTTGAGTCCCTGCTTTGCTTAAGTCAGAGTACAGTCTTTTAATTTATGAACCTCTCATGTATGTCGCAATGGGTATTTCACAGCTTCGTCAAAGAAAGTTTTGTCCAGCTTTGCAAGGCTAACTGCAAACCAGAAACTGCATAGGTACAAATTTTAAGTTGCTATGACTTCACCAGCAAACCCAGGTGAGCAACACTTGGGCCTAATGCAGCCGTAGAGGATCTGCAACATTTTGAGTCATCTCAGCCTATGGGCGTCATGTGTCTGCTACAAATACACATATCCTGGTCCAGTTGGAACTGGGAGCTGTGGTGTTCTCTCTTCTGTCCAAACCAAGTGTCCCACCTGCCTAGGTATAGATTTCAGTATTTTCACATATTAGAATATTCACATAATAGAAATTCACATAATTTCTAGTGAAAGGGAATACTGCCAAAATTGTTCTCACCAGATCTGTTTGTGTAGGTCCCTTAATACTGTTTGGCCACTGTCTCTAAAAAGTCTGCCATCTGGAGTAACTTTCACACACTGTTACGTGGTGGTGTGTGAATGTAGGGCTTCCTGCAAATGTGGCTGTCTGCTTCTTAGATGATTTCAGGTAAAATTTATGTGTTTATTCTTATCTAGTTGCTCTAGGATTTATGTAGCATTAATGGGAGCTAGGCATGTATGGAGATGAAAATGAACTCTGGTGTGTTTTTAGTTGCTTACTTTAGAAAGCATTCCCTTTTTTCAGTATCTAATGTGACATGTTATTTATGTACAAATGGGTTGCAAACAGGATGGCAAAGCACTGCTAGCTGGGCAAAATGCAATCATAAAAAATCTCATATAAATCCACAGACTTTTCTGAGAAGCTGATACGTGGTTTATAAATTTTCTTCTCTCAAATGTTCTTAAACAAAAGGCAGTTTCCTTCCAAGAAGTGTTTTGTACACAATTATTTGCAATACAGATTTCAGAAGCCTGCCTTAGATTTCTCGGGTTTTGTAAGTGCTATTAATGGCAAGAGATGCACATTTTGCATCCTCAGCTTGTTGTATGTCCTTACTGCATTGTAGTGGCTCATTGTTTGTAGGAAGTCTTTCTCTTGTCAATTTTCCTCTATTTTCTCACAGCTTGATTAAGGTCCTTTCTCCCTTCCCTTCCTCATCCCTTCCCCCTTCCCTACTGGCTTCCCTGCTCCCATACCTTTCTTCTGCTTAAGACAGAAATAAAATTTATTACGGAGTTTTTCTAAGCTTTCTGTCTCATAGCAGGTGTTGTATGAGATACTGCTTTCATTTAACTGAATGCTGAAGTATCTGCAGAAGCAGACTAATACGTCTTTACGGGGATGGTCTTAGGTATGTTGTTTTGTCATATTTATATATTGTGATTCTACTCCCAAATGGAGATTGTGCTACTGTAGGGTATGCAACTGCAGAATGACTGTTCACACCGAGAAAAAAAGTGTTAACAAATTGAATAGTAATGAATTAACCTGCAGAAAAAGCATTTTGCCCTAGTACACAGAAACCCTGCATAACTAGAGCATATAATTTTAAATGAAGCAGGCTCTAGGAATGCCTCGATGGGTGTGATGTCGATAGTAGCTCATAATTCATGGATATGAATTATGGCTGAATATCAGGAAAAAACTTCCTGACATTGAGATGTATTAGGTTGTGGAATAATCTCCCATGGGAAATGGTGGAAATCCCATTGCTTAAGATCAGACTGAGCACTAGGAAAGGAACAAATCCTGGCCTGGCCTCAATCTTTCAGGGCAAATTAAATAATTGCTTTAACATACGCCTTCCTGTCAATCTAGACAAGTGATGTCTTCTGGTATTCACTGGGCAGGAGCAAGAGAGGCAGCTGTGGTAAGAGCTACTCTACCTTGCCCCATGACTGCCCCCTCTGCTTGTGAATAGATCACCCCCAGGGGTAAGAAAAAGGGGTGGCTTCGGGCTCCTGCAGAGCTGTCCTGGAGAATCACTGTGCTGCCTTCTTGGGAGCCGTGGCTTGGGACCTGAGGCTCTCAGCTCAGCTCGCAGCTCTGCTACCGGGGGGCTCACACCCACCCTCTGCGTGTGATGCGGGATGCCTCCAGTCCTCCACCTCCGTCTCCTCCAGTGCTGCCCTAAGATTCTTGCTGCTCTTCTGAGTTACCTTAAACTAATGTCCATGAAGGGGTGGGAGGTGCTCTCACAGTCTCCCCAGGTGGTCTCTTTATAACAGGGCACCAGGGCAGGGTGTTGAATGCAGTAAGTCTTGTCACAAGAGTGTTTGAGCATGCAAAGCCTAATCAGGTGGTGTTGGTGGACTGGGGTGAGTGGCAAAAGCCCAAAGCGGGGTGGTCTTGTCCGCAGTGCCTGCAGGGAGCAGTGTGTGAGATTAGCTGGGCTGTGGTTTTGCACAGAGGGGGTGGCTGGTTTCCAGCTGTGGTGCCCTGAACTAACCTGCATCCATCAGAACTGCACATCAGGGCTGAGGCGTGGGAGCGAACCCGGCACCTTTAGCGTGAGAGACCCCCGCTCAGAATCCTTGGGAGCTGGTAAGAGGGACCACAAAAGGGAATTGGGTTTTTTTCTGCAGTGTGAACATCTGTTTTCCGTGAGCTGGGTAAGCCTACCCAGATGCTCACTGAGCTCAGCAAACACCCAGAAATGATGTAAGCCTGCCATTTTCAGTACCAAATTATCTGTGACTGAATCATTTAAAAATGTCCCATTTTGTTACAAGTAGATGATGTATTTAATGCACACGATTTAGCTTTAATTTAGGGGGGGGGGAAGTCTTCAACTCTGAGATGGCTGCAGCTAAAACTATTAAAACAAGCTTGTTTCCTTGTGAGTAAAAACTAGACAAATGCAAGTGAAGTGACAGGTTTTCAGTGATGGCAATAACTAGCACCTTAATGTATACAGGTAGGTCAATGTTTTGACTTCTGATTATTAAAAAAAAAAAAAGGAAAAAGAAAAAAGTTTTACTCTAAAACTTGAAACTAGGAGATGTTAAATGCTCCTCCCTGGGTTAAGCATGAAAGAAAATAATGAGAGATGCTTTTGCATCACTTTTAGGTGGGGAGGCTTGGCAAATTATGTCATTAGAAATCATTAAAGTAGATTTAAATAGAATTACCATGATAAGTGATGTAAAAGCCATGTTTCTTCTCTTCTCCTCCCTCCCCCCCAAGTTTTACAGGCAGAAGAACAGAACGTGCATCTCTGATCTATACTCACCAGCAGCTGCTTGCTTGCTGGTCAAGAATTACAGCTGCTCTATGTGCACAGCTTTCACAAACATATATACCATATGTAAAAGATACTTTCCTGATTGAAATTACATGAAAGGAATGTCAAAGAGCTGCCAGATCAGAAAGAAAGAACCAGATTTTTTTTCCTTGACATGTCATTAAAGACTAACAAAAAAGAAGTCCAATTAAAGGTCATGGAGCAGTCTTCTGCCCTCATGCATGTGAAAGGCATTGTGCAGGCATAACTAAGGCAGAATTTGACTCCCAAATTAACTCATTTACTGGATGTAAAACTGAAAGAAAATCCTTATGACCAGCTTGTAAGTGTGTATATAATGAAAAATTACAACAGCAGAAAAATGTATTCATATCATATCTCTAATTCAGCAAAATATTAATCACACTGATGTTCAGCAGTGTGTTTAAATACATGCTTAAGTACTTCACTAAGTACTGCCTGTAAACAACTCTATATGACAGTGCATTAACATAGGACCCAGTTTATCTGTATACTTTCTCCAGAGAACTACAATTATTTAAGCACTGCGGCAGCCAGTAGCACAGTGCTGGATAACTTGTGGTGTCCGAATCCCAGCCTTCTGGCTAGTCCCTGTGCAGTCCTTGTCTCCCACCTGCATTACCACTGATGTCTGCACAAGTTTGTTTAAACTTTGTTGTATTCAACAGAATGACAACTGCTGGAATCAGCTGGGCATTTACTAGCTCCCATTAACTTCAGCTCCAGGAAGGAAAGATATGTCCAGGGCAGAATTGTCCCATGTAAGGGTTTATACAGTGCTCAAGCTTCCAACTTGTAAGTCCTGTTAACGTGCAGGGTGTTTCAGGAGCTTTCTGCACTGGGGCACATTTCACCCAGCAAGGTTGGAGCCACTGTCCTCCTGTCAGCTCTCGGGCTGTCTCCAGTGCAGCTCCAAGAAATTATCATTTCAGCACTCAGAAGTTTGATTTTTCTTAACTGCAAAGATTTACAACAGCAATAAAGCCCTGACATAGCATCCCTTTTCTTGAAACCATGATTTGGCTTCACTCCAGCTGCTTGATTTTAACAGCCTGGCCTCCTCTCAGAGAGGCAGGGCTGCTGCTGTGGAAAGGGGTTTGTCCCCAGGTAAAACAGTGCTGGTACCCGCCTGAAGCAGTTGCAGTCACTTGAAGGCTTTCATTTGAAACTTTAAATACTGGAAAATAATTCATTGTTCTCAGAGAGAATAAATGATCTCTTAGAGAAAAGTCCTCTGGCTTTACATGGCACAAAACATTAGTGTTCAACAGGAATGAAGATACATCTTTAAGTAATAGAAGAATTTGTCTGAATAATGCTAAACTCACTGATTTTGGAGGAAATGTTTTTCTACAGAAAGCTTCTATTGATCTATCTCCTATTGATTTTCACAAAAAAAATTCTTCCAGGGCTGGCCATTTAACTGTATGATACCACAGTGATTTGCCTTTGCTTCTGAAGTCACTATTACCTTTTTGCTGTATGCAGGAAGTGTTCTTGAGAGCTCTGTCTTTCCCCTGATGCTCAGAGGCTTTGCAGAGTCCTGCAAGGGTTACGTAGCAGTGGGATGCTGGAGCTGCCTGTGGGTGCCCAGCCGGCGACAGAAAGCCTCTTCCTCTTTGCAGAAGCAAGGCTGTAGGGGTAGCACCAAAGTACTGGAAGACTAATGAATGCGGACCAATTCTGGGTGTAGGGAGCCCCGTGGAGGGTGCAGGCAGGGTTGAGGAGTAGGTGGTTTCACAGGGGTTGCATAGTTGGACACGGACTGCAGATGGCCAGAGCTGCCCACTGAGTCCGCAGCTGGAATTCGTTCTGGGTGGGCTCTAGAGGCTAATGCAAAAATGTCATGCAATTGTCACAGGAAAAAAATGCAAGCAGAGTCAAGTCTACCTATTAGGGGTAAGAAAGGTGAACTGTATGGATCAAACTCATACCACTCCATGAATTCTGGGGTGAAATCTATTACGAGTTTAATGTCTGCTCTACTAAAAAATTATTTGTGATTGTCAGACAGATACTAAGAATCTGGAAAGAAGTATTTGATTTGCCCATTTGTTGATTGTTTCTATATGCATTTGTAACATGCTGTTTCCTTCCACCAGGGGATACAGCACCTGCTGAACTCAGGCCCCAGACCAACTGGGACCTTTAAAACAAAAAGAGAACCTGAAAGTACACCAGTTGGGGCTAAGTCAGTAGCATGAAGTTAGTTCAGGTATCGCCATACCATACCGTAACAGTTTTGGTACTCACAGTTCTACCCTGGGACTGTCCCTTCAGAGTGTAACAATACTGTCCTTTGTCACGTGTCGAAATAAAGTCCAACTGAGTACCTAATTCTGATTATTTCAGGGAAGTTGCTGCAGAGTTACATTAGCAGTGTTGCCAACAATTTTATCTCTGATCTTGCACATTTAGTATATTAAGACAAAGCTTTGTGAGTCTACTGATTATTTTTTAAATGGGAGGTTTTGATCTTATGGTTGAAATTTAAAAGCAAATTGAAAGTAAATTGAAGACAGTAAATTGAAGGGGCATCAAACATATGCAGTGTCTTGGATTTAGTGGTCTGGATTGTAATTTTTGAAAACGTTTTGGGTTATCAGCACTTGTGCTGTAGAGTAGGGAGCAAATAACTAAGCCCATGAGATTTGTAATGCAATTTGAAGACAAGATTTTTGCAAAAATGCTTAGTATTCATGTTTATCAAAACTATGTTATGTACCCTGGTACTGCAATAGGAGAATACGTATTTGTGAACAGTGACATGGATCTCAGCAAGTATCTCAAACAGGTTTTTGTAATCACTCAGGTTACATCCTCTACATCCTGCAGAACAGCAAAAGGTACTCCTTTACGTCAGGAAACAAAATAAATCAGACTTAGCATTCGAAAGCCTACATATTGCTGATCATATGGAGCTGTCTTTGCAGACTCAGTGTCTAAAGTTCAGCTTTAATGACTCTACAGAATTTTAGCAAAGTTATTTCTCTAATAAAAATGCCACCTTGCTTCTTGACATAGTTACAGTCAATGCAAAATTTTTGCGGTTTTTTACTGTGTAAATAAAGTAGACCGTTCTAAGGGGTAGGCTGATTTCACCAGCTCATTTTGCAGGTAGTTGTTGTTATATTGTTTGTCATCTATGGAATTTTTTTAGTTTAAATTTTTTGTAATTTTGTTATGGTCAAGAGATTGCAAGAGATCCAGCTCATCTTCTTTTCTCCAAGGCAGCACCCACCAATTGAGCCACCATGCCTGCTAGTTCTCATGTTCCTGGGTGGTTACAAATGTAAGGTAAAATGTGCTCTTTAAAACAATCTAATCAGTGCTTTAAGGTAGGTTAAGCTAGTGGCTTTTTCTAATTGTGAGAGACTAGAAGCAATTTCTGCAGCCTAGCTGATAAGTGGTGACTTTCAGAAGCACAGTGCTAAACCAAAGCAATTGCGTTCATCATCTGTTCCTGCTTCGTAGTATGAATCAAAACTGTATCAACGGTAACCTAATTTGTGTAAAACCACATTTATTTTAGCCAGGTGTGGATCGGCAGTGCCCGTATGAATATGTATATGATCAAATGCACTGCATTTGGGATTATATTCTGTCTTTATTAATTTATAGGAAGACTGCAAACTTCTCAGACAGGATCGGTCTGCATTAATGTCAGGTAATGATGCACTGCACATTTTGTCTGTTTTTGCAATGAATTGAAAGAAGAACTTCTCAAGTGCACTTTTTTATTTTACTTCCTTTGTGTTTCTTTTTCTGCCATGTTTTTTCCATCTGTTTCTCTTTGTGAAAAATGCAGATTCATCAGGAATGAAGGTTGAGTTGAGTTTTCACCTGCAGGGTATGTGACAGGACATACTGTTGGGCAGCCCAAATCTGTCTACCCATGCTTGTCTCCCAGTTCACAGCCAAGATGTAATCTTGCCTAATCAAGTGCTGCACTGCCACTTGGGTGTTACCCCTCTGTGTGTGGCTCTTTCAAGGTGGCTTTTGAGACAGTAGCAGGGATATAGGCCTGTGAAGTGCCAGCCGTGACAGGCTGCAAAATGCAAGTTATCCCGTTGCTGGGGTAAAGAGTACTTGAGGGTGTGCTTCCCCCTGTCAGTGCTGCCTGCCCCATGTCAGGAGCATCCGCAGCAGCTGCCCTCTATAGTCTTCCTCTGCTGGGCAGGAGGAGGACTTCCTTTACCTGTGCCAGACAAGCAAAAGAAAAGACTGACTTCAAAATGATCCTGGCTTTTTACTGTTCTTCTCTTGGCCATGGAGAAGAGCGAGAAGAGGATTCTGCAGGAGCTTACAGGGCTGGGCTGGGTCGTAAGAAGGTGCATTGTAGAGGATCTAGGGTATCTGCATTTTCATGGGAGGCTAGGAGAAGCTGGGTGTTGGGAAGGAGACCTTGGCTCTATTTTATATACAGGTTAAATAATAAGTAGTGTTGCTGGGATGGGTGATGCCTTGAGAACAGTTCCTTCTTGTAAGCGGTTGGGAAAGAGAGGTGTAATTCAGCAGTGCCTTCAGACATTCCTGATGGAATAGGCATTCTTCAGCTTTTCTGCATGCCTTCCCCAGAAAATCATTCTTTCGGGAGGTGAGAAGAGAGCTGTAATCTGGCCACCTTTGTGCACTGTGTTTCCATTGGAAAGGAGTGACTATTTCAGAAAGAATTCTTTATTTTCCTTTCATTCCGTAGGTTATTTTTTTGTATCACTTGTTTCCTCACCTCCTCATTCCCCTTCCTTACCCCTGTAATGAGGAAGCACGCTCTTTGTCAAAAGCGAGCACGTCGGTTTACCCAGCTTCCAGATCATTATTAAGAGAGAGAGGGAGAGAGATTTGGCGGCGTATTGGTGAGGAAGGGAACTGTGCCTGCTATATTTCACTGGGACTGGCGCGTGGAGTAGAAAAGCAGATGTGTGTGGACTGCCAGAGAAATCGCTGACTGATCCTCGTGCAGTCTGGGTTCGGGGAGCTGAGACAAGACAAGGCAAAGCAGGTATGACTGATAACCGTGCCAAAGCCTGAGCACCTGCCGTGCCTATTGCAGGCAGCGGGAGCTGGGGAGGGCTCAGCATCTGCCAGGATTGATGCACCGAGCATTTGCTGGGGTTTGCGTACTCCATTTGATTTCTTCCCTTTCACGCCGAACACGAGGAACAAGCAGAAGTTAACTGCTTGGGAGGAAGCTGGCTATGTCTTTTTTTGTGCTGCGTTTCACCTCTTTTGTTTTTTGGTTGGCTGCAAAACCCGAAGCCAAAAGATGATTGAAATGCCTCTACCGGGGAGGGGGGAGCCGAGCACACCGCACCCCATCTAGTGGCTCAGCCTCGAACTGCCGGCGAGAAGGAAATGCGGCAGGAGGAGGAGGAGGAGGAGGAGGAGGAGGAGGAGGAGGAGGAGGGCTCCTGCAACTCCTGCCGTGGGCTTTCGGACTCCACAGCACCTACCTGGGTGATTCAGGGATGCTGAAGCAGCTGCAGGGTAGGCAGGCGTTAGCTGCCTGTCAGACCTGGGGTGGATCACCCCCAAGGGGCTTGCACCAGGCTTGAGAAGAGCGTTAGACAGACAGCAATACCAAGCCCTCCAGAGTTAGGAAGTACGAGAATTAAGCTGCTTCTGCAACCTTAATTTGGCCTCTGTTTGCATAAGCATTAAGATGCAATCTCTAATGATACCACACACTATTCTTTGTCACATGTCAGTGCACAGAAGGGACCGTGCTGAATTTCTGCTTGCAGTATGTCTTCTGTTGTTCAGCGAGTAGATCCTGTCTGTCACACATTACTGAAATCTTCTGAAGACAGAAGTTTTCCACAAGGTTCCCTTCACAGGCTTCACAACAACAGGGGACAACTGCTTCACTGGCATCCGTTGTGGTATTTTTGCACCATCCTCTTTGTGAGGAGCATAGGCTGTCATTGTTTCCGTTTTGCAGGTGAGGAACAGAAGTGCAGTGAGGTTAAAGTCAAAGGTATCCTTTATTTTGGGGTACCCGTTTCAAGGCCCCTCAGACTGTGCTTTCCAGACTGCTTCTCGCACCTACTTCAGTTACAGCAGTGAACATGGGGCGCTGCTGCGTATCAGACACAGGGATCAGATCAGGCTCTCTGAAAATGAAGCACACGTAATTAGTGTTCTCAGAACAGGGGAAGTGGGTAGCTGTGGAAAAAATTAGCTTAAGAGACTTGTCTAGCACCACAGCAACATCATGCAGCAAAGGCAGGGACAGGATTCCATCCTCCACCTCAGGGCACAGCTGCCTTAACTGTGAGGAATCCCATCTGCTCCTGCAGCCCCCAGACTCTCCCTACACACCTTCCAGAGGTAGAGCAACCTCTCACAGTCAGATGTCTCGTTCACTGTTACCTGCTTTACTCATAGGGTGGCTTCATCCCCTGTGCAGGGGTTGTGGCTGTAAGGTAGGTGAAGCTGTTGCTGTTGTTTCAAGTTCCTTTCTACCCAAACCACATCTCATGGTCTTGTCTCCTCCTTCACGGCAGCCCTGGAACTTGTTTGACTTCTGGATGAGCCTGCTCAGGGCATTAAACCAAAATGAAAATGTACTCGTTTTCTGGGTTATTTTTCCACCAGATTATTGCTTTGAAAGGGCTCACTGAGGGGTGCTGAGGACAGACTGTGGTAGCATGAAGAGGGGCCTGGATTGCACGGGCTGTGAGAGGAACAGGGCCACAGCAACACTGGGTTAGACCCATTTAAATGTTTTGGTATCGTGTGCAGAGGTGGTAGTTTCACAGTCACGAGAAGCTGATGCCAGCTGGTGCTGCTGCTGATACATCAGTCCTTCCCTTCTTCTCATGGCCTGGCTTTTCTGCTCATTCCCATTTGTGAGGCGAGGCAGGGAAGCTTAGTGGGGAACAGATCTGGGTTAAATTCAATGCGCCTTAAAAAAATAGTGTGGTTTCTCGCCTGTTTATTGCTTGGCTACATGTGTCCATCAGCCATCACAGGGAGTGATGGGACCTGGGACAAGAAAGGGCAGAAATGTTTCTTGCAGTGGCCACTTCTGCAGGCCAGGCCTCTGCTGTTCATGGGACTGAACCTTCAGTTCACGGACTGAACCTTCAGCAGTTGGGAAGTATCACAGGTACTGTGTTAAGGGCCATACCAACATAAACAGCGAGGTGCCAGAGGAGACGTGCACTGCAGTCTCTCGTAATGGCAGTCCATAAGTTCTGAATGCCCCACATCTCCTCAGCATACCTTTCAAGGTATGCTGAGAAACGGTGCGTCATGTAGGCTGGCTTTGTAGGTCTGCCATACACATCCCTGCCTTTTGAATTCAGGTGGTTGCTGGTGGCAGTGGAGGCTGTGTGTCCTGGGAACCAGGGGGTGTAAACAGCCCAAATTTCCACCCAGATGTGCTGACAGCAGAGTGTGAGGAGTGCAGGACTTGGGGCTGTGGATCAGTATGTGCTATTGTGCTTGCAGATTTTGCTCTCTCTTCCTCAAGTCCTGGTTCTTTCTGCCTTGCCCCCTCTGACCTGACCTGATCCAACTCATCTCTGTATGTTTGTTTCAGTTTCATTCCCGTATTGAATTCAGTCTCCACCAGAACCTGGTCCAAGCCACGGTTACTAGCACAGTGAGTCCCAGTTTTGTTCATAGAGTCCCTGTGTCTTGGTCCTCGCTTCCCTCCACCTACCTAACTGAAAATGATACTTTTGTGAACGCTACTGTTTGCAAAATTAACTTCTTCAACAAAAATATAAGCCAAACGAGGATACTTAGTTAAGTATATTTTAAGTATTTGGGATTGATCCCAACAACTTTAATTTACTCTAGTGTACGTGTCAAATCCTGCAGTCCCAGCATGGCCAGTGATTTAAATTAACCTGACCTTTTATCCTGTTTGTCAGCAGTCCATGACCACGCACTAGTGTGTGATTTGTGAATTATTTGTGATTCTGTGTGAACATGGTTTAGCCCATGAGTTTTGACACCACTTGATTTAAGTAGCAGCTGCTTGTGCTGTGATACTCAGCTTGGTATTCAGTTTTGAGAAACATAGTTTTGCTTCTGTTTTCTGACTGGATGCTTTCTAAATCCCCAAAAAGTTTTTGAGGAGAGAGAAAAAAATTTCTGATATGAGTGCTTATATAGAATGATTTTTTCTCATTGTTGTGATTAAGCATCACAACACATTTTTCATAACAGTTTTTCTGAAAATAGTGAGCAGTTGTGTTATTATAGAAAACAGAAGAAAATTAACATAAATTTAATCCAAATCTATTAATGGATATTTTTTTTTCAGATATACATTCTCATTTCATCTTCTGAGAGTATAGATTTACAAAGTGAGTGATCTGTGTCAATTTTACCTAGGTATGTGGTCTTGCTGCCCAGGTCATATTTCCTTCCCTGAATTTGAAAATGTTCTGTGGGCCTGCCATTTTTCCCTTCCTTGGGAGCCCACCTGTGAGGAGAAGTCTAGGAAAGCTGCATTGCTGCCTGGTTTCTGTTGGAGAAACCAGTCTTTGGTATTACCTAATTTACGTGGATTGATTCCTGTGTTTCCCTTTGTATTTGTCTACCTAGTGGTTAGTACATTTTAGAACGGGGTCTTATTGTCCATCCTGAACAAAACAAATACTATAAATTGTGTTTAATTCTGTCTGTCATGGAAAAAGTGTCAACAGTAGGACAGTCTTCTCCTGGTACTTGCAGTGATCACGGTGGTGGTGATGAGAACGTTAAGCTCTGCTAGGACATCTTCAAGTGCCTTTTTTGCGCAGGGTGCTGGTGGGGATGTGCAGAACGGGGGTACAGTCTGGGCTGCAGTCCTCACTCAGACAGCAACATTCCTACTTACGGGTGTGTATCAGGGCGTGGTGGGGCTGGTGGCTCCATGAGAACAGACGTCAACATGCATCCAGAGTCCATCCAGGAGATGAGGCCAAAGACAGGACTTGAGACGCGCTACAGCGTACCTACGTGGAGTCCCTCCAGGCCAGGTCTGGGTACCTAGGCTTGAGCTGAAATGGGGCTCCTGTGCCTGTGGGCGAGTGGTGTTGGCGGAGACTTCAGGCCAGTCAGGGCCGTTGGGTCCTGTTGGTGTCCTCAGCACCCTGGCAGTACGTTGTCAGTGGCCTGTCCATTAACAATTCACTCAGAGCCACCTTGGTGGTCACTGGCAGGGACTCCTGAGCTTCCTTTAGGCAGCTCAGGTACATTAACATAATGCTACATGGACATTTCTGCTTCTGCATGCTGTGCCTGGGCATGCTGGAAGTTAGGCATGTTAGAGTTTCAGACTCTTCTTCAGATACCTGTACAAGGTATATACCTTCTGGGAAATGAAACATTTTTTGAGCTTGTTTCCTGGTGGTAAGCATTGGGCAGAACCTTCTACCCTCTTCTGCTTTATATCTAGTGTTTTAGGTATGTGCTGGATGCTCTTATATACAAAATCTTTCGTTTGTGAATACTGAAGTATTTAAAAGGGAAAATCCTAAAATCCATAGCAGTGAAGGTTTCAATTTATCTATTATGAGTGAACTTAAGTGTATTGAAACAGCTGTTTTAATATGGTGAAATATGGGCACATTCCTCCTCCATGTAGAGTTTTGGAAATGGAAAATCATGTTTTTCTTCTTCTCCTGGAATAACTTCAAGACTTAGTGGGGGAAAAGAAACTTTTGGTGGCTCTAAAATAATACATTGTTTTAGAGTGGAGAGCAGGATAGGAAGTACTGAGACCAGGAGAGAAAATAGTGAAAGATTCAACTTTTGGGGTAGTGGGGGCCAAGTAAGATCTTGCTGCATGTGACGAATTCTTTTAAAAACATGGGTCCCTGAGCAACACCAACAGAATCCAGCCAGGAAAATGGAAGGAGTGGTTGTGGTTGTCCTGAGCTTGGAAGGTTACCTTCAGAGAAGACCAGGAAAATGCATGCATCTCAAGGTCAGGTAGAAATTGAGCCACAAATGGACGCAACTGGTCACAAGCAGTTGGGTGTTAACAAACCCCTCCTGGTCGGGGTCTTCTGTCCTGTGGCACTGTTAGAAAAGGGAATGCATGTCCTTGTGTTGACATCTTGGAGGATCTGAAAGCCTCCAGTGGGACAAAACAGTATTTCTTTCTGGAGCTTTCTGGCAACTCTGCTGTGATTTTCTCCCATCGGGGACTACTCATCACTTCCTCCATGAGGAGATTTTGTTGTGCGAAATGTCACACATGAATGTTTCATCATGAGACTGTTAGATGTGATGAGATGTCATTCCCCAGTAATATATGTTGGGTTCTACTTTAGAGATCATAAATCCAGGCCTGAGTAGGTACACAGCACATTCTACTGGGGAGCAACCATCATTGAGGTAACAGTGCATAACTCACGATGGTGGACAGTAAGTGTCTCCTGATAAATGGTCTGTGGGAGTCAGTGGGGCATCTGGGTGGCTGGGGGCAGCCTTCAGCAGGTTGTCAGGTAAGTAGGGGGTAACAGAACAAGATGAATTATCGCTTTGAACCTTCCCACAAGATCGTGCATTACATCCCCCTGCTCCGCGTCATGCCAAGACATTTGGTGTATTGTTACATGTGCTTCTCAGTTGCTATATGGGCCGTTCAGCCGCACACAGTCATTTCCATAGGGAAAGTGGCAGGGGGAGCACAGCAGGGTGTGCGTCACTTTGCTATACACTGCATGGGGAGGATTGTGCCAGGATTTTGGTAAAAGAACATCACCTTTTAAGGTGAGAGTGCAGTATTTTCCTACTTTATTTAGACACTGTTGATCTGAGTAGGCAGCTTTATTTTATTGTTCAAATGAAATCCAAATAGGTGCTTGCAGCTTTGAAAATATATGGGTAAAATTTGTTCTTGCAAGCAGCCAAATGTATGTGTTGCCTGAAAACCAATAGAACGATCTGCCATAAGGGTGAATTTCACCCATAGAAGCAGGCAGGTCTGTACTCAGAACTTGCATCCAAGTAACTTCAAAACAATTTAATTCAGGGGGGAGCTGAGCATGCCAGATATTCCTGATGTTGTTTGCCTGATGTGGTGTGTCAGCATGAGTTTAAGTGTCTTATGTTAGATGCTCACATATGAAAAATGTAGCCCATTAAAACAATTAAACTGATGATCCTGCTGAAAAAGCCTGGCTGGTGTTATTCCAGAGAATGTATCAAAAGAGTAACTCCTGACATTTGAATTAAAAAAAATAATATTTTCATTAATAAGGAATATCTTCATAATGTGAAATGTCTTCATTAATTTGAAATAATTTTATGAAATGTCATTCACTGTGTTACGAATGATTCCAAGGACTTTCATCTCACCTCTTTCTTGGTGCTTATGTTATCTTGACTAGAGGATACGTTTGGGGTGGCATTTTGCTTTTGCTTACCTGCAGCCTCAGGTGAAGTAGTGACTGTGTCCTAGATGAACTCAGATATCCTGTGCCCATCCTACCTGTGATGGATTGAATGGAGTTGCCACAAAACTGGCAGGGGGATGAAGAGGTTGTGAAGTTTCTGGCTGAGCTGATGGAGTTCTCTGTGGTGCAGCTGGACCAGAGCTATAACAATTATTTGCTCTCAAAGGTGACTTTGAGGCACAGTGCTTTATCTTAGGATTTTCTGCTTATGGTGACTGCTGTTGGATTGTTCCAGGCTTCCTCCACTGAGCTGAGCTCAGACTCAAGATTGGCATTGGTGTGTTGCTAGAAAAAGTACTACACATGTATTTGCTTGAATTTGAGGTTGACAGGGTACAGTTTGGCCTCAGGAATGTTAATAGAGGTATTTGCCATCTCCTGTTGATGTCTCCTTTTTTAACTTTGTTTCATTACCTTTTGAGCAGAAAATACCAGTGGGTGAAAACCTGATGCCTTTGAAGTCAATGGCAAAACTCCCACCATGTTCACTGAGGCTAGAATTCCGTACTTAAACTGTGGTCAGTCTTTCCCCACGGTTATTAAATAACAAACAATCTAAGTGAACAATTCACAGAGGAATCCTAGTGTTTATTTATATAACCTCCTGGGTGAGAAATAACAAGTAGCGTTCAGTAATAAATGCATAGCCTTCCTGAACATGATGTATGAACCAAAGAAAGGTGAATAGTATCTGATACTCAAGAAATAATTGGACCAGCTGTGGTCTGCCCAGCCTTTTGCAGAGGGGGCTGGGAAAGAAATTAGTATTGTATCTCTGCCATGAGCAAAATCAGAGTCCCCTAAAGTGAGTTTGTAGGTGCTTTCTGTATGGAAAGAGACATCTTCTCATATTACTCTGCCCTCTGGAGAGCTCTGGAAATAACCAGTTTTCAAGTAGCAGCAGTTGAATATTATGTAGCCAACAGGTTAGGCTGTTAATATTGTGGAAGGTCGTTATTGACTCCATATGTCCTCTGATAATGACGTCCTGGTTCTGGAAACACACTCTTCTCTTGCGTCATCTGCACAGGTCATTAGAGATGATAAGCTTGACTTCTTGGTGTGTACTGAGTTTTGATGGGGCTATGCTCAAGCTGTGCAGTAGCTGAGGAAGAGATTTCTTGGCTTTCCTCACAGTACCTCCTGTATCCCAAGCAGCTGAACGGTTCAGGGCAGTGAAAAATCTATGAGGGTTTTACATGGTTTTTTTAAATTTTGAATAGAAGAATCAAATGCCGTTTGTGAAAGGAGTTTTTAGCAGAGCAGGGGAATGGCTATGGGCTGTATCAGCTTTCAGATCTCCTGGGACCAGAACTCATCCCTCCTCCTGTCCTGAGAAATTCCATTCCTGTTCCTCTTTCTTTCCTGCTAGTTACTGTTGAAGTGGCGATAGACAGGGGAAGGTGTAAGAAGAATGAGGAAATGATGACCCCTTGATTAATGTATGGAGAACAACCAGATGCTGTTTCCTAAATGCACAGTTGTTGGCAGAAACTAAGCAAAATAAACAGCACACGTTAATGTGTTAGGTGAGTGAGGTGTGTCGCTGTCACCCCCATACAAAAGTTAGAGGTGCCTTTGGAGTATCATTGCATCTAGCTGACCTCATAGGTGTTATGGTTGTGAGTGTTTGGTTTCATGAGCATTTGGCTATAAGCCATAGGCTCTGTTTTTGCAAGTAGGTCCCAGAACATTATCAGGTGCCTTTCAGCAAGTAAGGTTTGGCATATGAGAGGAGTTTTTGCCTGCAGCAGGTATGGTGGTGTGCAGAGTGCTGCTGTGTCTTCCACCCGCGTCTGCATCTGAAGAATGTCCATGAGTGTCACCTCCTGCACAATGTCACTGATTTTGTGTAGTGAAGTATTTCGTAGCAAACACCGCTGCAGTCTTGGACTCCGCTGCTTTCCAGATCATTCTCAAGAATAAATCACCCATTCAGTTTTCACCTAGAAAGCTCTGCATGTTACGTATCTGTACCTGAGAAATTGCCTCCCACCTTACTGAGGGTCTGCTGCCAATCATGCATAAATGGCATGGGAAGGGGGCTGGTGGGGTGGTTGCCTTCTGTAGGGCTGCTTGGATTCGTTTGTGCTCTTGGTCCAGGGAAGCACAGGTTTGTTAACTGCGGGCCTCCCGAGCTTTGCGAAGTGTGTGTGAGGGGCAGGGGCCCAGAAGAGGTGGTTTCTGCCCACTCCAGCTAATCTATTTATATCTGTCTGTCTCACGTAATTCTCTGGCACCTATCACCTTGGTAGCTAAGCGTGTTTCTCAGATGACCATGGCTTTTTTTCATCTTCTCTTTTTAATAATCTTTTCTCCTTCCTTTTAAATTGATCTTTAATAAAGTTGAGAATTCTTGCACAGGGTTTTATAAACATGTGTTATTAAATTTTAAATCTGTTTTGAAAGTGCCTCTATCCTACTCCCTCCTAGTAAAGTGACCTTTTTAAATGGAGGGAAGTGGGTTTAGATGACAGTCATGATAAATGCGGTCATGTTCACTCAATAAAATAAGGCCCAGTGCATTTGAGGATAAATCAGTGAAATGTACAGCCCCACCTGTCTGTCTCCATCATTCATTTCCACTGTCACTTTCACAGTGGCTGATGGATCACAGTTGCTGTAAAATTAGACAGCCTTTAATCTCATTTCATCCTGATTAGCTTCTCCTTACCCTTTCCCTCTAACTCACTGACTGACACGCTAAAAACTCACACCGGGCTGTGTTTGAGCGTGGCGTACAAACTTCTCTTCAAATACCCTTTTTGCGGGGCAGGCATGTGTTCCACTGAGTTGAAATCGAAAAAGAGAAGATGGGATTTTCACATTATTAAAGCAAAACGGCAGACAAAGGCTCGTATAAAATTAATGGAAGCAGCAGCCTGGCCAGACTGTGTGATGGGCCAAATTCTTCCTGTTACACCCTGACAGGCCCAGTGAGTTTGAGAAGATTGTTCCTACTAGAGGCTAAATTTAGCATGCTCATTGCCGTGTAATTTTGACTGTATCTACGAAAAGTTAGGTCCTATATAGTTGTGTGTTTGAAAGGAATTACAGTTCACATCATGTTTTCTGATGCTTTTAAGGGGCATTTTATGGTGGTAAAAAAACCAAAACCTGTTCATTCCTGTTGTTTTGATCTCTGTGTATAACTCATGATTCTGAGGGACCCTAAAAACAGTCGGCAAGATTGACTGTGATGCTGGCTGTTTCACAATTTTGATGCCAAAAGTCCCTTCTTACTAGATGTCCACAGTGTTGCTGCACCCTCCCTGTTTTGTCCAGCCCCCTCCAGCCCCCTGGGCAGATTCATGAGACCAAGAACAGAGTTTTCCCCAAAGCTCTGTGAGAAACAAAGATTATAGTAATGGTTTGCAGTGTTTTATCGCAATCACCTTTCCTTCTTAAGCCCCAAACCCAGCCTCCTTTCCAAGGCAAGCTTCCCTTTAGCTTTCCTGTGGGTTACTGGTGGTAGTTTGGGTCATTTGGGCCCAGTCCCATATCAGTGGGAATGTTGCCATCAAGTTAAGTAGGAGCCAGGATTAAGGCCTTAGTTTTCAAGGTTTAATTACCATCATAAGTGTGGTAGTCTTATTGCATAGTTTATATGCATAGGAACAGCAGAAAAGCTTAAAATATAATTTCTTCCTCTACTGGCCCTGTCTGTGTCAATATGGAGGATAAATAAGCAACAGCCTTTGCAAAAATAGAAACAATGTGAAAAATAAGCATGTGTGCTGTCTGCAGCCATTTGTTTTGGTAAACACTAGATCTCCTCCGACTGACCAACAGAAGAGCCTGGTTGAGGGTACAACCACTGGCTTGGACCTAATATGGAACCCTAACACAGAGCATTGGATTAGGTAAGGATTGAAGCCCCTCCAGAATGATCCTGAGGAGTTTCTTCTTGAGAGGAGGGGTCCCAAAAAGCATCTAAGAAAATTTCCCATGGGAGATCCAAATTCATTATGTAGTACAAGCATCCACAAAATCAAGGAAGGTGCTGGCATTATGAGAAAGAAGATTTTAAAATAGGAAAATGTCTTGAGCTTAAAGAATGAGATAAATATGATATGGGGGCTAAGAAGATAACAAAAATCTTTTTCATTATCTCATCCCAGTGTAGGAATATCTAGGTAGTATAAAATCTTATGCAGTGCCTGGTATAGGATTACTTCTCAGTTATCTAAAGTATACTAGTAGCAAATAACTTTAATTAATGAACTTTCACTGTACTTGGCTGCTCAATTTAAGAACTGCTTCACTCTACATGACTTGTAAGGCCACAGACTATGGAAATGATATTCAACCTTTACTAGAAACTAAAAACATACCTTACTTATTCATCATTGCCTTGGCAAAAACTTTAGTGAGAAGCTTAAATGAGCCCACTTGATCTTTAAGAAAATGTGTCCTAAATAACAAAGCTGTGCATATTTCTTCTTATTATTATTTGCATATGCTATACTGCACAACTGCATTCTGAGAAAAATAAAAGATAATAAAACAAATGAAATGAGAGATATATCACCCAAAATAATCCAAGTGTGAGATAGGCTGCTTTTTTTTTTTTTTTTTTTTTTTTTGGCATTGGCAAAAGAGCACAAAGTAAGAGCTGGCCCTGAGTCATATTGATTTCCCACTGCACTGGTTTCCTAAGTGCTCTGTTGATCCGTGTCAAGCAATAAGTTCCCTGCCTGTACATGCACATCACCTCCCCATTTGTCCTCACCTAGATTTAAGGTGCCCATATGATGAGCTGAACAAGGACATCATTTTTCCTACTGGTGTCATTGGGCCAAAACTACTCTATGTGGTACGATAACTAATGCTATGTAAGTTAACATTTACCTATCACAATAGTGCTGTATGGCACACTGCAATAATATAGGCATGTTATGTATATATAAGTCCTTATTTTTGTGTCTTAGCATTTGCAGTGGAAAAGGTAAATTTAAAAAATAGATTATTGCAACTGTAGTTGGTCCATAGTAATTGCGACGCCTCCAAAAAAAAGGGATATTGCAAACCTAATGCCACAGTTTTGATCTTTGTTAACAAAGGGCTTCCTGATTAGATGAATAGAAAATGTGTGATTGTGCTGCTAATGACATTGTACAGGAAATTAAGCGTATACATTTGGAAAAGGCATTAAATCAGCAGGACCTTAATTTAAAAACTTAAAACTGTATGGAAATGCAGCTTGTTCATTGCTGTGTAATAGAAAGCTACTGAACATACTGACTCTTCTTGTGGAAACATTACCAGCAGAACAAAGCTGGGCTGAGGTTTTTTTAATGTTTCCTAGCATACCAGGATTCTTAGCATCTGCTTATTTTCAGGGAAATATCAGGCAACTTCCCCTTTTTACAAGTTGGTTTTAGAGCAGCATATATGGCACTTGGGCTGGGGGGGAGGGGGCGCTGAAGGTCCAGAGAGAATTCCAGCTTTTTTCCTTCATAATTTGCAAGATTGAATAGTGTAAGATTACTGATTAGTGGCTTTTTCTGCTGCTAAGTCAGTGGACATACATGCTTGGGGTGATGCATTCCCCTATTATTTTATACAGATGCAATCTCAATGTTGTATTTTGTACCTTTGGAAGTATTTGATGGAATCAGTGCTCTGAGCTGACAAAGAATTCTTGCTTTACTTACAGTTATGCCATATAACAGTGCCCATCACTGTGTCGTGGAAGTGGAAAACTTCTTGTTTGTGCTGGGAGGAGAAGACCAATGGAACCCTAATGGTATGTATAGACTATTAAGAGACACAAGCAGCATCTGCCTTCCTGTGTCTGTGTCCATCCATCAGGTCAGCTGATGTAGTCATTAGCTAGGGATTTTGAGGACCCTCAGCCTAATTGTTGAAGCTAGCAAAGGCTACTTTTAGATATTGGTGTAATAAATATCTGGTACTTTAGCATTAGCACTTCCGTCATTCATCAGCTCCCACATCCCTTGAGAAATGCCACAGGCAGCAGAAAAGACTCTTTCAAGTGCATGCACCAGGCAGCAGCTGTTAAGAATTTTAACCTTCATTTCCAGTCTCCTTCCAGTCATAATATAATAATGCAATTGCAGTAGATGAATGCTTCTTTTCTATTGTCAAACAAGATACTCGCAGCTAAAGTTGTTAATGTTTTAATTATCTAGTCTCTGAGATTCTTAAACTGGTCCTTTTTTTAGTCTTGTGCAAGAGCTTCTCATACAGATTATCTGCTGCTACCTTCTTTGATTTGATTACTTCATAAATTTACCGCAAAGAGAAATTAAACAATTTAACAGGCTTCTGAGCAAAGCAAAAGGAGAATACCATGCCTTGCAAAATTCACAAAATTGTCAAGACATTGTTAAAAAGCTTGCACACAAAGAAAGAGTTGTAGTTGTAGCAGTCTGTGTAACAGAGATAATTATGACTGAGAAACCATAAAACAGCTTGCAGGTACACATTTTTACTTTAAAACACCAGAGGATCCAGCTGAAATTACATATACTGCATATATTTTATTGTGAATGCCCCATTTCAGCATCTGCACTAAACCAAATTATAGAAAATTGTTACATCTGTTCACTTCCTAAAACCTGAGACAAACAATCCAGTCCACCCTATAAGCATATTTCCGGTGTACTTAAAAATATCACTAAATGTCTTGGGGGAAGAGCCCCTTACTTCTGTTGTTGAATCTCCTTTATATTAAACAGGAGGTAGTGTGGTGTCATTATTGACTATTATTATTAGGACCATCAGCCACATCTAACAACGGAGGGCCCCTTGTGCTTGGTGGTAGGCATATGTATAATAAGAGGCAGACTTTGTTTTAGACAGTTTGTAGTTAAATGGACATGTCACATGAAGGATAAAAGAAGTATGATTACCCATAACGTAGAGATGTGGAAACTGGGTCTCAAGGTGAGACGTTACCTCATGCAGAGATGTTAGAAGGGGCACATACACTGCATATGCAACAGGAGTTGAGCACAACTATATGTCAGGTGGATGGTGCCTAGGTCTGAGGTCACCTAGATCAACTCCTGAGCTGAAGATGTTGCTGAAGACATCTGACATCTTCCTTGTTATGTGCATACTAGGGTGGCAATTTTTCTGTAGAGAAGATAGTAGGAATAAAAGAGGTAGGAGCATTGCTGATACTGATATCTTTACAAATTTACTGCGAGAGAAATGGATCTTACTTGTCACAAAAAGCAGACCTGAAATCATAAACTACACCCGGTGCTATTGCTGGGCTAGTTCTTTCTTGGAACTGATCTCTAAATGTGCAGCTACATGAGAGCTGCTCACATGTACCTGCTTGAATTTATGTAAAGGCCGTTGTCTGCTGTTCTCATAGACAGGAGGGGCTTCAGACAGACCTAGCTGGGACTGTCTTGCCAGAGAATTACAAGGCTTTTGATTTGAGTGAGAATGTGCCAGGTGTTTTTCCAGTGGAAAGAATTACCCTTGAGATGGGGGCCATGGAAGGAGCACGACACATTTCTTTGGCCATCAGACTGGCGGATTCTTGAGAAGCTGGGTGGACCCTGAGGGGCGCCCATGCGCCCTCCATGCTGCCCCTGTGACTTCCTAACAACTTAGGGTGCACGGGACACATTTTTTCTCACTTCTTTACATCCTTCTGTAGCTATGCCTTTCCAGTCACAAGGGATCCCTGCATGAGTAAATGCTGATGAGAGCAGGTTGAAGAACACAGGCATGGATTTAAGACCAGCCTTCTTAACCTTCAGAGCCCTTCACCTGTCAGCATGGCTGCAGAGACATTCCTGTAGAGAGCAGAGAGCAGCATCTGCCTCCTTTTGTCCCATCGTCCTGATTTGCAAATCCTGATTTCTGATCACTTGTCACAGTTCCTATGTTCTGACAGGTGTTTCCTAACATGTAACCTGACTGATGAACAAGGCAAAATAATAAACTATTCTCCTTCAAACTGGAGTCCAAAATTAAACTGGAGTCAAACCAGTTACACCAGGCAGCTTAAGCAGGTCATCAGGTCCTTTTTCTGCCATCACAGGCATCATGTTTTCCCATTTTGTAAATTTTCTAAGCTACATTCAAAAAGCAGTTGGAATTTTAGCCCCCACTACTCCTGTTGGAAAGCTGTTACAGAATCCGATGGCTCCAAATGACTAGAAACCTTATGCTAATTTCCAGTAAAATGTATTCTTTGACTGTCTAAATCACCTTGTTCTCATGCCAAAGTTGGCCTTTAGCTTAATAGTTTTCCCCTGGAGATTTGTTCTTCTGATGTATTACAGGCAGTGCTCCTATCCCCTTTCAGCTTTTGTTTTCCCAGGTGCAACAAGCCAAGTTCTTTGTTTCCTGCCATAAGGTAAACTTTCTGTTCCTCCTGTCTCCATAGTAGCTCTTCTTTGTGCCTGTTCTGGTGTGATTTCATCTCCCTTCCTGTGAAGTGACCAGATTTGTATCCTGTTTTCCCACTCTAGGCTCACTAAACCCTTCTCTTTCTACCATGCACTATAAAAGCCTCCACATAACATGGTATTTGTGCTGAATATGTGTATGACACATGTTCTGTTAAGAAGCTAAGGTCCCCTAATGAAAGGTTTGTATGACAAAAATTAAAAAGTTGTTATATGACCACTGAAATGCCTAGCAACTGAAAGATGTAGTGAATATGGCAGCATTAAAACCTCCTACATTGTTTTGAAATCCTGCTTTTTGGAATAGAAATAGGTTAATAAATGTCTTAAACAGTGAGATGTAGGGCCAGTTAGATGCCTGCTGTTACTGTTTTACTGTTTATTGAATCTATAGCTCTCACTGCCTCTTTTTCTAAATTGTATAGACTAAAGGAATTCAGAAAAGGGACCAAAAGCAAAGCCTCGCTTCACTAAACCCAGCAGTAAAATGACCAGTTGCCCTTAGTGTATGGGGATCTCACCCTATGTCTTGAGATGTGTTTGCGTGGTGCTCAGCATAAAGGGCTTTGGTCCTCATTAGGCACCACGCTGGATTTGAAGGGAAATGCTGCATTATTCATCAGTCTTCTGCTTTACCCTCCTCATATAGAACACACTTGCAACACAGCGAGCGAATGAGTTTGCTTCCAGACAGAGTGGTCAACATGGTTTCTTTCTCTGTTTTCTTGTAGAACATGATCTTAAATTATTAGAAATATAAATTGTAGCTGTATCATTATTCTTCTTTACGATCTTGATAGTCTGTTTACACATGCTGAAGTAAGTGTGGAATGAAACAAGCAAAGCGAGCCAATCCTACAGAGGCTTGTCTGATGCAAAAATTTTCACCTTGTAGAATACCCAGTGACCATTTATAGAACTGTGACATATGCAGTTGGGTTATTCTGCTGGCCTGTGAAGCCTCTAATTCAATTTTTTAGTCACACATACATAAACAAAGGTTTCTGTTTCCGAGATCCTCATCTGTTAGAGTCTCAGGTGTTACAGGAAATTGCCATACACTCTCTTGCTTCAGTTTTCTTGCTTTGATGTCAATCTGCATGGAAAATAAGGTGAAATCTTAATATCGTGAAGACATGAATACAGTTCTTGGGCTTGACAGCAGGGATAAGCTAGTTAGCTGGTGTATGTTGCTCATGTTTCATATTTTAGCTAACACACTTGGAATAAAACTCCAAGAGTGTATTCGCCCTTCGATGCACATGTGTAGTTTCTTCTAACTTACACTGAAAGTACATGGTAGAATAAACCATCTAGTGCAAACACTGCATACCCCATGCTGATGGCTTATGCAGCTCCGGGTTATTTGCACAATGTTTTTTTACAGTGTTCCACATAGAGATGATGTGAGGAGAAAGAAAAGCACATGTTCTCCCTTTGATTTTTTTTACCTGACACAAAATACTCTACTTACAAAAAATACTGTGGGGATGCCCTCTTTTGGGCAGTAATTGTGTTTAGTGCTGTGATTTATGATGGCTGTGAAAGTACCACAGCATCTATAAGTAAATTTAAATACACATTTTCAAGATCTTATTACAGAGAGAAAGAATAATCTCTATCTGCTTTTACTGCTAGCAATTGCTAATTCAAACCTTGCAGTGCCCCATTTGTTGAATTATTACTGTACACATAGTGTAATCATACATTGTTGTAAAAGGGGGAACCCTTCATAAAAGCTGTCAACTTGCAAAGTGTATGTAATATATATTACAATCATGATGTTAAATACATGAAACAAACAGCTGAGTGTCAAAATAATCTATCTTTACAGGGAAACACAGCACAAACTTTGTTAGCCGATACGATCCCAGGTTTAACAGCTGGATACAACTTCCACCCATGCAAGAGAGGTAAAACCTGCTACATGTTTTTCAATATATGTTTTATCATCCTAGGAACAGCTGAAGTTTGGCTTAGTTCTGGGAGTAAGGAGGCCTACAGAAGCACTGAAAATGCTGAGATAAAACTGCAGCATGCAGTTGTGTCCCATTTGTCTCCTAATTTTTTTGAACTTTCCAAATTCATAACTCCAGATGCCAAATCCTGCAGTGCTAACTCATGCAAAATAACCATGGACTTCGTGCAATTACTGGTTGCCTGGGTACTGTCTGAAGGATTTTTGTGAAGCCTCCATAGTGTCCTGTCACATTCCCTGACTGAAGTGTCATGATGAGTTTGCAGTAAACAAGCAGTAATTATAGTCAGATATCTTACAGGGAACGGAAACCTTCACACATTGAATCCATCCCGTTTCACCACGCCAGCCAGGAAGAGGTCTCCAGAATGTCTCCCCTTGTCAGAGGACTCTTAATCCTAGCTGGTCTTTGAGTGAAGTTGCTGCCAGCTAATGCATATTAGAGTAGCACACGCTTTAATCTTACTGTGTAAGAAAGAGCAGAGGTACCTGTGGACTTGAGCAGTGACCCATGAAAACAGTGTAAACTTCACCCTGGATCCCAAATCCTACCCTGGCAGGGACAGTGTCCCCCAAAGCTAAACTGAATGATGCATGTTTCATATGAAGAATCTCAAAGGCAGAAGATCCAAAGTTACAGTGGTTTATGAAAAAATATTCCATGTCCATCCTTCAGTTCAACACCTGTCTTCTCATGGGTCCAGCGTAGAAGAGATCGCACAGCATCTTCGTAAGACACTTTCCTTATTCCATGTGCTGTCAGTATCATAGCTCTTTTTCCACTGGTTGTCCACAACGTTCAGGTGTCTGGCAGTCATAAATATATTGAACTCAGTGCAAATTTGTGATTCAAGGTGCATATTACAAGATGCATGGAAATATGGCTGTCTTTTCAAATTTCCAGAGGTACATTATCTGTCTGTAGAGTCTTTGAAGGGTCTTTGTTCAGAATTCAGTTCGATTGACCTGAGTCCATACTCAGCCCCACGTGCAATGCTTGTAACCCAAAAATACTGCATTGTACCAGTGCATGAAAAAGCACAAGTGGAACAGATCTGAGCAGGTTCCCTGTTGGAGCTGAGTGAACTGATAAAATTAGCCATAAAAAAGAGCATCATAGTTCATTATAGTCTCTGGCTTTATTAATAACTTCATCCTTTACTTTAAAAGTGCTTTACTAGAGTTCCTTTTTTCTTTTTTAGTTGTTAATAGAACTAGTCCATCAGCAGGCTTTAGCTAAAGAGGTGGCCCTGGTTTGGCAGCCCCCAGCCTTATCCCTCACCTCTGCCAGCACTGTGGGATAACCCCACAGCTGAGTTTTTACCTTAAAACAGAGGGATGCCTCCCCCTCTGGTTCAGCATCCTGGGCTGAGTCACCGTCAGCTCAGGTGTTGGGGCAGGCAAGCCAGGAGGTGCGCGTGAGATTGTGCAGGTCATCCTCAGTGAACCGGGAGGCTGACTAGTGTCTGTATGGAGCCTGAAGCTCTTCTGTGGAGCCTAATCTGTGTCCTAATTAGGCCCTCTGAGTATCTGCAAGGAAAACTCCCGAGGGGCACATGCGGCTGGCTGAACGGTTGGGTTTATTCGGCTGACAAAGCTCAGAAGGCAGAAGTAGGTAGCTGAAGGCTGAGGAGAGCAGGCAGCAGGACTTTGGCCACCTCCACAGTGGCAGTTGCGTTTTGCTTAGAAAATCAGTTTATAATCGCAGGTGCGGAATGTGACTTGCCTTGTATTCCGGTGGAAGCTGCCGCCTTCAGCCAGGAGTCAGAAACTCTGCTGCCCATTGCGATTGCTTAGCAGCTGCATGGTGATAAACTGTAATGTATTAGCATCTCAGCTCCTTACAGTGTTGTTTAAATGTAGTGGTCCACTCATACATAGTTCCTTCTGCAAGGGGCCTGATGACATTAATTGTCATCTCTTTTGTTCAGGATATGTAACTCACAGGCTTGCCCATTATTTTCCTTTAAAGGCTCCTAAGCATTGGGGCTATTGCTGGAAAACAGGGATATTCAAATCACTTTCTAAAATGTTTGGAGGTAGAATCTGGCCCAGTTTTTGGAAGATCATACAAGATAGAGCTTTTATGCACTTTCCTTCCCCAGCTCCTTTAGTGAGATAACGTTCCCATTAAAGTCAACAGGCTATTTTCCACACACACCCCCCCCCCCCCAGGAGTACAGGGTCATGCCCTGTCTCTGCTGGCATAATGCAGGCACCATTGACAAGACAGACTGTTTAATGGGTTTTTCTGAGTCATAATGGTCCATCGAGTCAAAACGTACTTAGGATTTTTAGTCTGAGAATAATTGGCTGGATAGACTATAATAGCTCCTTTGAAATGACTGCCAGGTAAATGTGGGTCTCATTCACAGGCAGCATATTCTCAAGCTGAAAATCTGTATGAAATATTTGTTGAGTAAACTTTTATCTCGTATGCTAAAATCCATATCTAATTGATTTTACTGTATGAGTTACAAAGAAAAGTCTAATCCCATTATGAATTCAGAGCCATCAGTGTGTTTTCTTTAAATCCAAAGCTTTGGTTTCTTTTCATTTGAAACATCTCAAAAATACATGCTTTTGAAAAGTATGTACTATTTTCAGACGTGCGTTGTTTAGAGAAGCAGCAAATGACTCATAAGCTTTTGAAATACACATCTGCCTGCTGATGCAGTAACAACGGGATGCTTTTTGGAGAGCAGTTCAGTTAGACTAACATGCTTACTGAAGGAGCGGTCTTTGTAGCAGACGTGTCTGAATTTGTGGCATGAGCCCCAGCTGGACACCTCAGTCAGTACTGTTGCATCTTCCCATCTGAGCCCAGAGCTGTACAGGGTGTGTGGAACATAACATTTAAAACATCTTATTTCATCTTACATTCCAAGTTAAAAGTTTTTGTTTAAAGACCAGCAAAAAACATGGCATAGTACCAGGCCTGAAGAAGCACAAGTGGAAGTAAGCAGGTCAGCATCCTCACTGAGGCCAAGTGAACTGAGAAAGGAAGCCACAGAAAAAGAGAGAAAGCAATTTCACATTTTATTTTAGTCTTTGACTTCAATAATAGTAATGTTAGCCCTTATTAAGATGGTCTTAGTTTTTAAAAAGCAAAGCATATACACTCTAGAAGTGTCTCTGAAATCAGGTCCAGATATTGTG
The DNA here is from genome assembly GCF_015220075.1 of Falco rusticolus. Lineage (NCBI taxonomy): Eukaryota > Metazoa > Chordata > Aves > Falconiformes > Falconidae > Falco > Falco rusticolus. Next base: position 51,711,106 of record NC_051189.1, read on the forward strand.
ATGATCAGTAATAGCACTGATAGTTTTAAACCCGAGACTGGTAGTTGTATTTCTTGTTTCAGGACATAAAGTCATGGTCTGTGGAAATCAGAAAAAAAATTTTCCCCTTTGTGTGTGTATACTTACATAGAAGAAGTTAGTTGTATTGATTATTGAGTGAAGGAGCGTGAAAGACAAGCATTTCAAAGCCCAGTGAATGTCAAGTACTTGCAAGTCCTGAAGAAAACCACAAAATAATTCTTACTGTCCATGTTCAGATCCTGAAGTGCATTCCAGTTATCTGATTAGAATGGATAGTGTCTTCCCAGTTTTGTGGGGAAAGTTGTCATGCAAAGATTGCTGTATTATATTTTAATCTGAATCATATTTTACAGCAGTTTAAAAAGTCATCATTTAACAGCATGCCCCTTGCACACTGTATCACTGAAAAGTAAAAAAAAAAAACAAAACAAAAAGCTTAAAATATTTGTGACAGAAGCTACGGAGTGAATATCACATCCAAGCAGAAGAGTGAAGCGTGCGACACTTTCATTTTTGCTCCTTATAGTGACACTGTGTGGATGAAACCAGGAGTACACGTACAGAATAATGTCAGTGAAATCCTAGTTAAGAGAATAATGCCTGCAAGTTGTACCTACCTCTGTTTATTAAACCTGAACTAAAAAAACACGCTGAAAGCAGTTCATTAACGGGTTTGTCAGAGGAGGTGTGTGAGGACAGGCGAGCAGATGCATGAGCAGCCTAAGCATTGATGACAGACACTCTGTGTATTTGAGCCTTGCAGCTGCCGGACACAAGGGAGTTGGAGAACATGTGCCTGCCCATGCAGGCTCTCTGATGTCTAGTAGAATGTGACCTCTGCAGCCTTTCCCACTTTCGGGGCCACTATGGGCTGTCTTCACCTCTGGCCTGTCACATACTCTGGGGAAGCATATAGGCACTTGATGGTCTGTAACACCTATACCCTCTGTCAGATTAGAGTGAAATCAGCCAGCAGGTTTTTGTTGAGGAGACAACATTCAGGCAGACATGGCTACATGTACAGTGTAATCAAATAAGCTTTTTTTCTGTAGAAAATCAGTCTAAAAACATAGATGCACAATTTGCTGCCCGACCATGCAGAGCAATATATGCCATCAGCTGCTATCTGCCCATTGACAGATAAATTAAATGGTCTTATTTAATTCGTCAGTTGAGCTGAAGGCACTTAGCAATATTCCTGTCCTCCTATTTGTATCTTTTTTTTCAGTAGCCTTTTCTCTGTGGTGGTGGTCCCACTCAACAAGGGGTGCTGTCCTGCACTGTCCAAGTTGCCCACGTTCTGGCAAGGTGAAAGCAAAGAGGTAGACAGGAGGTGCTCGGTGACCCTGGCTGGTGAGGAGCCCTATTAAGTGTGCACCAGATCCAAAAAGTGGTGCCAGAAACAGGCAGCGCTGCATCACATCTGCTCCCTGAATGGCCTAACAGCCCGGCTGTTTTCTTAGCTGTATCTTCATGTCTGCCTGACCTCTCCTCCAACCTAAAAACCACCAGCCAGTCTCAGCATCATTTAACAAAGAGGGAAATTTCTCCAAAATGTTCCAGCATACTACAAATTTTGTGAAAACAGGCAGCTGGGTAAGGGAGAGAGATCTTATTCGTGCCTTTGCTGAAGGAAATGCTCCTGAACATGTGCCTGGCTAGATAGCAGGTTAGAGGCATGGCACACTGGGCTTTGCTAGCTCACCTGGTCATGGGATGGCTATAGGGAGGCCTGGGGAGGAGCTGGGACGTACCAGAGCTGTTCATTGCAGGATGTTGCGCTCTGTACGTGGACCACCACCATCCTGAATGCTTTGCAGCAGTCTGCAGGATCAAGCCCTTGATGATGCAGGTGACTATCAGGCCCCCAAGATGTACCGTGATTCAGCAGTGTAATCTGCAGCCACTCCCAAATTCAGATTCGAGTGCCTGAGCAGGAACCGGAGCACATTGTGTCAGCCACGGAGCAGGGTTTGGCAAGCTGCAGCCGCGCTCCAGTGTGCCTGCTTTGCAGGAGCTGTCAGAGCTAGACCTTGCTGTGCCTGACCTGCCTGCATGTCTCTGGGTTCCCACAACACTCGGGTTTCACCCTGGAGAAAACACCAAGTTTGGGACTGACAGTTCCTGTTGTTCAGTATTTTGTACAGGTCTTCATCCTAGCCTAGCTGTACTCTTTTGCAATTCTCTTTGTCATATCATTGCAGCTTAAAATTAAAGGCCTCTACCCTAGCAAACCTTCCTACTGCTGAATAATCCAGGGAGCTTTCCCTGAAAGTGAATTACACCAAACAGGGTCTCTCAAGATCATCTACTGCTCTATTTTTACTTCAGCTACAGAGACTTGTCATTAATTTTGGAGGCACAAGGAAGATGAACTAATATATGCCTAGCAGTCCTGGCCAGAAAAATTAATTCTTCTCCTGCATACCTGAGTTGCATGCGAAAGCGGACAGATGGCTAAAACTTTTCTGAGTTAGTTGGATAGAGACAGACTTCTTTAACTCTTGGAGTTAAAGGGCAGAAATTTAATACTGTGCCTAGCATAAGGAAAGTTGTTTTATTTGCAGTATTGCAGAAATAAGAAAAAAATAATTGAAGAAAAATTTTGATGATGTGGTTCTCTTAGTAAATTGGGAACAATGACCCTTGAAGGACCATAAAGAAAGTGAATGTCAAGATAATTTATTATTGTTACATTATCTACCTCATTTTTCACTTTGTCTTACTGAGTTGTTACATCCTTACAAGGTAATGCCCCAAACATTAATGAGCACCTTTTTATCTTTCACGGCTTTAAAAAAGTAACAAACAGCTTTTAAAAGGGGGATTTTCTGCCAGGTTTATGTATACTTAATTGTTTTGACACCAGAAATGAAGTATTTATGTGATGTGGGACATGTATTGGATCAGCAAAGCGGCCACCATCTCTAGGATAGCTGTAAGCCTGTGAAGCTCCTGGACACTTCTCTCTGAAGTGGCATTTGAAGGAGCCACTATCTTAGGTCAAGGAGTCAGCTGAAGAGGAAAAAAAAATGGTTGATGTGGCTAATTGGTTTGTTGTTGGCTTGTTTTGTTTTGTTCTGCCCTGTCCTCCAGGAGAGCCAGTTTCTACGCCTGTCGCCTTGACAAGAATTTGTATGTAATTGGTGGAAGAAATGAAACTGGCTATTTGTCCAGCGTGGAGTGCTACAATCTGGAGACAAACGAGTGGCGTTACGTGTCTTCACTACCACAGCCTTTGGCAGCCCATGCAGGAGCTGTTCACAATGGCAAGATATATATTTCAGGCCAGTGTCTTTTATAATTCCTGCTGTAATAACAAAAAAACCAACCCAAAACTACCAACAACAAAAAAAACCCAGAAACATAGAGCTAAATTCCTGCTGCAGTGCAGTGTCTTTATGTACAGTAATTAACAGATGTATATTTGCTTTGCAGGAGGTGTTCACAATGGAGAATATGTCCCCTGGCTGTACTGCTATGACCCTGTGATGGACGTCTGGGCCCGAAAACAGGACATGAACACAAAGCGAGCAATCCACACTTTGGCTGTAATGAATGATCGACTGTATGCAATTGGAGGAAACCATTTGAAAGGTCACATTTTTAATAGCGAAAAAGCATTTCACTGTCCCCTATCTCCTGATAAAGAATATCTTTGTTAGACAGTCATTGCTAAATACATTAAAAACCAGGCAACGCAATTTAACAGGACACTTGAGCCAGCAATTTTTAAAAACATTTTATGCAAATTATTTTAAAATTACAACAGTACATTAAATATATGAGTAATGAATGCTTTAGATAATAAAAATGGGAGCTTCCATTACTCAAAGGCATTGGACAATTTGTCACTACCAAGAATTCAATGAAACAAACAGATTATTCTTTGACCCAAGAGTACCAGCAGTATTTTCCTCTGTAAATCATTTTCCAAAACGTGCAGTTAGAGAGAGCTTTTTTCAGACCAACACACAAAAACAAGGTCTTGATTTAATGAAGAGAAAGAAAAAAAAAAAAACTCCAGCCATTAAATATTAGGACTAGGTTCTTTAGATCCCTCTTTAGTATTAAATGTAGCTTGTTAATTATAATTCATTTTAGCGGTCTACTGTTTTCATCTTTTGAAAAGGTCTCATATTAAAATAACTACTGCTTAGGCATGTGGTATTTTTTTCTTAATACCTACATGCTGTTGCTATTATTGCTAAAGAGATTCTGCTTAATCCGTCTACTTAGACAAAAAGCACAGCTCCTGCTCCTTTTTCCCATGACAATATTTGACAGTTTAAATTCACATTTTTTTCTTCTTTATCCTTTCTTGCTTGAAAAAAAAAAAAAGCCTCTCAACAACAAAAAAGAAAATCGTAATGCAAAATAAAAAGTGATGTTAACTGCCAGTAACACCAGGCCATGTGCTTGCATGATTCCAGCACCCGAGTCCCCATGAGACTCTGAAGCCACATGCTGCTTTTGAAGATCTGTGGAGCATATAGGGGAAAAAGTCTCAGATGTAGATTTTCCCTGGTAAATAGTAGTGGTGCATAAAACTCTGCAGCCAGGTGCAGGGCTGCTGTGCCTCTACTCCCCATCCCTCATTGTGATGGGTGTTCCTGGACTGGACCTTAACACGGTGAAGGAGGTAAAAACTGCCTGCGCACCTGCACCTGCAAATTTTGTAGAGGTTGCAAAGCTCCACGGTGTTTGCTTTTTTGCCTGTGAAAGTAAAAGTTAACATGTCACAGCCCTCCTACTGCTAAAGCACATGCTTTGGTTTCCGTAGGCTTGAATTGCTTCCATCCTCCCTTCTCCTTTTTTTTCACTCAGTTTCTCCTACCATCCTCTGGGAAAGAAAGAGCTTCTAATAAATGTTGTCGTTTTTGCCTCTACAACTGTTACCCGAAGGTGCCTTCATTATGTATGAATTGCTTGTTGTTGTGAGAGGTATTTAACAACTGGGCTTCTGGAAAGCTGCCGCTGTCTGGTAGAAGGGCCTTTTGGAAAACTGGTTTCTTCTGTACAGTGAAACAAAAGGAGCAACTGCAAGGAGAGGAGGAGGGAGGGGACTGAAGTGCAGATAAAATGCTGCAAATTCTCCACCCTGGGGGAACAGCCAGGCTCCATGGCAAAGCCCTTTTTTGTGAAGCTGGATCTGTACACTAGTGTTAGTGCATTTACCACATCACAGCTAGTCATGTGCCTACTGCAGTTTATTAAAGAGCTTTTGACAGATTCTGGGCACGCTGCGGTGGCCTTTCTATGGCCCCTTGAAAACTTTACAGCAACAAAAAACTATTTCATCATAGCTGTTCATTCCTGATATAAATAATACTCCTACAAGCAGCATCATTGTAAAGTACCAGTATCACCAAACACCCTTTTCCAGAAAATCTAACTTCTCTTTTCTGTCATACCTTGATGGAGAAGACAGCAGTGTCAGTAAAGCATCCCAGTATATTAAGAAAGCCATAATTTTACTGCAGTGCTCTGATAAAGAAGGTAATTTGAAATAGGGAAATGCCTAAATATTGCAGCAGGAACCAGGACTCCTGGGTTCTAAGTCTGTGTTCTGCTCACTTAATTGATACTAATTAATACAGCTTGAGAGTCTTGAGCTGAGACCCATCTGCCCTTTGGTGATTACAAACCAGCCATTGCTTTGAGCCTTTTTCAGTCTGTCAGAGAAGGATCGTGCCACCTGTTTTTTTGGTTACATTTTCTGTTGCCTTAAAGATTTTGTCACTTCATGGCTGCATGTCTAGAGGGTACACCTTAAATCAGCTTGAAAATTGAAACTGGTCCTGAACATCATGTCTGTCATGCTAAGCACCTTGTCCTTCTGGAACAGTGGCATCAGTTGTCTAAGATCTACTTTGACTTGTTGGACATAGATTTCTGAGCAAGATTTAATCTGTTGACTTTTGAATAGATTATATCTGTTGGCCTTTGAGAAAGACTGCCAGGACAGCCTTTTGCTACATGTGCAGACTCACATTAGCGCTGATAGATGAGGAGGAATATTGCTTGAATCTGCTTGCATTGTTTATAGATTATTACTGAGTGTAAATTTCTGATCTGTTTGGGTTTTGTATGTCCTTATGATTTGTAGAAGACTGTAGAACCTAATGGTAAAAGTCTTCAACAGATTTATTTGAACTGAATGAGACATTAATATTAAATTTATGTGGCAGTATTTTCTAGAAGTTTAACAATTACATTATAATTGTAATTATACAATCGTAACTATAATTTAATAAATTTAACAGTAAAACAAATAATAAAACAGTGTGTCATCATGCATATTCTTTTTTCTCATTGCCCTCCAGGTTTCTCACATCTCGATGTAATGCTTGTGGAATGCTATGATCCAAAAGGTGACCAGTGGAATATCCTCCAGACTCCCATTCTGGAGGGTCGCAGTGGCCCTGGCTGCGCCGTCCTTGATGACAGTATTTACCTTGTAGGAGGCTACAGCTGGAGTATGGTGTGTATCTGCTTTCTGCAGTGACCCTTCCATTCCTCCTGAGTTCTTGGAGCCAATCTGTATATCACTGATGGGATGGAGAGGAGACAAGGGATGAAGTAGCTGCAGGAGCAGATTTTGCTTTTGGTTTGGTTTTCAACTTGTGGAGAGCATGGAGTATTTTTCACCTTTGTGCTTTTTCTGTTTAGATGAGTTGTTATCAGACTGTATTCACTGATATGGAGTAATATAAAAATCAGATGAAATTTGGCAAAAGTGATTGACAGGACTATATGCTTACAATTCTGCTTGTAAGGTACTTGTAAAAGAGTCTGATTTGCAGAGGCTGGGTGCTCAGTCCATATGAAAACCAAACCTCTTGAAGGGCTCCTAAATTAGAGCTCAAAACCATGAGACACTTTTGAACATCTTTAAAGCTGATGTGTGACTTGGATTTTACTAAAGCAACATTTAATATGAATTTTCATTCTACTACAGGGAGCCTACAAGTCTTCAACTATTTGCTATAGTCCTGAGAAAGGGACTTGGACAGAACTGGAAGGAGATGTTGCTGAGCCACTTGCCGGACCTGCTTGTTCAACTGTCATATTGCCAGCCTGCGTACCTTACAACAAATGATAGTCAAGGAGCACTGACATGAACACTGGTCGCATTTGGGAAAATAATAACGGGTGACGTAAATATTTTATTAGAACAGGATTCCTGTTAAAACAAAGCTACCATAATTGACCCCTTATTCCATATTTATGCTTTAGGAGTGAACTAAAAAAACAAAACCCAAGTGTTGTCCCATCTCAGATAGATGCCGGTGTCTTATGAAGCAAGTAGCTAAAACACACCGAATAATACATGCTGACAGACTGCCATTTCAGACTGATTTTAACTTTTTCCTGCTGCAGAGATATTCCTCACGTCAAATTTAACTTTAAAACAAATGAAGGCTAATTGTTCAAATACAGCCTGAAGAGAAAAGATCAGTATTGTGCATTGTATCTACCTGCATGTGATCTGTGTTGAAGTCATGAGGATGTTGTTTTCATGAATGCTTCAGAATTCAGATAGTGAAAAACTCACACTGCATTGCAGAATTGTCTCCTCCTCTGTAATCCTAACCTACAGCTACTTCACATGCTCTGCAAGCAACACAGCATCAGAAGATTATAAAAGGTAAAGAAATACCATTCAGTTTTTGCACAGCTTGGCAACTAATACACTCTGCCTTCAAAGTCCCCATGTGTAAGTGCAGCGGAAACCAGACTACAATGAAAGCCATGCTTTACAGAGCACTTCTTGCAATAGCAGCTTAGGGATTAGGATCAAATTCTTTTAATCACACTTGTGTAAAGTCAGAGTCATTTCACTGAAATCACATGGAATGACTGTTTTCACATTAGTATAACAGAAATTCGGTCCTGCACCTGAAATTCTGGGTTCGTAAAGTAAGTTATTTCTGACTACTTAACGAAGCACCAGAACCCTTACTTACTTTTCACTAACCTGTTAGGTAGGAGCATCCATGCTAGTTGCTTCCAAAGATGAGAAGACTGCATTTAACTATGAATGTATTACTTTGGACTTTTAAATGATTATGCAGAATTTTGGAGAGACGCTGGTAAGTAGTTAAAATATTCCTGTGTGGTTGATCTTAAAATGTACTATGAAAGATTTTTACTATTGATCCAAAGTAATACAAGGCTAGACTTTCCACTGCCATGTAGTCTGTGTAATTATTTACACATTGCAAAGCAAGTTCAGAATGCTGCCACGTGGGACCAGTAGCATTTAGGACTCACTTCATGAACTCATAGCTGCTTGCACAAATCAGCCTGTCTGTGTTTTAAGCTTATATCTTTCTCTCCTGGCTTTGCAAAAGCAGTGACAACATCTGAGCCTGATTCTTCACCACCTTGCAGTTAACATAAGCGTCTACACCTCAGTAAAGTATATGCATAATTATTCCATTATGGTTTGCTGGTGCTGCATCCGTTGCCCTCAGGACCGTCCTCTTCACTGGTGTAAACAGACAGTGCTCCACTGAAGCCAATGAATGTACTTTGATTTATGTCAGCTAAGAATCTGGCCTTCAATTTACCTAGTTGTAACTGGCTGCATACCAGATAAAAGGCAAAAGAAATTCAGATCCTGCATTTTCAAGCCTGCACATCTTTCATGATAGGACTTAATGCTAGTGCATTAAGCAAGGAGCAGGCAACTACCGGAGGTTGGTTTCTGCTGCAGAGGCAATAGATGGGAGAAAGAATTCATTGTTTGCTTTGCAAAATAGAAAGAGGGTGAATGTACACAGAAATTACACTATATATTGATGCTTGAGAGCAATATAAATAATGGAGACCAAATACCATGGGACTGTTTCTCTCTGGCATCAGTCCAGTTTTATTGCAATGCAACTCCCTTGCTTGCAGCAGAATTACATAGTTGTGAAATTGGAGTAATGCAGTAAAGACTGATACCATACAAATGCAATAACCTACTTGTTGAGGTAGCTGCACGCCTGGAAAAAAATAGTTTAAACAAAGTAATTATCTGAAGATGCTAATATTTGAATGTGCCGTTGGGCAGTTTTCCAGTGAGCATCACTAAGGAGCTCATAAAGGTGGAGTGTATATCCTAAAATCTCAATCCATTTCTACTATATAGTGCAATCTTAGTTGGTTTTGTATTTATTTATATTGTTCAGATCCAAGGGATCCCTTGTAAAATATATTTGGTGCAATCATGATTTTTTTTTCCTTTCCTGTTGAAAGTATATAAATATAAATATATATAAAAAGGAAACTGTTAAGATACTACATGAGAAAACCTTGAATGACATTGAAGATCAGGATAAGGTCTGCCATTAAACACTGTCACCTGTCTCTACTAAGATGTACCATTTGTAAAGGATATTTGTTGTCCTTTGAAGTGGTTCTTTTTTTTACCAAGATAATTTAAAGATTTATGAAGACTGTATGTAAATCTTTCTTTCAGGAAGGCATGACCAAGGAAAGTGAATCAGTCACACAAAGAATGTAAATTTTGTACAGTACTAGACTGTGTAAATGAAGCTTGCTTGTAGGGGGGGAAACTTTAAATAAAACTTTATGTACTAATACAACTGTCTGCCATATTCCTACTTATAAAGTGTATGTATAAATAATATCTACATTAAATTCTTTGGAAGTTTTTTTATCATGCAGATGTGTAAACTTCTTTTATTTTGTGGCCATACATAACAGCCTCATTGTTCTCCAAGTGTCATTACTCAGTGCTTGTAAATGCAGTGATGCACTAAAATGTAGTGAGTCAGTCTCCCCCTAAGCCCACGTGCCTGGCCTGTGCTTCCAGCAGGGAAAGCCCCACCTGCCTGTCAGCGGCCAGGGTCTGACCTCAGAACCCTGCGGATGCGATCGGATGCCTCTGAAATGCCTCTGCCCTGCATTGCTCTGCCCGTTCCTCTGTCCCATGGTAAGGTAAGTGAAAAGGACAGTGCTCCATTAAACATGGTCTTGCTTTGGGGAACTTGATGTTAGTTGTGCCGATTTCTTCCCTCTGTGGCAACTGACCCTTCTAACGATTATTTCTGTTCTTGGAGGGGAGGTGCTGGCACAGGTGAGCAGCAGAGGAGCTGGGATGAGGTATTGCCAGGCCGAGAAGACAAGGTAAAGGCAGGGGGGTTACCAGAAGCAGAATCGTTATCAATACCAGTTCCTGTACTACTTATATTACTTATTCATGCCTACCAACCTTCGTCAGGGACCAGAACCTTCCTATGCAAACCACGTGGGTGCACTGAGCAAACAAAAAGGCAGTCCTTGCTCCCCATGCTTACAGCAAGTGTGAGCTGTGCTGGGGGCTGGCTGTGGGTGCAATGAGAGTCTGGTCTAACAAGAGGAGATCAGTCCTGTTCAAGTCTTCTGTGAGGAAGGGAAAGGTGAGCCAGCAGCAATATGGTAAGATAGCGCAATGAGTAGGACTGTTTCATTAATGAGTTTATTTCAGAAGAGGAAGGTAGGAAGAAAGATTTTTTTTTTTTTTTTTAAGTAATGTGGGAGAAGAAGGAAGAGGAGAAGCTGGAAGCAGTGGGCAGAGTAGAGAAAGGAAGGGAATGAAGCCAAAGAAGAGATAAGAATGAAAGGAAAAAATAGAAAATGAGAGCCTGCAATAGGGGAAAGTGGGAATTTCTTGTGGATCAAGGGCACAGAGAAAGTAAGGGCTGGAGTAATGAGGAAGGCAAAGATGGTTTCTGAGAAGCACACATCAGAGCAAGCCTGGAAAGAAATGAAGGAAAGGCAATAAAAAAAGCAGAAGAGAAACATGAGGAAATGCAATAAAAGAGGACATGAAATAAACATGAAACTAAATAAGCACGTGCTGAGGGTACCACTCCTTCAGCTAATCATTTACAGTGGTCCAGCTGTCAAGCAGAAGGATCAAATCAGCAGAGTACTTAGGTACTTTAGGTGTTGCTTTCAGACTTCAGCACAAGGTACTTAGGTACTTTAGGTGTTGCTTTCAGACTTCAGCACAAGAAAAACCATGAGGGATGCCCAGCAGCACTTCTCTGCAGTGCTGGGCCTGCAGCAAGCGCCCAACTACAGCCAGCACCTGTGGCAAGGGAAGAGAGCAGCAGCTGATGGTGAGAAGCACAAGAAGAGCAGACGTATCACAAGTCTCGGTCCTCAGTCCCTGCTGGGCGGGAGGGAAGCATCCTTTCCGTTTCTGATTCTCAGATGAGAGTTGTTGTTGGGAGTTGGACACCTGGACTGTTTCTCTGCTGTCCTTCCTGCCAAACATTAATTTTCTCCTCTTTGTCTTCAGCATGGCAAACTTGCCCAGGTAGTTTTGCGGAGCTGGGCCTGGAAAACAAGACCAGTTAATGGAGCTATTTCTCTGGTCCTGAGCTGTGGTCCTATCCACTGCCTGAGAAGTGTGCGAAGTCTGGGTTGCTGCTGACTTGCGACCCATATGCATGCCCTTAAGGAGAGCAAAGATGGCATTTCAGAAATACACTTTTCATTTATTATAGCACTGTCTTCAAAGGTACTGTGCCCCCACCTCCCAAAAGCTGGCACTGCTTTCCTTGATGTGGTTGTCCCCAGCCCTGCTATTAATACAACGATTTACTCTGCTGGCTGCATCTGTGAGCCAATTTCTGAGAAAAATCCATGCCAAAACTTACTATATATACCGATTTGTATTGTATTATAATCACTCACCAATACTAGTACTCCAGCTCTCTTGCTTTTAAGGCACAGACCATGTTTCAATTTAAATGGAGCTTTCTGGGTACAGACAAAGGAGACAGAAATCCCACACAGTACTGAAGAGGCCAGGAGGGTAATTGCCAATATACACACTCATGAGTAGTTTAAGATACACGTTCTCATTTCTGCTGTTAGTGTGGCAGTGGAAAAGAGTCAGTGTTTCAGCCTCTCAGGTCCAGACCGAGGAAGCAGCGACAGCAGCGCTTGAGGTCAGAATGGTTAGCGGGAAAGGAAAGTACGCTAATGAATTCTGGAGGGCTTGTAATGCCATAAAAGATTCAGTTAATCTGCAGCATAGATGTTGATCAGCGAAACTGAACCTAACTCTCTGGACCTTGTCAGATGTATTCTGTGCGTGTCAGTGTTCCACACCAATTACAGATTTTAGAAGATGCTCTCATGCAAAACTATGTGCCCTAATATATAAGCCAGCTCAGATGTAACTAAAATTAAAATCTGACTGTGGCAAATCTCTGTGATCCTGATATATGAAAATCCAAATAAATTATTTGTTCCCAGAAATGAAAAATAACTTCAGCAGGAAATTTCAAAATTACTTATGCAGGATTAATCCAGTTCAATGAATGCATCTTGCGTTGATTAATAAAGCAATCCTGAATTGCAAACTAAAGCGAGAGGAGACTTCTGGTGCTGATATATTTGTGTATTTCTGAAGCTAGAGAGAAATGCGTGCTTGCAAGAGATGTGGTCAACCAGTGTAAACAGAGATTGAATACAAATAGTGATTTTCTAATTGTCTGTTTTCTCCCTGCAGCAGAAAACTACCTTTGTGTCATTGATCCTTTCTTGAAGAACACAGGTACTATGTTACCTGCCACAATACTGAATGAGAACAGGGCATCTAACACAATTGTACAATGACTCCAATTAGCATCCTGATGACATCTACTCTTTTGCCTAGCAAAGAAAAGAAAAACTTGAGCTACTTTGTGCTAATTGTCTTGCCACACGGAGTAGAAATTTTGGTCAAGTAGCATTAGCTTTTGTGGTCTGCTGTCCTTGAATTTAATTGGCCTTAGAAGTGAATAGATACAGATATTTAGAAAGTGAAAACAAGGGAAGAAGATTTAAACAAATGTAGCATTTTTGCAGCTTTTTCTTCAGCATACACACACACACACAAAAAAAATTGAATTCATTTAAAGTGGTCTCATCACTTAATCTAGAAACCTGTTCTTCCGTTTGGAGAACTACCTTCGATCATTGTAGTGTTTTCAAAAAGCATATTTATTAATGATTGACGTATTTTGCAAAATATCTCTAAAATCCTTATAGTTTTATCTTTAATAAACGGTTCCTCATACCACTCAAACATCTGCCAGAAAACCACACTGGAAGGATTGTGTTTGTAAAGCTGCTTGATATCTTGGTATCTTGTGTGGTATTCAGTTCCTGATTCTTTGCAAACTCGCTTCCATTTTTGCTTGCATTTGTGCAAAACAGTTCAGTTTTCAGAAGACTTTGGCTCATCAAGAATATTTTGTATGAATGGAGTAAGTGAACTTTGAAAATGCTTACTGTGAATAGTGAATACTGAGACTGATGATCCATTGCGCAAACTGTAACAGACAAATTGTTGCTTCCTCTGTATTTAGGGGTTTTGAGAAAGGTGTATAAATACACACCTACACATTTGGACCTGAAAAATGTCAAGTTCATAGACCATAGCAAGTACTGCTGTGCCATTGTTTTTGCTAAAACTGTAAACTCGGTAACAGCACTGACACTTGGATGTTTTTTTCTTCAAAACCACCTCTTTAACTGCAGAGATGCCATTAGTCACAGCAGGGAGCATAAGCAGAAGGAGGACGTCTGTAACTATAGCAAGAGAGCACATTAAACTGTAGGTCAAAATCATGACTGACTGATTACCTTCAGGGTGAACGTAAATCTTCAGACTTGCCAGAGTAATGGGAAACAGGACTAACGGGCTTGCTGAGGTCATCCCCTGCCTCCCCTATGCCACGGCGGGGTCGGCGATGCCCAGTGCACTCGCAGCAGACGTTTGCTGACTCGCTTAACCTTTGTAGTGATGTGTGACGGGATGTAGTCATCGTCATCATTAGAAAATGCTTCTTAATGTCTATCTTAAATGTCTCATTAGTTTAAAAAGATGATTCCAGGAAGAACCTAAAAGAGAAAACAAATATTTTCCGAAAATTTACATCCACAACGAAATAATCTAAAACTTCCACAAATGACAGAACCTTCAAAGCTGCTTTTCCTTCTCCTGCTCTCAGTAGATATGAAGAACTTTTTATTCCCACTCTTTTTGCAGCAGCTTTTTTTTGCAAACCTGAAGACTACCAGTCTTCACTTTTCTCTAGGCCAGTGACTTGGTCTCTCCTCCCTGACTATGGTTTTTACATCTATCAGCAGTCTGATTTTTTCCTTTTTAGCTGATCTCCAGCTGGCCCACATCATCTGTGCACTGACCAGTGCAGAGAAGACCAGAAGATTTCTGACTAACCTGCAGTAACGTGGTGCAGGGTTGCAATGGACTGAAGCTTCGCAATGAGGTCTTTCCATTCCTAGTAAGCCTCCCTGTAACCTGCCCAAGTCGGAGCTGATCAGGCTGATATTTTGGCACTATTCAAGATGAAGCATCCACTTCTTAAAGCACTTCCACTGAGAATGGGAATAAAAACCATAATCTGGCTGGGTAGGACACAGGTACAGAGTCCAATCTAATAATCCATAAGTGAATGGATTTTACATACAGAACTGCATGAAAAGCAGTTAACCTGCTGTAGGAAAGTGTGGCACTTTTATCAGTGACTGGGCACTCAGAAAAAAAAAATACTGTTGCCTTTTAAGCTCTTTCGCTTCTTTCAGTGGAATAAAACGAAAGACATTTGTGAAGAATTGTGTCAGGCACACTATCACCTCTTGTGAATTATTCTCCAAGCATTCACTTTTGCCATGATATATTCCACTGGTTTCAAAAGCTATTGAGGACTGCCAGTACCCGAAATGAAAAGATCCAACATTGCTCCAACAGTGGCCTATTTTGACTAGCACAAGGCTGTCATGCTCTGGATTCCCTCCTCTTGTTTTTAGATGTGGCTCAAGGCAGAACAATTTTCATAGCTATATGTATTCATAGCTATATGTATGTATTCATGCTTCCAATCACAAAAACACCAGCTCTCCTGTTTGTCCTGTGAAAAATGTCATCAAACAGCAACTTCAGCTCATTCCAGCACAGTTACTTTTTCTGGGTGCATGTACCATCTCTCTGTCCATCCCTGGCCCCATAGTTCAGAGTTTAATCAGAAAACCTTTTGTTGCAATCCTTAGCGATACTGGATGTGGTAATGGGTCTTTGCATTCAGGGTTGCAATAACACTGGCCACTCCTCTTACAGCGGGAAGAAAAAAATAAGGGGTTGTCCCCTTGGCCTGCAAAGTGAACTGTATATTAGACTCCATGTCTAGTCCAGCCTGAAATGTCGGTGAGTGAAGCCTCAGACTAGCCTACACCCTGATCACTACAAACCTCGCATTTCTATGCTAGCCCATCGGGCAGGCCACAGGCTGTGTGGCTTCACTCCCTCGTCTCTCCTGCATTCCTTGGAAATGTGTGACAACCCATCCAAGCCCCCCCCTCCCTGCTGCACAAGGTATTCCCAGGGCTGTGCCCAGCCCTTGCCTTCCTGAGGACCCATTGCCCAGGGCTGGGCAGCAGCGCTGGCACTAGCCACGCAGCCGGGACTGTTACCATGCCCTGACCCCGTCCCTGTTTCAGATTAAGCAATTAAACTATGCCGTTTAGGGAATTAAATGTGCAAACATTCTAGGACAAAGCTGCAGAACAGAGTCAGTACTCTCATACTTCACACACATCGAAAGCTATGGAGAGGGCTCACAAAATCATTGTTTAGACCCAGAACAACACTTAACAGATGAGACAAAGGGCCTTCATTCTGTACTCATTGGTTCCAATTAGAGGATGAACTGCCCCTGTTTTCCAAAGCATGTTTAATTTTGAATGGGTTTCTCATGGACAGTGGGCTACCATAGGCAAATCTCATTTTGACAAGTACTAATTATGGACAATGCAGTGGCAGGCTGTAATCTCTGTCATGAGAGCTATCAACAGGGATGCAGCGAAAGCTTTAACAGTGGGTGGCAGTACTCTGGGTCAAATTAATCACCACCATAATGACAATGAAATCAGTAGAGCTTTGGGATGTTAAGTTTGATAAAAGAAGCCATTCTGTTCTCTGTCTGCCTGTTTACATTGCAGCCTGGCCTCAGCTTGAGCTAATCCTTTGTCACAGTGTTCAGGGCTGGCTATTTTTTTGGCATGGGGTAGAGAGAACAAAGAGCTGCCCCCTTTGCAGAAGCAATGTTTTCATGTCCAGATCTGAGTTGCTGCAAGTGGATTACCTAAGTGTGAAGCAGACAGCCCCAGCTTTGCACAGGCTGCTGTTTTGAGGCACATGAAAGGACTCAAAAATCTAAGTGGAATTTTTAGGGGATGCAACCTCAGAAGTGCTGAGGTGTGTGAAGCCAGCTCCATTTGGCTTTGGTTTTTGTCAAAGAGCTTTAGGAAAGTCCGTTCTGCCTCCTTTGCCCCCTTTCGCCATGGCCACAGAGCTTGAGGTCTGAGCAAGTACCCCACTAAGAGCACGATGTAGGCAACTGCCAGGATGAAGAGACACAGTGCATGCAGACACAGCTAAAAAATGAGGTTCCTAGGAATAACCAGGTGGACCAATTCTGCATGTAATGATGCTACACTAAACTCTGTCAAATTTTAGCCCAAGTCAGCCTTGCCCTACAGCTATGGGCTTGCTCACTGAGAGTGCTTCATACTGCTTTATTCTGCTTCAGATACACGTTTCACACTCTGCTGCTAATGGCTGTTTCTGTAATACTGAGCCTTGGAACATTTCTCAGCACTCGTACCAATGTGCATGCTCCCTCTGGACCCCCAGAAAGGACACGTGCAGAGGCTGGACAGGAGCTGCCACCTTCCCTAAGAGCTCTTCAGGCTGCATGCCCAGGGCTGCAGGGCCCAAGGCATCATCCAGCGCATCCCAACTGGTTTGTGTGGACCAAATATATAAATATATATATTTGGAAGCCATTCTGTTCTCTGCCTGCCTGTTTACATTGCAGCCTGGCCTCAGCTTGAGCTAATCCTTTGTCACAGTGTTCAGGGCTGGCTATTTTTGTGGACAAAGCTATAGGCTGTGCAGCTTGTGTATCTGTGTGTCATGATCACAAAACACCTCCTCATTTTGCCATGCAGGCCTCCCCCATCCCCTTCCTACCCCACTCAGGGTTATTTCCCCATGTCCTCTGCATCTTCTGACAACTAATCAAATACTGTTTTGATGCGGGTGATGTAGCCCAGCTTTTTGTCTGAGGCTAAAATGGAGAATTTTCATTCCTACATCCACGGTCCCATATAATAGAAAGAATCAAATGTAAACCAATGTCTTTCCATTCACCTGTTTAGTACCAGACTAGTCACAGAAATATACAGCTATCCTAAAATCCAAATAAACTGCCAACCATCCATTTTGTATCCATTTTGTAACTATGCAGAATAATCTATTCTTTTATTAGAGTGGTTAAAGGAGATTTAGAGGGAGGAAAGAGCATGGTGACTTCCAAGGGAAGAGTGAGTGATTCAGTGCAAAAAGGGTAAATTTCATCTGCACATTCTTAACTGCGAGGACATTCTGCACATCTCAGGAGTGCACTAAGTGGTGCAGTAAACCAGTAAATTAGAAGAATGTAAATTCTTTAGTAGGAATTGCACGCAAGGGAAAAATGCTTCCTCATGCTCATATTTGTTTTCATGAAAATAATGTACACTATTCCTAAAATCATACTGGTACAGAGCTGAGTAAGACATCAAAACCAGTAATAGATATTACACTGGACTAAGAAATGGCAATGACACAATTATCTTCCATGTTTCTGATGATCACTGCGATAAAGTGAGGAGCTGGCGTATGTAGAGCCTGGCGCCGAGTAGGGGGCCTTATAGCTCCCTTCCCCTCTTACTCTGTCTGTCTTATTTATCTCTCATTAAACTAAATTGTATTCTTATTGGCTGACTGACCTCTGATATTGTTATTAATTGATTTATATAGTGCCTTTTGCAAGCCTCAAGGCACTTCAGAGAATTGCAAATATATATAGGGATCACTTCACCAATCATCTGAGTGCAGCCACCGTTGGGGTGGAAACCAGTGGTCATTGCAGTGGCCCTGGGAAGACTTTGGGTTAGAAAAGAAGGCAGGCTAGCAGAGCCAGCACTCCTAGCAGTCCCACTGCCAAACAGCTGCCTTGACATCAGACCGGGACAGTTGGAAATCTTTAAGACAAAAGACTAGTTCTAGCAAATGATGAGTTGATAGACCATGCTCAAAACCAAGCATGAGGCAGAATTCATGGTGACTTCAGTGCCCAAGCGTAGTTGTGGTAAGGCCTGTATTTTTTAATGAGGTCCTCATGACCACAGAACCCCCTGGGCATTATGCTCTTAGAGCTTCTGCCCAGCCTGACCTCCCCACTGGCTCATACACACACGGAGACATGGCTTTTGTCCCTGGCAGCATGCATCTGCAGGCCCCATGGTGCCCAAAGGACTGCTGGAGGTGCTGGCACAAGCAAACACCATGTACAGGCATAATCGTTGAACAGCTACAGGGAGCCAGGCCAGGTGCTTCCTCCTCTTGCCACATCAGGCACCTGAAAAGCCGACAGGGACTTCAGACTGGAGACTGGGGCCACCTGGCTGTCTGTGTCATGTTTAGCTCAGGACCTAAAGTATCCCAGACAGCATCCGATGGCTGTTAGCACCACTTCTGTGTTTCCTTGGTGCCTACACTGTTACAAGTGATGGAGAGAAAAAAGGTTAAAATAGAATAACACAGAGATAGCAGGTAGCCACCAAGAACAGAAGGGATCGCACACACCAAAAAAATGGCAGAGATCTTCTCCACAGAAGGGCACCTGGCCCTCCTTTCCTTACCCTTGGCAGTGACTCTCCGCACCACAGCAGGACCATGTCTGTGGTCCCTGCGAGCATTTATTACTTCAAATGTGGGGATACTAGTTTTTCAGTGTAAGAGCTTGAGCATTCACAATAAACATTTTTAATACTTTCCCACCAATTATAGATGAGAGGGCTTTGTGTTTTTTCAGAATATTATAGTTTTGTCTTCATTTGAAACATCTGAATGCCTCTAATTAAAAAAAAAAAAAAATAGTCGTCTTTCCAAAGGTGCAAACATAGCAGAGAGTATCAGAAATATCTTTGTTATGTTAGGTCATTACAGCTACTTAGACCTGAGTGAAATGCATTGTACAGATCTGAAGGTTTGGAACCCTTCCCCACCAAAACAAACCCTGAATATGAAAAAGTGCACCCTTTCCAAAGCAGAATTAATTTCACTGGCTCCATTAACAAGCAGGTCTGCTCTCGTCTTATCTTTCAAGAATTCTATGCCTGATTGCATTTATGTTCTCATTTAGCATCTCAAAATGGGCACTTTCTTTCAAGAAGGGTTAGTGCATGACTCACCCGCTTAGTTAATCTGACTAATTAGCATACTGTCACCCATTAACAGCATTAGAACAACAACTGTAGCTCTGACTACCTCGATGTCTGGAAAACAGACCTCTTCTAGTTTGCAAGGACATCAGTTGCTCCCCATCTTTTGGTAGCCATGGGGTTATTTATCACACCAGCACAGGATTTGCAGATGACTCTGGAAGTGGCAATATAATTCTTAATATCCTGCAAAAACCCTCAGCCCATAATCTTTCCTGATGACTTATTGGAAATCATTCTAAAGTTCAGTCCTCAACTGTAAGAAACCTCTCTGGCACCTGAGCTGCTCCCATGCACCTCTTCCAACTTCTCTGAAGGAACTGATGGTGGAAATTAAATAAGTTTTCCTTACATATAAGTCACAAATATGTGTATCGATATTAAAATCTTTTGTACTTCAACCAGCCATGACGCTCTTGGATGTATTTCCCACAGCTATTCTAGGTGTATCAAGCCCTGCTCGGACAGAGGTAAGATTTGTGAGTCCTTAGAAGAGTAATTTTCCAAGAAGCATGCCTTGCAGACCAGGAACACTTTTATTCATGGAGGTGATGCTGGGAACAGCAGGTTAAAAGACTGAACTAGGGAGGCCAAGCCAGCGACTGCCAGAGCTCCTTAAGACAACTGCAGAGTGCTCACCGTACTCAAGCAGATTTACACACCTAATTTCAGCCCGTCCTAAATAGGCTGGAAAAGCTGTAGGACCCAGATAGGTGTGAATTCCTATTATTTATCTCAAAGGACTTTCACAGGAAGCCTAATTACAGTCACTTAAACGCCAGGACAGTTAATCATTTCACTGCTGCTTACCATACCAGAAATACCTATCATCTAACAGGCTTCCTCTGTGTCACCAGCACACAGGTGAGACCCGCTGGCGCCACACACCTTCACACCACACTCCCAAGGAGTAAACCTGCAGCCTATGGAGGCCAATG
Source organism: Falco rusticolus (assembly GCF_015220075.1). Classification (NCBI taxonomy): domain Eukaryota; kingdom Metazoa; phylum Chordata; class Aves; order Falconiformes; family Falconidae; genus Falco; species Falco rusticolus. The sequence goes on from NC_051189.1 coordinate 51,731,412, forward strand.
CAGCCTGCACAGCCCTTGGATGGTCCTCAAAGCACAACAGAGAGTATTTCATCTTCCTTGCTGTTAGCATGGAGATGTTGGATGCCAGTGTTTGGCTGGCTTATTCGAGTGATGCTGGCTTTGTTGGGTGCCTCAGAGCCTGCAGGGTGTGCCTAGAGGTTTTGTAGGTAGGGCTCCTTGCCTCCTTCTCAGCCAGCAGTGAGAATTAGCAGACGTAGCACTTGAAAATACTTGAAAATACTTCAACAAAATACCATAAGCTTTAGAAATCTGAAATATTTAGTGGACCTGCACGTTTTCCCTGATGGGAATGTTGCTGATGAAAGCAAACCCATTTGCTAGGGAGGCTCACATTGGACAACGTCAGAGCTCACGCTAAGTGAAGTTTCCATCTGCTTTGTGTAAAAGCTGAGCAACAAGATCCCCTGACCAAAAATCCCTCACAGAGCACTGGTCCCTGCAGGAGGCGATGCTGCTTGTACACCCCTCCCGCTGCGCAGTCACACCACCGCCGCTCCTAATGACTGTCCCTGCTTACAGCTGAGGCTGAAAAGCCGGAGCTCCTAGCACAGATGGAACACCACCAACATGTCTCGCGCATCCGAGCCTTGGTTTCAAAGTGCCCCTGATGGTACTGACAACGATTTTGTCCAACTCACATTAGCAGCTAAACTAGTTTCAGGACCAGTGGAGGGCAATATTGCTTTGGCTTCCTAGAATAAAGGGACCTAGGCACCAGCTAGGGCACTGAGCTGGTGTGCACAAGGCAAAGCCCTTACTCTGGGCACAGGATGGCTCTTTTCGCTCCACAAAAAGCAGTCCCCAGGGCATACGGCCGCCGGAGCACCAGCACCACCTTGTGAAATGTCTTGGTCCCTAAACACCAGCTTGCTGTAGGAATCAATGTTTTTGTGCAGCTATCATGATCCCAGACCAATGCACAGAGAAAGTCAGAGGTAGAAGCAGTTCCAGGGTGAAATAGATTCTCTGTATGTACCAGTACTCTTATGACATTTGTTATTTTCCTAATTATAAGCTTGACTCAGCATTTTACAATTCCTCATGTCCACAGTCAGCCCAAGTTCAAGTCTAAATAAATATATAAAGGAGGTCAAAAAAGGGATGCTTAGGCCATATTTTCTGGAAATAGTCTAGTTCACGTAGGATCTGAAGTACTTCTGGATTTGAGCAAACTGTTCAGAAGGTGAAATCACCAAGCCTGCAAATGTAGCAGGTGACTTAAAACCTTTGCCCTTTTTTAAAATAGTTCCTTAGATTCCTTTCATAACATTAAATCCATTATTTTAACATTAAGAAGGACCATTCATATTTTGTGTTAACTGTCTTAGCACTTTCAAAATGATCTTGCAGTGATACGACTTTGCTATAATTTCTCTCTCCTGTTTGAGATTTTGATTCATTTAGCATTTCCCTGGAAGAAGAGTTTCAAACTTGTGCTCAGGGAAGAGCTGTGGTGTGTCTCCTTTTTCATCTTTGGTGTCCGTGGCAAGCGATGGCTGCTAATCAGTACCTGCAGAGCAGGCGGCTGCTGGGTGACTAATGGTGCTGGGGTGGGGAGCAGCCTTGCTGGAAAGATGGAAGTAGAGCAACGGGGCTGAAAGCTGGTCGGATACGGATGGCAGGGACATTGTCCGAACTAGGGGCAAAGCTGGGGTGCCTGAGGGCTAAGGGAAAATTAAAGCCTGATGGGGTTGCAGGTTAAAGGTGGGCTTTATGGGGGCAAATGCTGACGTTTTTCCCTTCCTCGCCCTGCTCACCTCCTGCTGCCACATTCCTGCTTTGTTCTACTTCCATCGTGTCTGAGGGGACCTGCAGTCTCCATGGAGGCTCCCACAGCAGGCACTGCTGCATTCCAGGGACACGCTATTAGCAAGCACTGTTGAGTCCTGCCATCCAGGCTGCAGTGGGGCAAATCTGTCAGGAAAGATGACATCTTTGGCTAGACCCGCTGGTTTGGCTGTAAAAACACAGGCAGGCTTTCTAGGTTTTTTTTTGCCTGGAGAGAAGTTTGTGCCTGAAAACTTGGCTATTTTTCCAGCAATATCAGATGCTCCAAGAAAAAAAAAAGGTAACATTTCTTCCTGCAGTCTGTCTCTGTCATATCAGTAGATAACCACACCAAAAACATGATTAGGAATTTGGCACATGCCATTCAGTGTGGGCTGCAGGTCTGTGCCTGCTGAAATGCAGTCCAACAACCAAAAGCATGCACCTCAGCCCATTTTTGAATTGCGACCTGTGTGTGTTCAACCTTGCCTTTACAGGGAGCAGAATTTATTACCCAGCACAGAAAGTGATAGAAGATTGGAACTGAAGCCTGGAGAGCCTTAACGTGCTATTGGGGTTCCTTTTTGCATGAGAGAGGCATCTATATCATTTATACATAATTATTAATGATAGGATAGCAGCAAAGACGAGTGACTCAGTGAAGGCTAAATAATTTCTCAAAAGCCATGGATTGACAGAAAATATCTCCACTTTATCTTTAACATGTGACTGCAAAGAACAGGTTGGCAATGCAAAAATCATTCCTCTTATTGATCCATTATCCATCCATCTTTCTGAGAGAGTTTGGTGTTAGAAATATTATCGAAAGCTTTAGTGAAGACCTGAAATCTCAATCACCAAATAGGTCCTTCAAAAGCCTGAAATCAATTCAGGCTTTGAACTTTTTGTCTTGTGATTGTGCCAAGGGCCCGGTAGAACCACAAAGCTTTAGATGCTCTTTTATCATTTGCTGTGATACTTCTGGTCCAAGGAGTCCCATATTATTACATGTACCACGTTTCTGGCTTCAGAAGAAAGGAGGGAACTCTGTTGGAAAGCTTCCACTTTTAATGACAAAAGAGGGTCCTAGACTTCAAGAAAGACATTTACTGTACTTATGAAGACTTGCACCTTTACATATCCACAACTCTGATCAAAATCAGGGAATGCAAAGAGACTGTGCAGTTATACGACTGTTGGCACATCACATGGCATGAGAATGTGTTGGTTTGACTGCTGATACTGGCTAGGACCTCTTGTAAAACCGTGCCTGTCCATCTGCTGAAATACACATACTTTCCAACAGCCTGCTCAAGTCAAGCTAAGCATACAGGCAGGATTTTACAGGGTTAGTCTAACTTAAGTGTGAAAAGCTGAGAAAGAGGACATTCTTCTCTTCTATTACATTTAGTGTTACATTACCAAAAATATTGAATTAGAACTTTATTTAGATAGAGTTATTAACTGTCACATGGGTCCTTAGCTCATTATATCAGTGCATCCAATTATCTTCAGTTCACAACCCAATTGGCTTATAACACATGATTACAGTGAAGGACTTCATACATCCCCAAATTGTCTTCTGAGGCATCTGTATTCCCCAGACAAAGGTGACTTCAGCAAAATAATTGCTAAAATTTTGTCTGTTGAGAAAGTCATGGAGTGAAAGCTTCTTGGGAATAGTATCTTCCTCTTCTGCAAAGTTGGCACAGGCTTCTCAACAGGGTGAGTAGCATACAAGCATATTTCTACTCCTGCCTTGGGAAAAGCAAAAGAAACGAAAAGGGCAGTGCTGGATTGCAGACAAGGTGTCGATACACTTTTCTTCCAGAGGATAGAGACGATGCTCCTAGGAAGGGTACTTCACCCCAGCATGAGCTTGGTCTGTCTGCCTTGCTTTCCCCAGCCTGGCTGCCTGGCTCAGGCGTAAGCAGCACAGAGAGCAGGACTGTGCTGTTTTGCTGGGCTCAGTGATCTGATAGTTTAGCTGGATGCCTACACTGCCTATGCAAAGGGTCAGTTCCTGCTCTACTTTGCCGAGGACAGGAGATTACAACATTGATCATCTGATACTGAAATCCTATTATCACACCTAGTGGTTGAAGACTGTTTTGAGTTCCTTTTATTATGCTGATATTTAATAAAACACATATATAGAGTCTTCATAAATAGGAAGGGACGTGGAAAGACCATCTATCCACTCATCAGCTACAGCTAATCTTTCCTGAGAAAGTTTGCTATCCAGATCCTACTACAAACAATGAAGATGCCAGCATCTGCCCAGATAACCTGTAATAGTGCCTCATCATTGTTGCTCTCAGACATTTCATAACATCTAAACTAAATCTCTCCTGATACAATGTAGACTGCTTAATGCTTGTTGACAGGTTATTGTTGACCTCTTTGAGGTTATTTCTGTCCTCTTTGCCATTTATGTTTTTGAAGGTGGTTAATCTGTGTGCCTTAATTTCTTTCTTCTTTGGATCAAACAGCCTGGTTCCCTTTTATCTTGCCAAAGAGTTTAGAGGAGAGCAAAGAAAATGGCTAGATCCACCTTACCTCATCTGCATCTTTCTTTAAGTGCTCAAAGTGTTCAAAAGTGGACACCATTCTCCAGCTGAGCACCACACCTGCACTGAGCAGATGAAGGAAACTTCACGTACATTGCAAAGTCCCTTTTTTTATACAGCCCAGTATACCTTTTTGCCATATTATTAACTCATATTCACTTTAACTTCCAGATCTTCTCCATGACTTTTATGCTGTTTCAGCTGTTCCCAGTTTTGTGGGTTTTGGAGTATAGATTTTCCTTGGTGAGTGTAGGAATTTTCCTGATGAAGCCACACAGTACTTTGTTCTCATTGCCTTCTCCAATATACTAAGTATAGTCTGGATCCTAGTTGTGCCTTTCAAAGTGTTTGCAGCTCTCTCAGCTTGGTGTTGTCTGCAAATCTAACAAATATACTCTTTATTTCATCAGCAATGTTGTTACTGTAATTTACTCTGAATGAATATTCAACACTTTGTATTACCAGGTCCAAAACAGACCTCTGGACATTCCCCCTTGAAACATGCTGCAGTGTGACAGTGGACTACTAATTATTCCCTTTAGTTTTTGAAGTGATTTCGGACTAACATATCCAGACCATATTTCCTTTACTTGTGCATGGGGATCCCACACGTAACCATGACAAAAGTCTTCCTGAAGTCATGATTTATGGACTCTTATTCCTTCTTCCCTCATCCACAAGGCTTGTTATTCTGTCACACAGAAGGAAATTAGTCTGGTTTAATACAATTTGTACTTGACAAATCCAATTTGTCCTTGCAGCTAGTTAGATTATTTGTTCCATGGGCTCTTTCTTTCCCTGCTTTCTAGAGATAAGCATTATGTTTATCATTTTCCAGGTTTATCCCATGTAGCTTATCTGCCCCACATTTCATTACTTGTTTTCATCTCTAGCTTCTTCTGCAGGTAAGATTTGGCCAACTTCATGGGTCATCAAGCAGTACTCTTTTAAACTCATGCACTCCTATCCGTTTTGTAATGTGCATGTTAAATGGCTCCAGAAGAGTTTTGGAGCACTCCCCCAGTGCAACTGTCCTTATTTCAGAGAATACATCGATGCTTACACTTGTGGATAAACTACAGCCACATTTGGCTCAGTCTCTACAACCATAGCACCGCCAGTGACTTGTCAGTTCTGCTTTGGTTAGGCACAGACTGCATTAGTCCAAGGTAATTTTGTTCCTCAACCTAAACAACCACAAACTTCAAATTTCAAATTAATTCACCTTTAAGGCAGGTCACTTCTTGGATTTTGATTTAAGAAAAGTCATACTCCCAGTACAGCACAAACAACTGTAGTCTGTGAAGGACAGAAGAGTCAAGTTTCACAGCCTGCTTCAATTTTCTAACAACTCACCAGCCCCTGTGTCGTCCATTCTGGTTTCTCTCACTTCTTTGGTCCTCTCATTACACCAGGTCCTATCTACACCCCGTGAAGCATGATGCTGGAGAGATAAGCAAGGTGGAAACTCCAAGTACGACATAAATGGATGAGGCAGCTGTGAAAATAGGTAAGCAGAGTTGTACAGAGTAGCATACGGAGAAAATGGCAGCGCAACATCAGCTCCCTCAGCCATACTCCTTTAAAAAGTGCTAGCAGTGACTTCAATACGTCTGGTGTACAAATAACCAGAGGAGAATATTGAGCAGAACAGTATTGCCTGAGAAAGCACCGATTTCATACTGTTGGATTGTTCTGTGGCAATATTAAAAAGTTTCCAGGCACACTGTGAACAGACATATTTTAGAAATGCAAAATTGTTTGTTTTCTGTTGGAAGGGGAGGTGAGTTTGTCACGCAGGTGTGCAGCCTGTGTCCTGCTGCAGGAGTGTGTTTTGCTGAACAAGGTATATGGGCCCTTCTCAACATTTTTTTACTGTCTCTCCAAACGACATTCAATTGCTTGATCAATATTTCAAATGATGTTCCCAATCACTCTTTCACCTTTGTGTGTGTGTGTGGACCTGGATAGAAGCTTGGTTTGTTCTAACTCTAAATCAAAGAAAATGTCCTTGATTTAAAACAAAGCTTTTACTTAAGGGAGGCATGTCTTCAAGAGGATTAGGTTGAGTTAGAACTGAGCATTGATCATTTCACACCTTTGGGGCAGAACTGCATCCTCTGTTATGTCTCTCTTCAATCGGTACTAAACATTCATGTTCATATAGCTTCCCCCCTTTCTACACCTCCCTCAGATTTTTTTTACTTTTTTTTAGAAGGGAGGGGGAAGATATCATCCGTGTTCCTTAGGAAGATGTAGAGGCCCAAACACAATTTATTTATTCCTGCTTGTCGTACAGTTACTGTTTTAATAGCTCATCAGAGGATGTGAGCTACTTAATTACATTTCACCTTCACAAAGTGTTGTTTGAGTTTTTTTAAAGGAACAGCACAAGAATGCTAATCCCCCAAGTAAGGCTAACAGCTTGTGAATCAACAATGTCACCAAAAAATAAAACATGAGATAAACCATCACATTTTCTCAGGTATCTTCCATCCTAAAGGCACATTTCAGGCACTCTTGCTCCAGATTCCCAAGGAGCGGTAACCAAACTGATGGCAGGTTTTCCTGGTTTCAGCTGGGGTAGATACAGTTAATTTTCTTCTTAGTAGCTAGTACAGTGCTGTGTTTTGGCTCTGATGTGAGAACAATGTTGATAGCACACTGAGGTTTTTAGTTGTTGCTGGGGAATGTTTATACCAAGTCAAGGACTTTTCAGTTCCTTGGGCCCAGCCAGCGGGAGGGCTGGAGGGGCACGGGAAACTGGGAGGGGACACAGCCAGGACAGGTGACCAAAGCTAGCCAAAGAGGTATTCCATAACATATGACGTCATGCTGAGTATATAAACTGGGGGAAGAAGAAGGAAGGGGGGGCACCTGGCATTATGGCGTTTGTCTTCCCAAGTAACCGTTACACGTGATGGAGCCCGGCTTCCCTGGGGATGGCCGAACGCCTGCCTGATGGTGGGAAGCAGTGAATGAATTCCTTGCTTTGCTTTGCTTGCATGCGCAGCTTTTGCTTTACCTATTAAACTGTTCTTATCTCAACCCCTGAGTTCTACATTCCTTTCTGATCCTCCTCCCCATCCCTCTGGGTGAGGGGGAGTGAGCAAATGGCTGTGTGGTGCTTGGTTGCCGGCCGGGGTTAAACCACGACACAGGTATAAGACACTTTGCATCAAGGGGCAACCTGCCCTCACTGGTGGCCAGGGCTCAGCTGTGCTCCCCCTCTGCAGCGTCTAGACCACTCATGCAAGCTCCCCTAGCTCATGTTAAACATCTTCATCTGTATCCAAATTAACTCACAAAAATAATCAAAATGGATTTTTTTCTGTGGATGCATGTGGGCAAAAATATTTTCTTTCACCAGGGCAAGAGGGAAGCCATCTACCATCCCAGTCTCCAGCGCCAACTAACCTAGAGCTGCCTAAGTGGCAGCAAGCAGAAAAGATGCTGTGACCACAGACTCTCTCAGTCCTTACAGGAGCACTGTAAGGGCTCAGCAGTCTGTGACCAGATCCAGGCCCCAAGGCCTTTGATCCTGACAAATTCAAACTACAAGGAAACCCCCTACACTTGTGTTCCCCACTTGAGGCAATACATCACTTTCCAAGATAGAGAAGGCTACATTATTTTTTTTTAATTCTCAGCATGTTTAAATTATTTAAAAACTTGTAACCTGAAGTTATAAATTTAAAAAAAAAATTCTAAAGCAATAGCTTAACATTCTGAAATTATTATTAAACATTTTACAATTTTGAAAAGCTTGAATAGTGTGATTTGGTGAAGAGTTTTGTCTGCTTTTAAAGGTAGCCTTAAGCAAAAACTACATAAGAACTGAATAATAATAACTTAAAAATCACTGTCTTCCCGACAAATACTTACCACTCAAAGTTGCTTCTGCGGACATATTATTATACAAGAAATAAATAGATTGCATTTGTTCATACTAACAAGACATTGTCTCAGAAACACTAGCTGTCCAAAAAGTGCAGACAGTGATAACAGGGTAAAGAGCACTTCCAACAGTCAGACTAAGCCAAGGGAAGCTAGGAAGGAAGGGAGACAACAGCAAAATAAAAAGCAAAGAAAGAGATGAGGAATTAAATATATTCCACAGAAATCTTGTGTTTCAAGGGCTGAAGTTCTCACGTCTAGGATTTCTGCTTCAGACTAGTGGGGAACAACTGAGGGATATAACAGGGGTGCTGCAGCAGAGTTACTTTCTGCCTTTCTAGCAGATTATAATTTCATTTTTACAGAACTGTCAGGTTCTTCAACTTCTTCTGTGCTGACAAAATACATTTCTGTTCAGCTGAATCATGCAGTACAATACATGTATGCTTTCTTTCCAAGGCTGCTTTCTGCATCCAGTGCTTTTATGAGACTTAGATGAGGTTTTGGTGATTCATAGTACTTAAACCACCAAAGAGCACTTTTTCAATTGGAAAATTCAGTTGAAGTAAATGCATCATCAGCATGATTGTCCATGCATGAAAGAACTACAAGCAAAACAATGAGACCATTTTTTAAAACCCACACTTAAGCCAAGAAAAACAGTTATCATGAACTATTAAAAGACCTTATTTTTCAGTTTCCGTGAATCTCTTATGGAAAACATGGGTTATCCTTGTCTCTGCATCTCTTATTCTGAGAATCCCAAATTGCAAACGAAAAAAAAAAATATAATGTGCACATTGTTTTGGAGTTGTTAACATGATACACAGCAACATAAATTATATTATCTACAACAGATTAAGCTACTACTGATCTAGCCTTATTCTTGTAGCGATTTTTTCCAGGAGGATACCTATAGGATCTAGGCATTGAACACTCTCATTATTCTATTTTGTGCTTTTGGAATTCTTAATACAAATAAAATGCTATTTGAGTCTTTTAAGAATTAATAGAAGATGCTCTGATTGCCAAGCACACTGTGGATTTGAATATTATGTCAGATACTTAAATGAAAATGGACACCTACATTTTTGACGCTTAGCTGAAGGAAAACATTCTATCTGTGGGTTATGTGTGTGCATGTGCCTATATGGCATTTTCACAGATGATTTGATAGTGGTGCTTCCAAAATATTTCTACTCCTAATAGCAGCAATGCAATCTTTCACTCTTACTCCATTGTGGCAGTGTTTATTTATTTGTTCACTTAAATAGATTTATATAGTACATAAAAAAGGTCTGTCCAGAACTCTGCATGCTTTTGATATACATGAAAATATAGTCAGACTGGTAAAAACAAGTATAAAACCAGCAACCTCCATTAAATCAGAAAAGAGTCACAGAAAAATAAATTTAAAACTATTCCCTGCTCCAGACAGTCATTCAGATAACCTGCACTAACCAAGACCACAAGGGCAATTTGAGAAGGTGACTTCAAATCATAAAAGCCTTTAAAAAGGGAGCCCATGAAGCCCCCAGCTCTAAGTGTACCCATCCCAGTCCCAGCTTTGTGCCCCGTGACCAGCAGGGACTGGAGATGGGTCCAGGAGATCTGAAGGTCAGAGGAATCAGGCGATTTCACAGGAGAGTGGTACAGCCCAAATGTGAGAGCTCCTCACTGGGAGCTCCTTGCTGGCATTGTTTGTTCCTGGTGAAAAACGAGAGGATGTGTGCTCATGTTGCCCTTTGGGTAGGGTTTGGGGGTAGCTGAGTGCTCTTGGGCATGGAAGAGTCCCACCCTGGGGAGATGCCAGCTGCTGTACCATTTACCAATCAAGGCTCAGAGGACTAAACACCACCACCAGTGGCATCTGTCTTCCAAAAACAACAGTCCACCACAGGCAGGAGGGCTTGCCTCTGACAAGTTGACAGCCACCTCCGGGCTGGAATGGCAAGTCCAGATGTGGAAGAGAAGCTTATCTGGTGTGGGAGCTAGAAGGACTGGCCATGGCAGGACACATGTCAACAGAAGCAAGCTGGTGAATGACAGGGGAGGTGAGCTAACACCTACAGGGTAGATGGAGCTTCTTCACTGGTTTACTCCTCTAGCAGCTTTGCCTGATGAACTTGAACTGAAATACGAGTATTTCTATTAAAGGTGATACAGATGTGTGTTCTCAGGCTCATCTATAAGCAGACTGCTTGCATAGTTTCCTCTTTGTTTCCATTACTAGGTAAAAAAGTAGCGTGGAGAGTACGTAAAGGCTTCCCATCAAAGCTCTCATGGCTGCTTGGCCTTTGGTATATGACCTAAGCCACATACTCCATTTTGATCTTTTAGAAGTGCTGTAGGAAATCATTTCCATAAACAATGCCTACACGCCCCTACAAGGATGAATTCAGTCCTTCACCTCTACATCTGCTCTAATTTTCTACTCCCCGTCCCCCTGATTTGGAGATCAACCAGCCCCCTCAGTCTACACTGCTCCTGATGTTACAGGTGCTAAGAAAAATCAGAATAAGCACATGTACTTGGTGTCCTCCTCTGAGTCCTTATATCTTGATGATAATGTAGCTTTCCACCTTCTCTTCCTGTTCCAGGGTTCTTTTTGTCATGTAAATATGCCTTTCAATTTTTTTTTCCAAAAAATATAGATTCCTGTGGCAAAGTCCCCTGCAGACTTGTTTTCCACAAGTAAAGAATGGAGTAGGCAATTAAGTGGCTGCTGTTTCCAGGTGGATAAGTAAGGGTGGTTTCAGATTTTGCTTCTCATGGATAGCATTACCTGTAAATCAGAGATACAACACCTTGCTAAAAAAATGGGGAGCAAACAGGAAGATATGCAGGGATGGTATTTATCAGGATATCTTCTGTATTGAGTTTGTGTGGCCAGGTTTCGGTAGCAGGGACCTACAGGGGTGGCTTCTGTGCCAAGCTGCCAGCAGCTTCCCCCATGTCCGACAGAGCCAGCGCCAGCCGGCCCCAAGATGGACCCGCCGCTGGCCAAGGCCGAGCCCATCAGTGATGGTGGTAGCGCCTCTGGGACAGCGTATTTAGCAAGGGGGGGGGGGATAAACTGAGCAGCAACCTGCAGCCAGAGAGGAGTGAGACTGTGAGAGCAACAGCCCTGCAGCCCCCCAGGCCAGCGCAGAGGGAGGCAGGAGGTGCCCCAGGCCGCAGAGCAGAGGTTCCCCGGCAGCCCGCGGTGAAGCCCCTGGCGAGGCAGGCTGTGCCCCTCAGCCCGTGGAGGGCCGTGGTGGAGCAGATCCCCACCTGCAGCCCACGGGGACCCCAGGCCGGGGCAGGGCGATGCCCCGAGGAGGCTGTGCCCCGCGGGCAGCCGGCGCTGGAGCAGCTCCTGGCAGGGCCTGTGGCCCCGTGCAGAGGAGCCCAGGCGGGAGCAGGTTTGCTGGCCGGGCCTGTGCCCCCGCGGGGACCCGCGCTGGAGCCGCTGTGCCTGAGGGGCTGCGCCCGGGGGGGGACCCGGCTGGGGCGGGCTGGGAAGGGCTGCTGCCCTGGGAAGGGCTCGCGTTGGTTGGAGAAGTCCATGGAGGGCCGTGTCCGTGGGAGGGACCCCCGGCTGGAGCAGGGCCCGAGTGTGAGGAGCCTCCCCCGAGGGGGCAGGAGCGGCAGAGGCAGCGTGTGATGGACTGACCCAGCCCCATGCCGTCCCTGTCCCCCTGCGCTGCTGGGGGGAGGGAGAGAATCCGGGAGTGAAGTTGTGCCCGGGAAGAAGGGAAGGGTGGGGGGAAGGTGTTTTTAAGATTTAATTTTTATTTCTCATTACCCTAATCTGATTTGATTAGTAATAAATCAATTTTCCCCCAAGTCAAATCTCTTTTCCCCTTGACAGTAATTGGTGAGTGATCTCTCCCTGCCCTCACCTCAACACAGGAGCCTTCCGTTACATTTTCTCTGCCCCGTCCAGCTGAGGAGGGGAGTGACAGAGCGGCTTTGGGGGGCACCTGGCATCCCACCAGGGTCAACCCACCACATCTTCACTTCAGGAGTATGGGAGCTAATCATGGGACACAACTTGTAATGTGTGAACCAAAATAAAGCATAATTTGAGCCCTAAATTATGTTTTATAATATACACATCAGCATAAAGTCTACTAGAAAAAAATTTGAATTCTGCCATAGTTGTCAGAGTCCAAGGGATTCCCATGTCTACAGAGGACTCACAGTATACCTTAAGCTAAAACTGCGTTTTGAAATGTCCATGAAGCCTAACTAGAGCAACCTGAGGCCATAACAATCCCAGTACAGAGTGAACATCATGATGTGTATAACAAATGTATAAAACTTCACTTTTTTTCCTTTTTTTTTTTTTCTGTGCCTGCCCATGCTACAAATGTTATACCTTTTTAACTCATACAATATAGTACCTTTACTGGAGCAGGAGATTCCAAAGCAGGCTAAGAAGAAAAAAGGAGAAGGAAGGAAGAGGGAAGAAGACCAGAAAGTCACTGAAGAAGCTGGGCTGTACAAATATTGGGTGCCTCTCCCTTTTGTACATCTGCCTTCTCATACTATCCACATACCTGAGAAACAAACATCTTACTTCTTTCTCTGTAATGTATCAGAATCCATCCTTCCTAGCTGTCTGTGTAACTAACATATTTTTCTCTGCTTCAGCTGCTTCTCACTCTGATTATCCTCCCATCTTTCATTTACTCACCTTACTTCTCTTCAATCAGCCGAAATTACTGTGACCACCATACTTCCTCTTTCAAATATATTGAGAGCTTGTTTTCTCCAGTTTATCGGCTTTGATTTCTTCACTTTGTCATGGCAGAACCAGTTGGCGTCTCTCACTTGCCCTGTTCTCACAGTCCTTCCCAACACCGCTAGCAGTACTTTTCGCATAAAATATTCTCCTTTCTCCAGTTCATTAAGCCACTGACCTACCAAATCTCTCCTAAAATAATCACTGCTTTCACTATGGCCAAAGAGGCAAGTTGATAGCACATAGGGTTTTTTTAATAACACTTGCCGGTCTCTCTGAACAAACCCAGGGCAAACAGCCCTTACTGCCTCCTGCTTCCCTGAGCTCTCCTGGCCCCAGCATCCCTCCTGCTGCTGCATGCTGGGATGCGGCCCCTGTGCTTTGCTTGGTGCTGACGCTCTTCCGCATGTCCAGTGTAAGTACACACAGTGGGGTTGTGCCTCCTGTATACCATGGCCCCTTGTCTCTGGCTCTCAGCCCATCAACTATATAAATCCTGAGAAGTGTTTGTATTTTCTCATCAAGCTGAGCACATTCTTAACACGAAGGAATTAATATCAATGTGCACTGCCTCCCTTTTTCCAGAGCTCGCCTGAATTCCTTGCATTGAACTGTTTTATCTACTTGGATTCATTTGCCTTCAAAATAAATAGTATTTTCTAAAGTATTGCAGCAATGTTTCTGCTAGGAATATAGTGCCTAACCCTACCCTAGTCTTGAGCAAATATAATTTATTTAACCATCTCATAAAATCAGTATAATAAAGAATCAGGACTATGATACTCCCAAACATTTTCTGTTAAAATCTTAAGTCCTTTTTTCTTAATTTAACATGGTAACACACAGCTTCATTAGTAATAGTTAAGCAATTGTCTTTCAGTTTTCTCTTACACTAGTTTCCCTATTTGAATAATAATTTTCAAGATTAATATAATCCTGGAAATACACAAAACATCCCTGCATCAAAAAAATCATTTTAGCATTTTCCTCTGAAAAGATTTTTTCTCCCACCAAACTAACACACATGTAACTTTTAAGGTCTGATTTTTCCAAATGAATGCTACTCTTACTGCAAAATTTTCAAGTTTTGTTGCAGAGTCACAAAATGCTTATTTGGTAATTCATAACAAAACACTTAATTTTTATTAGATTTAGAGAAGAGATTGCAGGCCATAGGAAGGATAATGTGACAAATTTCCTGGAAGCCTCAAAAAACCAGAAGCTGCTAACTTGGGTCCCGCAGACAGGCAAAACATCTACCTAAAAAAAGACTAAGAGTGAAATTGCAAAATTACAGAAAAGTGGCCCGATGTAAACACCCAAAAAGACTAGGGTTAATATTTTTCTAGTCAACTCACAGAGTTGACAACCTAGTCTTGGAGAAGACAAGTCATATCAAACCTGATTTCCTTTTCTCCCAGAGTAACTGGCTGCTTAGACGAGAGGCACCTTAGACTAAGTTCTCTTCTTTTTTGTCTGGTTTTATGTGCATTTTGATGGCTTTTGAATGGCAAAAAATGCAAATATATTACAAATAAGAGTACAGGTAGTGCTTGAGACACATGAAACACTTCTGAGCAGTGCGAAAACTCCCAAGCATGCAGCTGGAGGTGTTCACCAGGGCTGCACAGCGTCTGCTGCTGTACTTTACTCCCCGTGGTCAGTAACTGCCTGTCCAAAGACATCACCTCATTGCTCACCTGCACACATAGCTACTGGCAACCGAGTGCATAGAATATTTCAAACATTTCTATCTGATAAAAACATATTAGAGTAATCTTTATGGAATATCTGGAGGGTAAATGCATCTTTTAAAGAATTGCCCTCTAATATCTTATTTTCTAAAGCTGTACGTAGGCAACAATATTAATTACTAAATTTCTGAGGGTCCAGCAGTTTCCATTTAGCATTCCTGCAGCTAGATAACTTTTTAAGTTCCTGTGTATTAATTTAGAAATGTAACACTGAATAATGGTTTTGAAAATCTTGACCAGATAATTAAGCAGCAACCCAAAGAAAGCAGTTTTGAGTAACGGGGAAGACAAAGCAACTCTGGGAGGACTGCATGTATTTAAAGCTTGTACTTCTCAGGCTGTTCAGTGAGCAAGGCTGACAGTGACTGACTGACAGCAGTAAATCACTCATACTAGAACTGGTCAAAAGTTTGTTTTTCCAGAAATTTCAGTTTTCACTTACAGTGTACTGGTATTTCAGTAACAGAGATGAGGCAGGCTCAATCTAAGGGGAAAAATAACATTTGTGACTCTGCCAAAAATGCTGTGAATTTTTGAGTGAACTTCAGGTATAATCAGGATTTTATTAACTATACAGATGGCAGTCAGTATGGTCTCTTAAAACAACTATTCCTTCTGCTGCTCTAGATTCAGAAAAAAATCATATGTTGCAAAAGGCGCTACAGAAGAAAGTGTACCTTGATTTTTTAAAAGTGTTCTTAAAGTTGCTGCGTGACAAATTTACTAGCAATTTTCTAAATATTCATTACTAACAACTTTGGGTCCAAGAGCAACAATGTTGAGACAGGAATGAGGGCAACACTTGCTTGGTCTCCTTGTTGGTCTCAATTCTAAGGTTTCAGAGGGATCAGGACCCCCTTGTAAGGCTTGGATTATTTCAGTTTGTTCTGTTAATATTTGCCTTCGTTATCAGTAGGTCAGAAATGTGACTTTGAATCCAGAGGTATCGATAGATGCCCTAACTAGAAATAATAAGCTAACCCAGTAATGATGACTTCTGTTATTAAGGAAAGCCAAATTAAAAGCCCCTACAACGCGGAATCAGGTCATGCGCAGGTATAAACAATGCATACCTCATCGCAATCACTTTTCAAAAGAATTTTCATCAGTAACCCCACATTTGAGTCATTCTGACTTGGAGAGGTGTTCTGTTCTCTGATGAAATCTTAAAAATTATATTCCAGTTTAACAGTTAATCCTGTCTTTTAAATAACTAAAATACTTTACAGTTGGCCTAGAAATTTCATTTAAGGATTAGTGAACCCTGTTTTGCCTATCATGAGTAATTTACCTCACTTTTGTCCACTCAGAAGTGGTTTTATCTTAACACTAATGAAAGCAAAGACTTTAACTTTGGTCACTTAACAGAACCTATGCAGTGAGTAATCTTGACATGAGCAGTGACTTAGTACTGCAGATTTTAAATCCAAATTAAACCTTGCTCTTTCTTCTCACTACCATTTTTAGTTTATACCTTCAGCTCAGGAAAACTTGCACAAATACGCTGCCAATATTTGTAATTGCATTATTATTCTAATATTCTATCAAAATAATTTCAAATGGAAATACATTGAATGCCCTTGCAAAATTTTGTAAGCTTTATTTCATTAAAATAGGCTGTGGCATCTATAATGGTACCATCAGAAACAGGGCTGTACTTGAAGGATGCTATTTCTTCATCCTTAGTCTATATAGTTACGTTCGCCTCCTTAACTATATTTTTTTATAATGGTTGCTTGCAAGAATGTGCAAAGCACATTCTTAATGATAGGATTATACTGGATGTTTTGCATGAAATATGCTGCTGAAGAATCTCTTTGGTTTCTTCGTGCACTCAGAGCAATTTACAGTACTTTCTGTAACTGCTATGAAGAGTTATCCCACCTTTTGAAGGGGTTTGATTATATGAAAATTCAGCCGCTGTAACAGTTCATTGACTCTTCAGGAGAGACTGGGGTAATACGCCACACTAAAGCAAACCAGGAGGTGAACTCCAAAACCTGTGTGAGCATTTTGAGAATTAAAAAATATGGCATTACCATCTTTGTCCAGAGTCCTCCAGTACTCCAACAGTAAACTGAGAAGTTATTCTTAAACTGAACATTTCAGATAAAAAGCAAAAATGTAACATATCTATGAAAACAACCCTATTTACAAGTATTCAATGAAAATTAATGTGATGCTCTAATAACCCAACATTTTAAAAAAATTACATCCCAATAAACTGTGTCATTATTATTATTATTGTTACTATTTATCACATTATTAGAAAGACAGTCAAGGAGATGGAAGTGAGCGATCAAAAAATCCGAATGAGAGGCAAAGACAACCTTTTACAAGGATATCTCAATGAACATCATGGAAACCTTGTTTCTTCTTTGCATCAATTGACTTGTAGCTGCACAGTCATTATTTTCAGGTCATTAGCTTCATTAAACTAACTTTATTTGTCATTAACTCTATAAATACAGCATCATCATACAGTTTACAAAGATCTGGAACTTTTTAATAATACATGAAATGTCTATTTTAAAGAAAAATTAAATTTCATTCATTCATTGGTAGCTTTTCAAGAGCTAACTTTTAAATGGTTTGACGGTGGTAAGAGATGGAAAGACTGTCCCCTTGTGGATAGGATATGAGGAAAGTGATACTGTAACTCATGGATAGCAGCGGTAACCCTGGGCATTTGGAATTTCAATAAGAAATCAGCTAGAATCCTGCCTTGCACATTGCTCATAAATCAACACTCAAATGTACAAAATACTATGAAGAGCCTTTTAATTTAAATTGGTTGGCCTGACAGACAACAGAGGGTAAAGGCTGAGCTAACGTAGCATCATTGCTAAGACCATCAGTCCAGGCTACCACCTAAATCTACCTGCTGCAGGCAGCTGCAGTGTTGCCCTCATTTGAAGAAAGCTGTTTTGTGAAGAACAGCTTCTGAGCAGAGAATGGGAGAAGGTGCCACAATAAAGACAAAGTCTTGTGGTATATCTATAAACCAACATGCTGCCCACATGCATACATCTTCCAAACCCATGCCAGAGCATCCATCTACAGGACAAAGCACCAGCCTTGTCCTCGCTCCTGCAGCTGCACTGACAGAGGGACTGGAGAAGGATTGATGCACAGCTGGCTGGAGACATCTGCCTGTTGTTGCAGATGTTAGATTATCTGTAAGAGTTACAGATTGCCCGTATACATCATCACCTCTGATCCATGAGAACTACAAGAAGATGCTAGCACCCTGTCATCACTCAGATCTCGGGTAATCAAGAGTAGCTTCAAATTTCTGCATGGGGAAGCAGAACTTCACAGGGCTGCTGAGATAGAAGGGGATGCTAGCAGCATAGGAAGTGTTCTGGTTTATGAAGTCCAGTCCTTCCCTGTTACAGATGGTTATAGCTTCCCTAACAAATTCATCTTGTTCTGCCTTTATTAAGAATTTTCTCCAGACACCTCAGTTGCAAGAATTTTCTGAAATACCATTAGAAACCTCACAATTTTCAGCTCAGCCATATTCATGCTCAGTGTGTATCTATTCACTCTACCATCCTTTTAAGCGACTTTTTTACCTCCTTATTGTTTCAGCCCTGACAGAGACATATTCCCTCCTAGCCTTGTTTTGTTAAACTAAGTAAGCCACACACCTGCAGCTTGTAGAGGACAGGCTCCCCAAACTCTTTCATAATGTGATATGTCAGCTGAAAGTGTCCTGTAGGGTAAACTTCTTCCACCAACAGTCACTCAAGAATGTATTCAGTCTCATCAATACACACCTCTTCTCTGTCCCTAATAGAAACACTTTGATGTCTTCTTTGGTAGTATTGGGGTTTTTACAGTCACATCTTAGAGGTCACTCCTAAAAAGAGCAGCTAACTCAGTAGCTGATTTTACCAGTCATTTCCTACTGATTATTTCCCAGCTTGTAGCAGAAATTCTCATTCTTCCAGAAACAAGAATCAAGAAACAAGTTGCTGCCATCCTTTGAAGATTTCCTACCACAAAGTCCTAAAGGTTTGTGGCTAACCAGTCCGACGCAGGCAAGTTGAGGTGCAGGTTGGTGTGTGGTTCAGAGCAGGGTAATGGGGAAATAAGCCTGCAATAATCCTTAGCCTTTGATAAGAGGACATCCTGAATCGTGCCAGGTGGAGCTCACCAAGTCATAAGTTGTCCTCCACAAAATGTGAGTATGTTACATCTACTGCTCTGTGATACATGAATTGATTGAGTAGTTGCTTGAAGTTTCAAAAATGAAGGTCTCAGAATCTGTCAGGAGTCATTGCAGGCCTAGACAGACACAAATATTTGTAAATGTCTGTTAGCACTTTTAATTCAAATACATCCCATTCCTAAATTTACAACACCGGACGAGTTCAATGTGCACATCAGCAAATGGCCAAGTGCCTTACAATTTGGATGATGTGGGATACTGGTAAAAACATTCCGACATACACTCTGCAAGTCTGCACTGAAGATATTTTATTATCTTTTTTTATTTTTTCTTTTTGTACATTACAGGTCACTTTGACTGTCAGATGAGAACGAATCAAAAGTGAAAAAGAGGAAGCTCTTAAAACTTGCTTCCTCTGTCTGTAATGCTAGGAAGCAATGAGAAACCAGACTTTTATTCCTGTACTTCACAGGGGAAGCGTTACGGGGGTTGTGAAAGTTCCCTCTTTCCTCCCTGGAGATGAAACGTCATAAAAACCCCCGCATTTTTGCATAATTTCATAACCCTGATTCAGGGCAGTGGCTGAAGTGCGGCATGTGGAAGCCTGCGCAGGATCTGTAAGGGGTCTGATGTGGCCCCGCCACGCAGTGGGGTGGATGCTGCGTGCCAGCGGTGGTCACCTGAAGTGGCTGTCATCTGAAGTGGCTGTCATCTGAATGCAGCTGGTGGCCGCCAAGGGAGGGTGGGCGAGCACAGCCCGGCTGCAGTAGCCCCGGGGACCCGGCCACGGTGACTGCTCTGGGCTTGCTGCCGGCCACAGCATCGGCTTACAGCACCCCGCGTCAACCATTTCGGCCACAGTTTTTAACTTTTTAGCAAACACGGGGATCAAATAATTCAGAGCTTGGCCGGTTTCGTATTTTGTATAGCACGTGCGCAGATTTTTGGTTGGCGTAACGACGGCGACATTCAGCCACACTGGGGAAAAAAAAAAAAAAAAAGGCATTATTCTCCTAATTATTCTTCAAAACCGGTTTAGAGCACCGCCCCTCACCCCGCGCCCCCCTCACCCCGCGTCCCCGCAGCCCAGCACGCCGCGACAGCATCCGGGGCTCCGTGCGGCCCGCCCCACCTGTGCGGGGCGGGGGGCGGCGGCCCCGCCGGAGATGGCGCCCGGCCGGGCCCGGCCCCCCCGCACCGTGGGCGGGGGCGGTGCCCGCTCCCTCGCAGCTGGGCGGCCCGTGGCGCTGCCGCCCCCGCCCCGCTCCACCCCGGCCGAGCCCGGCCCGGGCCGGCCGGTGCTCGGCGCCCGCCATGGCGGGGCACGGGCAGGGCGGTGCGGGAAGGCCGGCGCTGCTGGTGAAAATCGTGATGGCCGGGGAGTCCTGCGTGGGGAAGACTTCCATCGTGCGGAGGTACACGGAGCCCGGCTCGCCGCCCGCCGGGGATTCCACCTCCTCCTACTTGGCCACGATCGGTGAGTGACCGCGGGCCGGCCCGCGGGCAGCCGCCCCCGCCGTCGCTGTCCCGCTGCCCCTGGCTGGCACCTGCCCGCGCCCCCCCGGCGCCCCCGCCGGCCCGCCGCCCCTCAGCGCCGCCGCCCGCACCCGCGGTGCCCGCCAGCCCGCCGCACGGCCTCCGCACGCCCGCCGCCACGCGGGGCCCGTCTCCCGGCGGCTGCGTGGGCACGGCCGCGCTGAGGGACTGGCGTGTGCCCCGCGGGGCCGGCGGTCGCCTGGCCGCCCGCTGCGCGCCCGCGCCTCGCCGCCCGCTCCCGGCTGCGCCTCCTGCCCGCAGGCCGCGGGCGCGCGTTTCCAGCGCAGCCTTCCCGGCGGCGGCAGCTCGGCGCTGCCGGTCTCGGAGCAGGCTCAGCGCCCTCGGTTACTGCTGCGTGGGTCCCGCCGCGACCGGCAACTTCAGCCTGTGCGGAGGTTTGACGGGGTGTCGGGAAACGCGTCACCCGGGCTCCGGAGCCGCTGCGTGCCGGCGGCTGCGCTGCCCTTGCTGTTTGTCTGGGACGTTCAGAACGATGTTAAACTTGGGAAGACAACTTGTTCCGAACTGTTTCTGGTTGCCCAAGTCTCCAGAGGGAGGCCCCGTTGCTGTACGCTGCCGTGGGTGCAGAGAAAACGGTGTCTGCCTCAGGGAGCTGTCAGACAGCAGCAGAACGCCCAGTTCATCTTTCATGCTAGAAAGGGATTTAACTTCGTGCTAATAACTTTAACTGTGTAAAGTCAAGGTATCGTCTACTGTAGGTGGCCACGTGCTGATGAGTAGAGGAGAGCCGCTGCCGCGATGGAAGCGATGAGCCGTGCCCCATCGGGGCGGCCCCTGTGCCGCACCACGGCGCTGCCTGCCCCGGGGCCGCAGGGCGCTCCCGCCGCGCTGTGCCAGCCCCACGGCGCGCTGTCTGAACACGTGTGCTGTGGTTTGGTTTGCTGCGGAGGTTTTGCCAATTTCTGATTGGGAAATTCAGATTTTTCAAAGTTTGCGCGTGTGTAAGAACTTTTTTTTCAATTTTTGTGCTGTTGAAGAGAGTGTTGAAGTATGCACGAGAAACTCTGTGTCCCTGCATTTGGAATATACATGGCTCTTACACGTTTTTCGGTGTGGGAGGAGTTGGCTTAACTGAATAAGTAACAGTAGCTGTGGCTGCAGCTGGTCCAGAGAATACTTGACGTTCACGAGATGACTTGACCTGCCCACATGACAATGGCTGAACTTGAACTGCTTTTTATTTTCTTGCCCATTCTTGCAAAGCAGCTTCTGAATCTGACAGGAGCAAAAAGGCAACCGGCAGTGAAGTTGTGAAATTGATCCTTGTAACAGGCAACTTGTTGCCAGTTTGGCAAGGAGTCCCAAAGAATGGTGGTGAAAATAAACATTGGTTTTGTTTATGTGTTTTATATTGGAACACAGATTCCTGACCCTGAGGTTATTATTTTGAGGTGCAATTTCTTTTGCTCTTAATTCAGTCCACGACAGAGTCAAAAACTCGTGTATGGTGACGATGCTAATATATATATATAATAATATATATTCCAAGTTGTGAGTTGAAATAGTTCAAGGAATAGTTAAGACAACAGTTTTGTTACAGTTACAGACTGAGATTAACCTTACTAGTTTTATTACTGTTCCTGAAACCTATTCTTGAGAGATTTAAAAACTTAAAACAGATATTTATCTGAAATGTAAATGAATCATCCAAGTGTGGTATTTATTGTTATCTGAATGTGATTTTAAAGTTACTTCTGAAATGCTGTGTTCCATTTAATTCTATTTTAGGAGGTACGTTAGAGCTTAGACTTTTAAAATGAATGGCGTTGTGAGTGATGGCTTCCCAAAGAGTAATGTTGCAAGTGGAAGTTTCTTTTTCATGAAACAGCTACAACCAAGAAAATGGCCTGTAGGTCGTAGCTCATAATGGTGTAAATGAAGAAGACACAATGTAATGGTTTTTCTGCTCATAATGTCTTCTTCTTCTTTGTTGACACCATAAAAAAATAAACAGCTGTTTTCATCCGAATGCCTGTTTCATGCAGGCTCAGTCAAATGATCCTTATCTGTCATGCAGCCTATTGAATGCTTACCTGATGTTAATTGATTTTTCACCCTACCTGTTCAGCTGTAACAGTTATTCGAGTAGATGGAAGACTATCCAGGCTGTGCAGTCTCGCCATCCAAGTTCCCTGACAAAATCATGCACCAGCATCTTCCTCAACGTCAAAAGGTTGTAGGCACAGAAGTTAAAAGGTTGTTGAAAGTCTTGTTTCTGCGTCATCATGAATCACAGGTTTGCGTTACTAGGGAAAATCCTAGCGTTACTGCAGGGGGAAAATAACCCCAAAGATTTTATAGTAGGCTTCAGTAGTGGTAAACTTCTCTAAAATGATGTATTGGGGGGGGGGAGGGCAAGAAAAAAAAATGCATCCACAGTACATTTTCATTTAAAGCTTTTTATGCAGCACTTAAATACTCAAGGCTGGGTGCCCTTCCTCCTTATCAGTTACACAGTTTAGGTAAACTATACCCAGTTATAGTTTTCTAATTAAACTTCTATGCATCGTAAGGTAGATGCATTGTATTATGAATAGACTATAAAGAAGAAATTTTTGTTTAAACAATGGCATTGCATATAAAGCTATAGAGAAGGTTTATGAACAAAAAAACCCCTTGTATACGAGTGAACAGGATTGTGATCTCACAGGATGTGAGGTTCTTACTTTGCTGTATTACAGTGGCTCTGGTCTGGCAGCATGCATGTTTTCTGTGAGAAACATTTCTGTAGAGGTGTGAATCCTCCCAAGTCTGTCATAGTTGAAAGTCGTGTAACTCCCGTTGTAGGACTTTTTTTAAAAAAAAGTTAACTTTATTTTGACATTTTCCTCAAAAGGAAACTTCCGCTTTTTAATGCCTACATTTACAAAAAGAAAAAAAAATTAAGAATGAAGTTGCAAATTCAGGTCATTTACACATCTGTTTCTAATGCACAATGAATAAGAGAACCAGCTCTGAAGTCTGTGTAGATTCCTTGATACTCGCTTCAGAAGGAAAGTAATGAACAGAAATGAACCATATTGAAGGTAAACATGTCCTGTGTTACAACACTTGTATTAATCCTCATCTTAATGTTCCTTGTTTTCTTTTTTACAAGGCTAGATTTTTTGTCACTTTTCTTTTCCTAACCATCTTATCCCATGAGTTGCTTTTCTTACCAAACCAGTAATTATCAGTGCTTGTGACTGCCCAGATACCACTCCAGATATTCCTTGACATGTACAGGAAAAGTCTGATTCAAGTAATGCACCAACAGCTAGTAAGGGTTAAGTATGTGTAGGAGTAAGAGGGTGTAAACTCAACCTGCAGCATCTGACTGGGTGCTTGCCCAGCCTGGGGATGGGAATTGATACCAGCTGCTGCCCTGTTCCCAGAGCACTTGCTGTGTGACGGTAAGTGGGCTAGGTAGAACCTGCACCTAGACATGTACCACCCTCTGTCCATGCTGTCACTGTTGCATGCTGCTAAGCTACACAAACTTGCATTTTCCCTGGATGAACATATTTTGTTAAGCCTTTTATATCAGGAACTTGCTAGCTGTATTGAGGTGAAAAGTGTGTTGTAATTTGCTTAGGCCGCTGCAGAAGACCTCTTTGAAGAGGACTTTTGCAGATGGCCAAAGGCTATTTATAGATACTGAGGGAAGAGTGGGGCAATTCACAGCTGAATTCCCCTGTGGCTGACTATTTTGATGCTGTTTAGACCTAATTGCCTTTAAGGTGCCTCAGTCCTAATATGGACATATTTATTAAATGGAATATAAAGAAAATAAATTATTCTCATGGCTATAAAACTTGGAAATAACAACTAGAGTTTGAACTTGTACCCAGCATACCCCTTCTTGGTTTTATTTGACAGCTTAAAAGAAGCAAGTACAAGCTGTAGCATTCAAATAACATTTATCTCAAGAGCAGTAATCAATGCTCGCTTTGTTTTGTTGATCATGTTGTATAATACATGGGCCTAAAAGCATCTGAAATCTGTGAGCTGTCTTTGGCATTGTATTTCTCATTTTTCTTTTCTGTCTTTCCAATTTGCTAAGTTTGCTGGAAATTTCATATAAAGACATGAGCAATTCATGCATGCAGAACATATTGACTTCTGTTTTTCACTAACATTCATTGACCTTCTATGTCAATAAATTTTGAAGTTGACTTAAGAAGTCAATAAGCCTTATTTTAATTTAGATTAAGTTTTAGTCTGATTCAGCACTCTGCTTCCCTTTTTATAAATAAAAAAATGCTTATAGCAATTTATTATTAAAATGTGTGTCAACTAAGAACTGTTTCCTATAGGTCTGGGAATCCCTGGCTGGATTATAATTTTTTGCTGTATTCCCAACACACAATTTGAAAGTGACTTTCCAGCCTCCCAGTGTGTACTGTGTCCCTCTCAACTACTCTAACATCAATTGTAGAATGTGATACAGATAATTAAACAAAACCAAGTGAATTTCAGGAGCAAATGTTTTCCATCACATTGGAATTTCAACTTACATGAGCAAATTTAACTTAAATTACATTTCCATCTGACATTATTAATTCCATCAAAGAAGCTTTTGTGTATTACTAACTACAGATACCAATTATATTATTTCATCTTTCCTTTCCGTTGGAGTTTCAATAAAAATTAATCAAGTGAAGGACATGATTATCATAATAATTTTAAAAATCTACTTAAACTTTTTTACCACATACACACAAAAATGTTAATAGCATTGGAATCACGTGTGTGAGAGTGTACTTGTCAAAGTTCTGTGCACCATACATCCATCGGTAAAAGAGAAGGGAGCATCTCCTCTACTGCATTTTTGGTTTACTGCCATGGATGCTTTCCTTTAGCAGACAGGTTCTTGCAAAAATCAGTGCAGTGGTATTAACTTAAAATTTTTGTGCTTTTTCAATCTGTTTAGTTCTTTCAGATGACATTACTACTAGTGAAAAGTCACTCTGAAGTCATGTTAAGTAGCCATATTTTGACCTTACGGAATTTTGACCATGCAGTATGGCCAGCTATTGCAGTGTCACCTTAACTTCACTTCATATAATTGACCAAAATAGCCTTATTGTTTTTCAGTGGGGGAAAAAAAAGGAGCAGAGAAATGACTAAACAGTATTTTGGATTTCAGCAATAACGTAATTGGGGAAAAAAATGGCTAACTGTGAGGAAATGCATCACTCTAAACCAGCAGCTGATAGCTGGCAGGTACTATTATTAAGATTGAGGCTTCAACAACCCATAAATCCAGGTATCGTATACCACATTTGGAGTACTGATTTGATAATATAATAAAGGAAAACACTATAAATTGTAGGGAAAAGTATATTTGAGGAAAGATCTGTAGTGTATGTAGAGACAACATTCTGCACTGATTTTAAGTGCTAATGCTTGATTTCATCATTAGTACTCTGGATCTGGGATACACAATGATTAAGGCTGTAGACAATCCTCTTCATTTTGAATGAAATCCGGTGTATGTTCTAGTACAGCTAATTCCTATTCCTGTTCATATAACCTAGATATCTAGATATCTCTTTTTTTTTTTTTTTTTTTTTAACTTTTAGGGATTTGGAAGTAAGGACAGGAAAATGGTGGTGTGCCTGTAAACAGTTTTGTGACATCTCTATCTCCCCATTCATTGTCACACTGTTGTGATGAAACTGGAAACAACTGAAATCACCAATATATTTGCCAAGTATTCTTGTGCATAGGCCATGAAACTGCTGTCATGTCACTTGCCTATTCATGGAGATACCTACATGTAATTTCAGAGTATCTGCACCTTCACTTTGACTTGCCCCTCCATTGCTTTGTATTGGCATTGCTTTGTATTGTATTTGTGTAATGTATTGGCACATAGTTCTTTTCATCATTGAATAATTTCCTTTTACAACTCCAGTTTTGAATCTGTATTCTTTGTTTGATATAGTTCCTTTTCATTTTCTGTTCAAAATTGCATGAGAGCTAAGAAACAGTCTTCAAAGGGAATCTTATGTTATTATGAGAAATGTTACAGATTTTCTTCTTTCTTCTAGGCATTGATTTTAAAGTAAAGCCAGTAACATTTAATGATACGAGAGTGAAACTTCAAATATGGTAAGTTTTAATTTATATCACAAATGAGAACCAGCTAAATTACATTACAGCATGAAAAATCTCATCTGCTGTTAATTGCGTGTCTTCCTAAAGTTCAATTGTTCCTACTAGGTCATTTTAAAATTTGAATTTGGCCTAGGGGAGCATATTTTTTGTAGCAACTAATGGAAGTTAAAAAAAGAGTTGTTGTTAAGTTGCTTTAACAATAACGCTTGCAGCGTACAAACAGTGCAGATCTACGATCCATATTAAGTATATTTAATTGCATAGAGTTACAATCTATATACAATCTAAATAGAAGTTACAAAACAAGAAAATTCTACATTTCATTACCCATCAAATGCACATTCAAAAAGGTCACTGAGGGACAGCTAGTAAGATGAATCTTTGGGAGCTTACACTCTGGTTTTTGATTTTGAAGTTACTTCTAAAGGCTGTATAGGCTACTGACAGCCATCTCTCCAGGCATCCAGTACTGGAGGTTGTCTATATTTACCAGTATTTAACCTCAAGGAGTAACTCTGTACAGGAATTATCTGACTAGTATTAGACCTGCTTCATACAAAAGTCTTGGAGGCTTGTTTACAGCTTCTTTAAGGCATAATTATGTGTAGGAATTTCTGCATCCCGTTGTTTTATAGCTTTTTCCCAAAACCATCTTACTGTCTGTGTCACAGTTTACAAAGGACTTGTCAGAATATGGAGTGTCATCTGACTCCTGCAGTGCTTGTACTCCAGATTTATTTTTTTATCACCTGAGTTATATTTGTCTTAATGATTATAGTGGGCATGTGGTGGGCTTGAAGTTACACTCAGACTTCAACCACTGGTTTAGCTTCCCTAGTGGGGCTGTATTATTCAGAATAAATTTCCAGTGTATTTCTTTCACTGCTGTATCTGGCACCCAGATTTTCTCTCATCCTTATATTTTCTTGTTCCTTTCATTAGGATACACCATTCAGAATTTGAACAATACTCCTTAAAACAAGTGGGTTTTGTTGGGGATTCTGCAGTCTGATCATCTTTTGTTTGTGTGTGTGATTTCTTACAATTTCTTTCAGGGATACTGCTGGCCAGGAACGATTCCATACACTTAGTACTGGCTATTTTCGTGGTGCTCAAGGCTTTGTTCTTGTATATGACATCACAAATCTGGACAGTTTTCAAAGTATAACAAGCTGGATGAAAGACATCCATGAGGTAAATATATCTAACAGTGGTTGATCTCTTTAATGAAGGTAGTTAACAAGTTACTGCAGTTAAATGGTTTAAATGACTGCGTGAGAGATATTGTTGTTACTTGGGCTGTATGTTTCTAACCAGAATTTCTTACATTGAACTCAGCACACAGTATGATAGTAGGATTATTGTTATGTGAAACTGGAGTACAGTGTAGGTTATCCAGGACAAGCCTATGGTGATGCAGAAGTGTTTTCTGAAGTACTTTTAAAACATAGCTTCCAATCTGGTTTTGTACATGATGGGTTATGGTGCTTTTGTCACTGATGTGGCTATGCACAAGCCAGTCTCTGTGAGCTCATCCCAGGATTTTAATTAGCTTCCATGTCAAAATTCCATATCATAGCCAGTGATTTCACTTTCCTAATTTCATTACTTCAGTGTAGTTACCTCATCCCAGGAATCAAAAGGAACAAATAAAATGAAACATCCTTTGTCCTCGGTGGATATTTGAGAGGATGATTTCAAGACAGGGGAACTGGAGGAGGAAAAGGAGAATCCCTTTTTGGTGGCAGCGAGCTGTTGGGTTAGCTCAGCTGCTTGTGGTACTGCAGCTAGAAACACGTGTCTTCATGTGACATGGGAAGTGATTCAGCAGCACGTGGCTGCCAGACGGAGAGCGTGTTCCCACCTCCCTTCCTGCTCCTGAATGCTGGCTCCCACTGTGCTGCTGCTGGAGGTGCTTGTTGGAGCTCTCAGAGGTTCACTCTGACTTTCTAATGTGGTAGCAAACTAATACAGCAAAACCATTTGGATGGTTTTCTGCTCCATCACTGAGTTTCAGAGGTTCATAGAAAGGTCTGACAGTTACTGGAATTGGTGCAAGTAAGCAGGTAGGAGTAGGAATGTCAGGAGAAGAACGTGTGGAAACAGTGTGAGGGAGGAACCAGAGAGGGAGGAGTGGACAAAGCCCTTAGATAGCAGATCATTCAGCTGCCTGTAACCTTGTTCCCTGAGTCTTTATTGCTGGGTCTCTCTTGGTGTGTTTGCTGTTAGGTAGAGGCAGGTCAGTTTTAGAATAGGTAGTTCAGCTGGAAGGGACCTATAACAATCGTCTAGGCGCCTGACCAAAAGTTAAAGGTCGTTATTAAGGTCCGAATGCCTCTTAAACACTGACAGGGCATTGACCACCTCTCTAGGGAGCCTGTTCCAGTGTTTGACCATGCTCTTGGTAAAGAAATGCTCCCTAATGTCCAGTCTAAACATCCGCTGGTGCAGCTTTGAGCCATTCCTGTATGTCCTATTGCTGGGTACCAGGAAGAAGAGATAAGCACCACCCACTCCACTTCCCCTTTTCATGAAGTTATAGAGAGCAATGAGATTCCCCTAAGCAGTAGCATGGATGTTTGTAGTTAGCATACTTGTGTAAGTTAGTGTGCTTGTGTACGAGTCAAAGTGAAGTGGTGGTTTTTGTTAATTAAAATCAAGTAACCATTCAGGCAGTTTTTGTAATACTCTGTGAACTGGTAGGAATGTGGTATGATGGATGGGAGAGTTCGTCTTGAGAAAGCAGGCTCAAAATAAAACCATCCAACACATCCTTTTCACTCTTCACAGCTTCAGTATATGGATGAATAATGAACTACACGTGGTCGTATATCCAATAATATATACATAGGCTATCTTACACTCTTGGTAAAACATTACCTCAGTATTAAGAACGTTACTATGGTGACCTAGTATGTCATTATCCTTGGCCTTAGAGTCATCTTAAAAGTCTTAGTAGCAACAGAGCCAAACTTCAGTAATGTGTGACAAAGGAGATTTGACTTCCTGGCTTGTCTGCACGCGCTTCAAACTAACACCCGTGTTTTATTACTTCGTTAATAAAAGCATGCGCCCTTCTACTGTTAGGCAAACCAACAAAAGTCCTAGCCAGACATGCCAGTGGTGGTAAAATTTCACAATTAGGTAAGATTTAACTCAGCACATGGTATGATAGTAGGTTTACCGTTCCCTGAAGCTGAAAATGCAGATAATCCATATATATCCATTTTTATATATATCTATATATGCATTATTTATCTATCCATATGCATAAATTTATATATAAAATACAGATCTGTCTTCACACTGCCTCCAAAGGGGTTATTTTTTCCTGTCATCTTTAACTAGATAAACAGGATGGTTGATTCAGTGGGCTAAAAAGCACAACCATAACCACAAAGAAAGTATCAGGACTGTATGGCTAGGATGAAGGCAAGGATGGGACAAGCTCTAGTAGCCGCCATACAGGCTTAGATCTGCTTAAGTCAATCAGGAAATCACACCTGCACAAACCTGCTTTCTGTTCGTGACACATAAAAGCTTTTGTGTAAACAAGCTCAAGCTATTAATATTTAGACTGTTTAATCTTAAATCCTGAAGGTACTTTGTTAGTTTAAAATTTTAAAGAATGGAAAAATACTCAATTTAAAACAATTTCTGGGAATGTAAATTGCATGATTGATTGTACCAATCTGAACGTAGCAATTAGTGAGTGTTGTAATAGAGCTAGATAATAATAAAAAATTTAATTCAGTCCTAGTGGGATATCAATTTCTGAAGTGTCTTGGTGAAAATATATGGGGCCATTCACTGCAAAATAAGTGTTTTTAAGCAATAACTGTTAAAACACAGGGCATTTCATGAAAATTAATTACTGGAGGTTGGTGACATTCCCTACATTTGCTTTGGTCTGTGAATGCAAACTAGTATTTAATTTCCCGCAAATAAATGCCCAGTGTCAAAGTGGCTGTTGTTACAGCACCCTTTAAGATGCGCAAGGGTAGAAAAATTAAATAAAATTTTAAAAGGGAAACAGATTCAGGTTTCAGTAAGCACCAGACTAATAGGTAATGTGAAGCTTGCACCTGAACCATTCAAACAGGATTTTTTGAGAAAATTCAGTTACCACATTTCTTAATTCTTTGTACATAGAGACTTTAAAGAGAAAGTTTTCTAAAAAATCTGTTCAGTGTGCTAAGCCATTTTTGCAACAGTTGAAAATAACAATCTAAGCAATTTTGCATTCCTAAAAACTCCATTGATTTTATGAAAACTGGCCAGTCAGTGCTATTTCAATCGGATTACCAGTAATGTTCTTATTGTATTTCAATTATTTTAAGCGTGGAATACAGCAACTTTCCTGTTAAAAATGAATTACTGTTCAAGGGAGTTCAAGACACGAATATGCTGCCATATCTGTACTGTTGTAAAATTTGTATCCACAACTAGAGGAAACTAAGTAACATGACTGTACTTAAAAAGCTAACTAGAAAAATATACTCACAGATTAATATCTTAGGACATTATTGGCAAATCCAATACAGGTATATTGGATTTGTAATGTACTCATTAGGAGCATAATAATTGCAGGGAAATTACTTTAGAATCTGGAACGATTCTTTATTTGTAGGATCGCGGGTCATGTCCAATTTATTAAGGTGTTCCTCTTGTCCGCTGACATAGTTTCTTGCTACTGTATGCAGCTGTTTTAAAAAGCTGATTCTGTTTGGCCTTTAAAAATTAAATACAAGTAACCGTGTATCAAATCCATTTGCAGAAAACATTTATTTCAGGATGTTTTGAACAAGGTTCCAGCTAACATATTGGCAAAAAGTTCCTTACAGTAGTGGTCAAATGCTCAAACAGATGCCCAGAGAGGATCTGGAGATACTTGAAACTCGGTTCAACTAGGCCTTGAGCAATCTGACTTGATTTTGAAGTTGGCCCATCTTGAAGCAGGGGGTTAGACCAATGACTTCCAGAAGTCCTTGCCAATCTAAATGACTTCATGACTCACATATAGCATCGGAGTCTCCAAAAGCTTTTGATGTAGATGGTAGGTCCTAGTTGCCTTTTAAACACATTGGACTCATTTTCATTGTGCCAGTCTCCTGGTGTGGCTGTGAAGGTGGCATTATCAGTTTCTAGCAATTACCTGTGTGCTAGCAGGGAATTTCCAGCACACAAGTTTCTGCAAGGAGAAGATAAATTCATTTTCTCATGCAGTAGCAAGGCTTGGTGACATAATTTAGTGTTCTTGGAATGCATTAGCTTTCTATTTGTGCTACCTGAAGAAGCGACCCTTCAACCAAGGATATGAAATGTATGGGTATGTTGGGTTACTGCCATTTTTGCATAGTGCCTTTTTTCGGTTCTGTTCATTTGATGCATATGAGAGTTGGGATACTGGACTGTCTTTTAGTGTTTCTGTATCATACTTAAATAAAAACAGCACAGCAATCTGCTTTGCAGTTAGTTCAAATTAGTAAAGTTTAACTTCAAACTTTTCTGAGTTTTACTTCGTCAGATGGGAAAGCTTGTCAAAAGGCTCAGATTGTTCCAATTCATAGATGGGTTTGTTGTTGTAGCTCTGATTAGAACTGAAAATCCTTGTTCTTGTTGCTTTACTAAATTGATTTATCTCTAATTCCAGATTGGTTGCAGGACAAATTGGTTTATATCTAGTTGCATCTAAGTTTGCTAATAGACAAACAAATTTCATCATTTGTTTACTTCCACTGAAATCCTGGAAACTAGGCATTTATTACTGAGGCCATAAGGTGGCACTTAGAAAAATACATGGAAAGAGATTATGTATGGGAATCATAATAGGAACATTGCCATGTGGTGCTGTCAGAGAGACTGTGAGGACAACGTATACCTAACAAATTACTCTTCATTAATACAAAAGATAAGTTTCTAGGGTCATTGTCTAGCGAGTAGGAAGAAGAAACACTCCAGCTTTATGGCCTTCCCCAGCTCTGCCTTCATCTTGCTGTGCGACTGTGTGTATCCTCTTCAGATTTGAAAAATTACATTAATGATACATGTCTTTCTCAAATACAAATACTGTGGTGTATTTAATCAGGTATGGATTTTCAATTTCACTGTTTGGACCTACAAAGAAACTTCTGTTCCCTTTTCAAGCTGTAATCAATGAGTACCCAAATCATGCAGCCCTGCATAGCTGTGCCCTCGAAATGTGGTGGAGGGACAGGGTGGTGATTCTGTAGGATCCATCACTGGACAGACAGCTTCATACAACAAGGAGTGTGGATGAGCTGGTAATTACAGTCAGTTTGCTGCAGGGGAGGCTGAGGCCAGCCGTTCATGGTAGGGTCTGTGCTCACCCTTTAAAAAGTGAAGGGATAGTTTCTTCCAATTACAGGTAAGTACAAATGTGATGTAGTTCTCTTCCAGCAAAGGTGTCTGTGCTACTTTTGATACTCACATGAATTCACAGCACCTTTTTGAAATAGTTTCCCTGCAAAATGAGAACAACTGCAGAAAAAAAGACCTAAAAATTGAAAAAAATCCAAATTACATACAAAAGGGATGAGCGAGATATTTTCCCTTTTGCATTTTTGATTTCTGTTAATAGCCACATAGTGAAGCAGTAAGTTGGTTATTTACCTGGTTGGCTGCACAGGCTCGGTGAAGGTTGAGCAGTACGGTGATTAGTGAAGAACATGAATGGATGGCGCCTATCAGAGTAGGCTGCTGAAGCGCACCATGGTACTGTGGTGCACGAGTCCAGTGTTACCTGTCCGGTCCATGGCACTGCTGCATTTGAGGCTCTGGCCCTGCTCAGTCGTGTGGCCACCAGGCATGGCAGCCTGGCTCCCACGGCTCCCAGATGCAGCTGCTGGGAAATCCCTTTGCCAAAACCTGGTGAGTCCAAGCTCTGTCGGATGCTTCGAAAAACTTGGTCAGTCTCAAAAAATCTCTCTGCTCCAATTTTCTGAGAGAAATACAGTGCTGATACTTGCTTTTGGGGCATTGTAAAAAATATAGGCTAGGTTTTCTACAAATTGAGATTATTTTAAGTTTCAGTAAGATGTGACACTTGAAATTTAAAACCAGAAGAAAAACTGGAGAAAGTGAAGCAAAGATCTGGATGTATTTTTGAGATACCAAGAGAAAGCGCCCTTTTTTTTTTCTTTTTTGGTTTTTTTTTTTGGTTTTTAATTTCCGGAAATAAAACCTTTTTGCCTTGATGAAATTGATGAAACTTTAATAGTATTTTTCCATGACACGGAAAAAAAGTTTTCCTGACTGTATTAGCTTAGTCAATGCTGACTTGCGTAATAGCATCTTAACAACTGTGAAATAACCATCCTCTTTAGCTATACATTTTGCATTTGGAAAGCTTATTCCTGAGCTATAAATGGGATGAAAATACACAGTGAGCTTTTGGAAGCACTAGAGAGCCATATTTTTGGCCAATTCAAATCAATGTACCTCTGCAGGGTTTATGCCAACTGAGCACTGAGTCAAACTTCTGCCTAGTCATATTGACTTAATTTTTTAAGACTTCATCTACATAATCAGTTTTCAGAATTTTAAAATGGATGTCATTTTGGTGTACAGTCTTTAGTTTTCTAAAAGCAAGAAACTGCAAGATACCATCTTTAAAAAAGGAGTACTTCCAGTGCTTTGGTGGAGGATCCAGTCAAAGTGAAGATACATTACTGCATTATATTGATGTTGCTGAAATAAATACTTAAGTGATTGGTGATACAGATAAATACTTATTGAAAGGCCTGGTACTCCTAACC
This sequence comes from Falco rusticolus, assembly GCF_015220075.1. Classification (NCBI taxonomy): domain Eukaryota; kingdom Metazoa; phylum Chordata; class Aves; order Falconiformes; family Falconidae; genus Falco; species Falco rusticolus. Next base: position 51,765,764 of record NC_051189.1, read on the forward strand.
TCCTTTAAATTTTGTTCTTATTTAAAACTGTTTAGAAAGAACATTTCTACTGCAAAAATGTGTACTGTTTGTACAGAAATAAAGTTACAGAATGAATGTGATGGTTTTGTACATACGGTATGTGAGTATTTCCCTTTGACTTTTTACTTCAGAGTGAAGTCAAATGTCACTTGTAAAACGTTCAGCTACATAACAGTCTTCTTACAAATAAAAAGCTGATTATGTGGTGAGATTGAATTGTCTGTTTACCCTATTTTAGGGACTGATGTATGTGTTTTTATGTAGGAGGGCCATTGACCTTAGTGAGTAAAGCTCCAGGGCATTCTGAAACAGCCAACATTTTGGTCTATTAATCCAGGTTAGATTGATTCATTATTTTAGGCCTGTACTTTGTACTCTTGTGTTAAGCTTACTTCATTTTAATACTGCATTATCCTGAACATCAGCTGTGGGTATGAAATAAGATTAGCTGACTCAAAAATGAGAGTAGATTAAAAAAGATGAAATAGTGTTCCGTAATAATAAATTGTGCCTACTGCTGTACTCTTGAGATGAGGCAACTTAGCTGTAGAAGTGCAAATAGACTGAAAATAATGATTCTCTTATCCTTTAATGAAGAGAGGTTTTTCTTTGCATTTCTCTGAAGGGAGGGACATGTCCATGTGTATGAGTGCTGGGGAAGCGGATTGTGCCTAATTTTGTTTTATGGCAATGTTATAAAAATTAAGACTTCGACAGAGATCAGAGTCCTTGTAGAGAGCGCCCTTGTAGATAGCACCCTTGCAGGAAGATCTTCAGGCTTTTTGAATCATCAGAGAAGCTGTGTGAACATGTACTTTCAAAATATAACCTATGGGATCAAACTATGTTAGCTTTAATTGTTTCTAGGTTGAGACTCTCAGCTTCCTCCATGGAAGCACCAAAAGTGGTTTTAAATATTACGATTTTCACAACAAATGTCAGTTTTCAAATTCCACATGCTGTTGTAGAACTGTTCCCTTTCCTTTTCATTATTCCAGTCATGTATAGTTACGATGGCTTATCTTAAAATAACACTGATGTAAAGCACCCAGTGCATTTCACAGTCATCATGTATGTAGCTGTATTAGTGGAATGAAGGATGGAGACAAGGTCAAAAAGCTAGGTTTTTCTTCCTTTTCAAATCAATGAGGGTTTAAAATTTTACTTCATTAAAAATCTATCGCCTTCTTCCAAGTGTCTTGGAGTAATCAAACTTTTATGTTGAGTTTGAAACTTTGAATGTAATTTTACTGTCTGTGTGCAAAAGTGAAGCACAGAGAAGTGCTCTTTCAGGTACAGCAAAATCCTTCCTTTTTACTTGTGAGTGCTGGATATAGTCCTGACTCATGCTAATCCATGAACCCATTACTTTAGGGAGGGCAGCGTCTGTGAATTCAGGGCATTTCCAGTCACTTTAAAGCTTCAAGATGGAGCATTCATCACAAGATGGTGCCCATGCACCATATACTTTATGCCTTATGAAAAGGGTTAGAAATTATCCCTGGTACTTGCAAGTGGCTTTTTTCTGCTCTTTGCAATCTTGCTGTTTTCCTCCAGATCCCAGTAACTGATGGAAAATACTTCCACATATGAAAAGGTTGGGGCAGAATTTAGCCTTTACTGTCAAGGAAATAAAGTGTTGAAGGCTGGTGTGAGCAGAAGGTGAAGGGCTTTTGTTGTTACTTATTAATGCTCTTCTCTTTTAGAAAGCAGGTGATGAAGTGGACGTAATACTGTTGGGCAACAAGTGTGACAAGGAGTCAGAACGTGCAGTTCCAAAACAGAAAGGAGAAAAGGTATCACTGGTACTTTATTTGGGTTCTCCTCAGTATCTTAGTATGCAACTGTGACCTGTTACACTGAAAGTGGTAAAAAGCTCCTGAAATCCAAAAATTCTATTAAGAGTTGCTCCAGAAGAACACCTGTGGAGTTCTGGGGTGTTTGGTGTTGGGTTTTTTTTTTTTTAATATATGAGCAGAAATATATTAAGTTACTCCTAGCTGATTTGTTTAGAATATTGGTTTTTATTTCAAAGGTTAAAATGTACTTTAAATGTTTTAGGTGTTACAATAGTAATTGTATATTTTGAATTAAAAATAAAAATATTTTAGGGTCTGCATTCTCAGAGTGCTGTTGTAATGTGGAATACTAAAATGCATAATACATTTTGCATAATTTTTCTGGTATCACCCATCTGATTTTTTTGCTACAAGCTTGACAATAAAGAACAATTCTAGCAGCCTGTGTATAGTGATCTGCATCGTCCATGAATAGCCTTAAGTAATACTTGGCAGATATGTTTAGGGAATATCCAGCTTCCGTGGTCTAACTGTGTGTGTGTCATAAAGCTGAGACTACAGGAGAATTTATACCTGCTGACCATGTGTAGGGGAAGAGCAGGTGTTAAGTGGGGAGTGCTGTTTTAAAGGTGATGGCAAATTACTGTCACTGAGAACTAATGAGGAAATCCAGGACCCGTGCTATGGCAGAAGAAATGGTGATACTGGCTAAATGTGCCTATATACCAGTAAATTTTGCAACTGCAGACTGTATGCATCTGTCTGGAACTTGGAATGAGCCCTTCTGGCATGCTTTCAGGCATGGTAAGTCAGGCAGGACATACTGTGTTTGAAGTAACAAACACTGATAATTTCTTGTCAAGTATATATCACACATTAGGGAAGTTTGAAAAATAGCATCACCTTTTCAAGAGCATTACAAATAGGAACTTTTGAAAGTTCATTGTTTGTATGCGAGACACAAGCAGTAAGGTTGCTGAAGAATACATGTATACTCTCAAAGAATGCAGTCAGAAATCTAGTCACTGGATGCATGTGCACAAGAGGGCAGTAGCAGGGTTTTGCGTATGGTATTAACCGTGACATTTTCTGACTCCTGTGTACTTAACCATACAATCAGTTTCTCTTAATGTAGTGTTTTTTTCAGAAACAAATCATTACCTCCTCACCAATAGGTCTCCTTTCTAGATTTGTCTCGTTTTTTGAGGCAAGGCAACTCTTCAGTTATACTATTTCTTCCTTTAGTGTGATTTACAAATGCTAAAGTCTGACTGAACCAGATGGAGAAAGATTCCATTAGCAGAGAGAGAGACTAGTTGTCCTCTCGCTCCAAAGAAGAAAATGCCCTTATTAAGAGGGGAAAATAGTTTAATACTAACTCTACCACATAATAATTCATACTTAAATATTTTGTATTACCCTATGAGTATAAGCTGTAAGTATTGTTCTGTTCAGAGTCTTACAGGGAAGAACGCTAGATTCCTTGGGAATCTTACCATCTATGTTGGCATTTCTGTAACAACCTGTCATAACTGAATGGCCATCATGCCACTTCATAGACTAATTTAATGCTGAGAAATGTTTTTTTTTCTTTTGTAATTGTATAATTTTGACCACTCAAAAATTGAAAGTTTTATTTCAACACACTGAAGTATTTTCTTGTATTAATAGCTTTTTATTCGTTTTGACAAACGTTTGAACTCAACCTTCTTGGTCTCCTCCATCCTCCCCGCCCCACCTCCCCCCCCAACATTACCTTTTTCTCCAAAAAATGAATAAAAATATTGAAGATTATATGACTTGGTAGAATGTGGCCATTTTTCTCCTTTCAGATCTTTATAACAGAAAAAGCCAAGTAAAATACTCTTTCTGGTTTGGGTTTTTTTTTGCTTTTGCTTGTCTTCATGTGCCTGACTTCAAAGCTGATTTTACAGGTACAATACAAATGAAAAAAAAAAAAAAACCAAAAACATTCTTCACAGTTCTAGGAGTATTTCAGACACATCTTTCTGATTCAGCACTAAAAAATCATAGCAGCACTTTGCTAGGAAGCGGTATATTTTAAGTTAAAAGAAATGAACAATTGTAATTACATTTTACCTTGGAAGAGATACTGGCATTACTTATTTTGTTATTGTAAGAGCTTATTTCACTCAAGATCTCTAAACTGTTGTCAAGGATAACATAAAATAACATTTCCCAGCAGCATAATTCCCATAGGTTTGTAAATGTATTTAGGTATTTTATTTATGCATCTATTCAAGAGATGCTCCCAAAGGCAACAAAAAGTAGTTCTTTGAATGTGCCTTTCCAGTTTCTTTAGAAGAGGGAGTAGCCAAAGCTGTCTTCATACTTCCAACTGCTTTAACACTGAACTGTTGGGGTTCTTTTCCATCTCTTTAGAGGACTTGCTTGCCACAGTACTTAGCAGTATGCAAGGTGAATTCAAATAATACATGCATTAATCTTCTCTGACCAATATTGTGCACACACAGAGAATATGGGGGTGCATTGATAGGTGTAGTAGGCAATATAGTAACATGATACAGAGAGGAGGCTGAAGTACTCAAGTTCTTTTTATTTTATTTTATTTTTATTTTGCATTGGTCTTCACAGATGGAGCTTGCTCCCAGACCTCTGCATGTACTGTTACGGTTCAGGAAGGAGCAGGTCAGTCAGCAGTGGGGAAGCACTGGATTAGGAACTGCTTAGGAAAGTTGGATGCATCCACAGACATGATGAAGTTCACCCACTTGTGCTGAAAGAGCTGGTCAGGGTGAGTGGGGCCACTGTCAGTGAACTCTGAAAAATCATGGTGGTTGGGAGAGGTCCCTGTTGACAAGAAAGATGCCAGCATGAGACCTATCTTTAAAAAAGGCAAGGAAGAGGGTTCAGGGAACTGTCAGGGGACAGGTTCAGTCAGCCTTTCTTTAGTCAGTGGAAGGATCATGGAGCGTATTGTCATAAAATCCTTTTCCAAGGAAGTAAAGGACACAAAGATGATCTGGAATGGTCAGCGGATGACAAATTGTGCCTTACCACCCTGGTTGCCTTCTATTGATGCCAGGAAATGACTGTGCGAACAAGGGAATAGCAGTGGTTATGACATATCTTGAATTTAATAAGGCTTTTGTCACCCTCCCATGGCATCCTCACTTGGAAGCTGGGAAGTGTGGCCTGGACAGGTGGACCATTGGGTGGACTGAAAATCAGCTGCACTACCAGAGGCAACGGACAGCAGTTGAAGGCTGTGTGTCTAGTTGGTAATTATGGGCAGAGTACATTGGGTGTCTAGAGGGGCTCACATTCAACATACATCAGTGATCTGGCTGACGATACAAGGAGATTTGCATGTGATGTGAGGTTGAAGGGTGTGACTGGCACACCAAATAGGAGAAAACCAGTTCTGTGGGACCTTGATAAACTTGAGAACTGAGCCAATAGAAACATCATGAAATGCATTAAGAAGTGCAGAGATTTACACCTGGAATGGAATAATCCCAGGCATGAGTCAGTGCCCTGCTGCAGAGCATTTGGTGGGTTACAGTGAACACCAGCTTGAATATAAGGCAATGGTGTTCTCTCATCGCTTAAAAGCATGCTGGGCTGCATTGGGACGATAATGGATGCTGGTGAGATCTGGTGAGATTATTAGCCCCCCCCCCCTATTTAATGCTGGCAAGGCCACTTGGAATATTATGTCCAGCTTTGGCTCCCCCATTTGAAGAAGAGTGTTGAGAAACTGCAGAGGGTCCAGCAGACAGCTAGCTACAAAGATGATTGGGGTCTGGTACCTGTAATCCACGAGGAGAACTGAGGGAGCTGGGTAAAGAGGTGGCTAAGGAGCAGTTACTGGTCCACAGCAATTGAAGTGTGGTTAGAGGAGTGACAGAAATAGAGACAGGCAATAAACCCAGGGGCAGTCCTGCTTGGGAGGTTCAGGCTGGAAATAAGGAGAACCAGCTGCACTAGAAGGGTGATGTAGCCGTGGAAGGGGTCCTATAAAAGTTAGGAGATTCTCCATCGGTAGTGGATTTCAAGACTTAGGTAGGCAAAGCCATGGCTGCCCCCATAGCATATGGGTAGTAGTCCCATTTCAAGTGGGTTTATTTTTCCAAATGATATCTGTGACTCCATGATTAAAATGATTTGCATTCATCAGAGTTTGTACATAAGTAGCATCTAGGAATCTGGTACATGACACAAGAAAGAAAAAAGGAATGTTTAATAGTAGATTCTGTGTACTTTAAAAGCTGCAAACTAGTCTTCTCCACTTTATTAGCCCAGTATTTTTTATGGTTTGTATTTTTCTTTATGAATCATTATGCATCATTGTTTTGCATTGACATCTGCTAATAGTCAGATGATCTTAACTTTCTGTAACAAGTTGCTGCAGTACCAAAAACAGTTCGTAGCAGTCAGCTGGAGTTTTAAAATTCCTTATGAAGCAGTCTGTCTTAAAAAAGAGTCCAAATCTCATCTTTATATTCAAAATTACATTTTCTTACAGCATTTTGGAAAAGAAACCATTTTGCTTACTTTTTTTCTACCTTTAATATAATCTTTTATTATATTTTGACTAAAACTTGGAAGTCCAGTGCTTGCACCTTCATGCCTGATTTTGGAATTTTTGTAAAGCATTGATTTGTTACTTCTAGAACTCATTGAAAGCAAACATAATTACCAATATAGGCTTTTTATCCTGATGGAAAGCCTTCCAAATAAACCATTGCCTGGGATTGCCTTCTCCAGATGTGTCCGAGAAGGGATCCATTGCAGAGGGAGTAAATACTTTACCACTATGTTTTTCTGGGAGATGTTATTCCCACCTTGGCCCCCTCCCTTGGGAGGCAATGATGCAACTGTTTTTCTTTTTTTCCATGTATTCCACTCTATACTTTAGAAAATGATCAGGACCTTAAAAAGCTTTGAATACGTTGGGTTTTTTTCCTCTCATACCAATGTATCTGTAAGAGAAATACATTGGAGATGAGAGAGCACGAGTAAATTAAATAAAATCAACCAATGTAAAGACTGCCCTTTCCTTCGAAGTATTTTCTCTTTTCTATTACCATCATACATTTTTGCATACATATCTGTTCTTTGCTTGCTTTTTACCTCTGTGCTTCACTCTCTCTGGTCAAAAGGATGATCTGTTCTTTTATATTTCATCACGCCTCTTTTACCAGTGTTCTTGTCAAATTTTTTTTCTATACTTTTCTACAGGCACTCCATTAGTTTCCTCTAAATAATTGCCTAGGAGACAGTTCATTTTCCAAATAAATCAAAATATGGGAACAGACTCATTAGAGTTTATTCTTATTTACAAGTAAAGATAGGTTAAAAAAGCTGTTTTCAAAATGCAAAGGTTTAAGGTGAATGTTTTTTAAGAGTTACCTGAAATTTATTAATGAGGATGAAAATAGAGCACTTTACTGAGCTGACATTTACTTAATCGGTGCTTATGTAGCATGTTAGAAGCTGTGAGAACACCTCCATATCTCCTACCATTAGTATCAGGAAGCATTTCTTTCCCTGAAGGTCATCCCGTTGTCTATGCTTTTTTTTTCAGCTTGCTTGGGAGCATGGAATACCCTTTTTTGAAACCAGTGCTAAAGATAATGTGAACATTGAGGATGCATTCTCAGTCTTGACTAATGAAATACTGGAAAAGGTAGGCTGCTTTTCTGAGTAGAAAGAAAATGGGACATTTTTCTTGACAGATTGGGTAAACAAAATTGTAAATACAGAAGTTTTTTAGCAAAGCACATCCAATGATGTTTTTGCATTATGGGGTTAATATTTTGGGGGGGATCCTGTAGCTGTAGACATACAGAGAAGAAATGTGGGGGAGAAGAATTTTGGGAGAACAGCAGAAGAAAGGAGCAGGTAAAATACGGTTCAGAGAGAAGGTGAAAATTCAGGAAAACCGCATTTGTGGCTTTCCTTCCCATGCTTTTCTTCAAGGGAGAAGTCACAGCTCTATAGTTCCACTTCTGTGCCAGGAAGGTCCCTTTTCCCTGTAGGTTTGTGCAGAGTATGCACACTGTGAAGGTACGAGTGGAGCGGACCTTTTATGTTCAGCTATCAAATGTTTTATCCAAAGTTCATAGCTGTTTGTTTGGATGATTTACGCTAGTACTTTTGAAGTTATTAGGACCTAAAGATTTGAGTTAATTAGGGGTAGAATCAATACTGTAGCTGCCAGATCAGCATCTCTAAGTACCTCAAGTGTGTTGGCTTAAAGGTCCTTACTCTTCACAGTTGCAATACTTTTGTAGGACTGAATTATTGTTCATTAGCTCTAAAAATGTTTTGCATCGCAATTTATTTTTAGACAGTAGAATATTATTTTAGACATTAATGGATGTTCTTCATGCAATGCATTATCATTGCCATTCATCACCAATATTAGTTATACAAAACTAACCTTCCATTCCGAATACTCTTGAAGTTATAATAAAGATAAATGAGCAAAATTACTGATGGAGTCACATGTTGCAGTGTTTAGATTAAGTAGCCATAGGGAATGGTCAGAATAATAGCTCAGGGTTGGACTGGTTCTACATCAAGGTCCTGTCATATTCTACAATAACACAAGCTGTAGTTGGTTATTTTGGGGGAGGGAAAAAAAAGATGAAAAATAAACTCTTTATGATTCCTTTAGCATGAAAACGAAGCTCAGCAACTCAACAGTCAAATAGCATTTAGAACAGGGGGAGAGTGGCAGGTCCTTGAATAGCTGGCAAAAAGTCTCAAATAAGGTAACTCTGATTTTCTTGTAAATGAAAGAGACATTGTCTACTGTAAATAGAGAATATATGTGTTAGTATGAAGCATGAAAACTACAAAACAGTAGCTGTGATCGTAACTGATACAAAGACATATACATGTGAAGCAAGCATTTCTGCACAGTGCATTTGGTTAAGATCCGAGAGAATTCTCTGCAGCATGCAGAAATGCTGTTTGGGTATTTCTCACATTAAGATTGCCTGCACTTATTTTACTTTAAGGGGAACTGTAGTATTCCTACTCATCTTCATGAAAATTCATGGGGTTTGTAGTGTGGACATGCAAACAAATTCAGACCATGTTGAAAATGTGATACCGCTGCATGGTTTTAATTAGAACTGCTTGAGAATACAGTTGTATGCTCTGTGTGACTGTATGTGTGTGTGGAAAATATTTCCATAAGCATTCATCAAGTTTGTCTCTAGCAACATTTCACCTTATCTAGAAATGTTTGCAGTTCCTCATGGGGCATCACATACCATTACTTTGGTGTGTAATTTGCCATTTTTAGTGAAATGCATTTGTTGATTTAAACAAGGACTCCTTTAGCCCAATTGGTTTTGCCACTGGCTTGATAAGAAAGAGTTCACAGTAAAAAAAATAAATCCACCTTTACAGTTTCATCATGGTTTTCAGGTTCGACAAAATAATTTGCTTGTTCACAAAACTGTGAAATCTGAATGTAGTACTTGAATTTTAACTTCCTCTAACTGATGAAATTTTGGAGAAGGGAAAATGCAGTGGGAAGTGTGACTAGTAGCTCTGAAAAATGACATGATAGACGCCAGTTTGAGATCACTTCAGTCGTACATCCATTCTGTAGTGGTAAAATATGTACCTGCTGATTGTAAAAAGGAGATACAGCTTTGTGCAGTGTTTTGGCCCAAGACAGCTATGGCTGAGGATGCAGGATATTGGGCCTTCCTTACTTCTGCAATAGGACCACCTGTCCCAGACTGATGAGATGCTTCAGTGGAAGCATGTCATTGCTTTACCAGTCCCACAGAGGAAACTCATTTTAAGGAACGACCTAGAAAAGTCTGTTTTGGCCATGCTTTTGGGAAGTATGTGGAGGTCGTTCAGAAGTAAGATAGATAGGCAGGGCAGGCTGGCAGGCAGCAGGCTGTTTTCAGATGCATCGCAGTAGGCTGTATTAATGTGAGGAAATCTAGGATTTTTTATATACATTCTAGTTTACCATCTACTACAGGCATTTCTTTATTAACTTAACTGAAAACACTCCTGTAGCTGGAGAAGATCAGTGTCTGGAGTTACAGAGCTCATACAGCAGTAACGAGCTTCTCGATGCTCTTGAAACAAGTTGTGGTCCAGTGGAGTATTGAAGGAAAAAACACATTAACATGCGCTGGACATTAAAAAAAAAAAAAGGCAAGTTTGTATTGTTATCATTTTGTGCTGCATTTTCCTATCTCTTCTTTGTGCTGTTACTTGTAGTGGGCTCAAGGGAGAGAGAAGAATTCTGTGTCCCAGTGATTCAGATAACTAAAGTGCTGCTTGACCTTTCAGATATTTCATATCAGGCATTCTATGCTGTGTCTCAGTTGTACAGCTCTAGTTTACATGGGTAGTCTCATTAAAACGATCAGATGTTATTTGACAGCTTACATTGGTAACAGCTAAGGAGTCACCATGGTTTTGAGAACTCAGAATTTTCAAACTAATCACTTAACAATAACTGACTTGATTGTATTCGAAAGGCTGCAGTAGAAATTAATGTTATTGACACAGCTTATTCCAGAGGTTTGCTTAGACATAACAACAAGATTTTATTTATTCACAATTCTTAGAAGTGTCGGATATGCCTAAACCTGTTCATTAATAGATGGCAGCTGTTCCTTAACAATGTTTCTGGTTGCCAGTGAACTACTTGTACTTGTCAGTCAGTCCTCAAAAAACAACCAAACCCCCCAAAATACTATCCAGAATGCAGTTAGTGTGTGCACTTTTGTGTTGTTTGGTTTCATAGCTGATAAGCAGTACTCTTCTCAAGTAGCTTTTTAAAAAAATACTGCAAGCCTTTGTATTTCTATCTTTATAGGTGTGGTGGTTGGTATTTTTCTAAACTAGGAGCAGGAGGAGGGAAACTGTATCAAAAAAGAAAAAAAACGGAAGTTTTTGCCCTTTTCTGAAGGCTGCTATAACACTAGCTGAACTTAGGTTCTGCCTGCCCCCAAAGAGTGATTGACTACTGAGGTTATTTTGATATAATATTAAATAAACATATATATGCTGAGCAGAGAACAGTCAAAATCCATTTAAGACACTGCTGTTGTGAGTAACATTTACTGCTTAACAGCTGGAAGTCATTTGAGTTGAATTCTGTCCTTCATTCATCTCTATACCTTCCTTTTCTATGGCAACAAGATTTTTGAGATTACTCTGCGTCCCCCGTTTCTTTGCTCCTGAAGTGCCTTTGGAACTTGCTAGATGATTTTAAACAAATTTGACAGGTCAAACTAAAAGATAATTAAGCTCCCAAGGGGTTCTCTGAATATAAGGTGCTGGGTGGAGGGAAAGATTCACTGCAAGACCCTAATCTACAGGAAATCGGATTTCATTATTGCCAAGGTTCATGGAATTGTTAAGTTTGTCCAAAAGATCCCTGTGTCTCCCACAATGCACATTTAGTGTTTCTATATTATCCTCAGTCATGCATGGAGCCCCAGGCTTTATTTGCCCTTTATTTATCTTTTACTGACCACAGAATACTAATTTCTTTGTGAGGTTTTTCATAATGCTCGTAATGCTGTATTTTAGATCTGGTTTAGATTTTTATCTTCATAACCTTAGCAACATCAGGCAGTGTATTCAGCATTGCACACATGGGAACCAAAGTACAGAGATTAAAGCGAAGAGGATAAACGGTACCAACTCACTTGGTGCAATGTAGGGCATAATTTTGTTACATTATCTTGTTTAATTAAAAAAAAAAAGTCTGTTCTGGACATTGAATGAGCCAGATATTCTTCTGGAAACAGTAGCATATAATTAGGTCATGTAAATCAAAACTTAATCACAGTGTCTGAGTATAGGAGATGAGATTCATCTTGGTGTACAACCTTAGCCAGCAAAAATTTACATGGCTGGTCTGGTGTGGTTGTCTGGAATCACCTCTATTCAACGGAAAGAAATGCATCTTTTTCAGATAATACTGTGTTCTGGAGGTGCCTTTACCGATGACAGAGGACTCCATCTCAGCCCATATTGTTTTATATGATTAAAGTTAAATAAATTAAACTCCAGGAGACCAGAGGAATGTTACATGCTTGACTGACTTGACAGCATTTTTTTGCTTCCGCAAGATCTTGACTTTGAAGATGGATTGCTCTCTTAAATAGGGTTTTTGAGGTGCAACTGTATTAATCCTCACACAGACAATCTGTAAGGTTGAAGAGCCTTAAGAGTAACAGCTCAGCTGTCTTCTCAGGTTTGTGAAATAACTAATTGCAGTACAACATTGTTACAGTCTACAGTGGTGCTAACAGAAGAGGGAGATAGAGACCCACACTTTGCCAGTGGGTTAGATGTTTCAGACATTGTGGGATGGCAGGATCTGGGGCAAGGACTTCATCCCCATTTCTTGAGGAAGATGGTCTGCAGCAGTTAGATCCTGCTATTTTCAACCCCACATATCCTTTCCTGCTCCTGTCCTTGTTCCCCCAGTGATCACTTTTCCTGCTAATACATCCCTAGCTCTTGCTTGATACTGCTTGTGCCCTGGCCTGCCCATTCCTGTTGCGAGAGGACTGTCTTGCATTTTGAACAGGTAATTTGAATTACAGGACACAGGGAAGATACATGTCAAGAAAATGGCAGGACTGATCTTAATAACTGAGCTCTCTGTACTGGCAGTTCAGGCATAGAAGTCACAGGAACCTGACTGCATGAGGTTCTCTGCCACGCTTTGCCATTCTTTCTCAGCTATCACTGTTGAATAGAAACAAAATTATTGTGGTGATTAAGTATGATCATTTTGTCATTAGAGAGACTAAAAATGCTCGATATTTAAAGAAGTTATGAATAATAGTAACTTCAGTTACAGTCCCTTCTGCTTGATTCTCTAAAACTGTTAGTTTTCCAGCAAGCACTCTAGGTCTGACTTTGGGGATACTGAAATGGACTGAGTAAAGTCCTGTCCTTCTTCCAGATCCATAGTGGGCCACACCTCCACAATAAACCACTATCAAAATACCAAGAACTGGTGCTAGAGTAGGTGAATCAGAGTTGGTGTGGCACTGCTGATCTGAGCAGCAGTTTTTCAGCAAAGAATGGGCAGCTAATATTAATTAAGATTTATAAATTTACTCCGTTAGAAGCATTTCAAAGAGTTTCTTATATTTTTTTTTAATGATATTTCTCTTTGTATGCCAGCTTAGCTTGATTAAAACCTTTGGGATCTCGGCCATCTCATCACAATTCCTGTGTCTGGAAGTTAGCTATTTATTGCATGCCAGTGATACAAACTCTGCTTAAAGCTGGGGAGGAGAGACAGCCAGGAGGGGAGATAGCAGGAAGCTTAAAACTGGCTTGAACAGCTCAGATGCCTGCCTGTTAGGTGGGACATGTTTGCTGTGCTATTTAACAGGAAAAACTAGTATTTGATAGCAGGAAGTTTCAACATCTTACTAAAATCACTGCAGGGTAGAGTGGCGTCTGTGGTGGTATTTTCAAACCCCCCCCTTCAGCCAAGATGCCAAAGTGGAAGCTCAAGCTTCTTGGTACCAGTTTGGTTTTTCTCACCTTCAGCTGTTTGTTGGCTGGTTTGTCAGGGAGTGAGTTAGAACAGGGTGAGCTGAAATGTGAGCTGGCAGTGTTAGTGTTGCTCGTGGGGCCCTGAAGAAGGAATGCTGCCTGCCGTGTTCTCACAGGTGGGAGAGATTTACATACCTCGATGCTGTAATTTTGGGAGGGGAGGGTGCCCCACCTCTTGGTGGAAGGCTTGGCTGAAGTTGAGCACTACATGGGATTGCCCGGTAGTTGCTTCAGCAATTTATGTAGAACTTGCAGTATCTCTTCAGGTTATGAGTTATGCACTTTTTACATGTGTATATAGCGCATTTGCTTAAATAAATCCCAGGCCCTTACTTGCTTGATGAAGATCTGGTATGGGATAGTCTTACCAAACTGAAGCGATCCTTAAAGTCTTCAACTTTTAAAATGCTTTTAAAACAAACTATTACCTCTTCTTTATTTGTGGAGAAGTGGTTCTAGTCTTTCTGTCCTAGCTAGTTTGTTGCTGAACTACTATCAGATAATGATTTTACAGCTTTTATGAATTATTTCATTGTCCAATATGTTTCACCATTCTTAATCACTTATAGCAGGGGTCCTCACACTTTTTAACCAGGGGGCCGGCGCGCGGATGCAGTGGCAGGCAGTCATCTGCGGCTGCTTGGTTTCCCCCCCCAACCCCGGCGGGGGGTTCTGTAAATACCGGGGGCCAGATTGAGGACCCTGGGGGGCCGTATCCAGCCTGCGGGCCATAGTTTGAGGACCCCTGACTTATAGTACTGAGGGTCCTTGCTAAGGACACGTGAGCAGCTTACCACCCAAAGTGGTAAAATTAAGTAGTAAAATAAGCATCTTCAGTGTTTAAGGAACATGCAAGTTTCTTCCCTTTCACTGAAAGCATGAAATTAGATATGGCCTGTAACACTTTCAAATTACCTGTTTCTTCTAAGTTGAGTGAGTGACACTTGAATTCTGAAATGGTTTAAACAGGGATTTTTCTAAAATTCTTACTTACTTAAACTGAACTTTTCTGAAGAAGCAGGGGTGAAACAAAACCTACTTAGTTTATGTCCACAATATTCAATGCTCGGTGTTATTTCTTGGTCTCAGTAGAGTGAATTCAAATTTCTTATTGTACTGTAATCTCCCAAAGCTCTCCCTACCCCAACCCCCACCCCCTGGAATCTTATTTCTAAACCAGACTGGTATCTTGTTCCTTGAGATGACAAGGTTATGGTTGTGCACTTTTGATTCTGCCTTGCTCCCTCTTTTAAAAAGATCTTCATACTTTACATTTAATATCTGTGCTTGAAGACTATCAAATACTGTCTCCACCTAGCACAGATCATAATGGCTAATGCCTGCACTGAAGCACCTTACACAACTGTGTAAAAAATTAAAAAAAAATCAGAAGTTATGAAGCTGCATGTTGGAATTTGTGCGAACTCTCAAGGGTAATAAAAAAAATTGTCTGTTGGTACTTGTCACTCCAACAAAAAAAAAAGTGCACATGCTGTATTTCTTCATACATGATTTATATCTGACTAATGACAAGTAATTCCTAAAATCAGTCAGTCACAGTCTTCCAGTACCCTAGAGTCAGAACAATAAGTGTTAATAATTTTATTGATGACAGCTTCAGCATCCATTCTGAGGTTTAGACACTATGATACCTTTCCAGCCCTCTGCTCCTGCTTCTATCCGTCACTTCTGATCCCTTCCCAGGTGTTTCAGCTTCTCCCACAGCAGCATGCACTGTGGAAGCCTCCCTGGGACCCTGCAGCCCCAGGGAGGAGTGGATTCAGCCATTCTCTTTGTGGGGATGGCCCTGGCATAGAGCAGCCAGCACACTGGAAGAGCTGGAACTATGGCTACAGAAGGTAAAAGGAAAGAAATTACATGCATCTTCTCCAGAATTTTAGATACTGTTAAGTATTCTTGGCCAAAGACTCATAAGGCTTATCATAACATGGGGGAACCTTTTGTTTTCCCCTTGTTTTGATTCAGCTGAGTAATTTCAGGTGAACCTTTCTGGGTCTAGTCAAATGTTCAGCTATGCTGTGACATTGTAGGTGTTAAGTTCTCAGCTCTGAGTCATGATCAGCATCGTACTATGTGGTGCCTTTTTTTCTGCTGTGCTTTGATTTTCATTATTTCCAGCTTAGGTAGCTGTCCTCTCTGGAAGCTTCTCTTCATTGTTAGAAATGGTTGTGTATGGCTTTTGGGTTTGGGTTCAGAGAGGAATGTGGTGAATCCAGTGGTTGCACTTTCTTCTGTGTGTATCATTACATACTTGGTAAACCTGCCAAGAGGCAGGCAGGAGAATGGCAAGTAGAGAAGTTAGGACTTTTTGGTTTTCCTAGGTGTGTGACAATATTCTCTGTGTCTTTGTGCCTGAGTTCAGGGTTCAGCAATCATAGTTTTAAGAGTACAAGATTGCAACATGTACTGGTGCTGTATTGCACAATGGAGTTGGATTGTTTCTCTGGTCAGCATAATTATCTAGTTGAGTTTATTGCTGAAAGGAAGAGTCCTGGTCTTGCTGATTTATTATTTTTTTTGATCTACTTTTGCAATCAGTACATAAATGTTCTACAAGGGTGAAGTGCTATTTTGATAGTTTATCTTGATAAAGACTGAGTTATCTGAGTTATTTCCATTTGGGGGTATTCCTGGTTTATTAAATAGAGGCAGGAAAATAGAGCATTTTAGTGAATTTGACAAAGCAAGTTAATGCTCTTTATAACAATTAATAGCCTGTGACTTTTCTTCATGGGTACTGATGTCCCGTATTTCCCTGTTCCTTTCAACTGGATTTTTGCACCTCATGCTCAATACTTCAAAGATCAGTGTGCTTAATTGCAAATTAGTGAAAACTGGTGTAGTCAACAGAACTGGTACATCTAGAACAATTTGTGTGAGTAAAGATTTACAGGATCAGTTCATATAGTTTGTAGTGTCTGCTCAAAAGACACTTTCTATTATCTGTCACCTTGAGAGTTAGGAGAGATGTTTGAGGCAGGTAAAGAATGTAAATATACCAAGCTGGGACTTGCATGGGCATCGGTCTCTATCTAATTTATTAGAAAAGTTGTGATCTTTTAATTAAATATTCAAAGGAAAAATATATCTAGTGACCCCACCAAATCTTTTATATATTAAAATATGTGAAAATTCAAACCTTTCAGCTGTTGTGTTCTAGTTATCTTAATTAAGTGTTTGCTTTTGTTTGTTTTACAGAAATCCTGTGTATTATATGACTTAGATGTTGTGGCTTTAAGTCAAAGTAAGAAGAGAACCTGCTGTGCATTCTGAAATATATTTTTCTTACTCCACTTTCTCTTCAGAAAATATTAACTATTCAAAGGAACATACAAGATATTAAAAGTGAGCCTGTAATCCCAAAACACAGTATTTAGGCATTCTTTGTATTATACAAACTTTGTCGCCAAATGTTTTGATATGTTTATATTATATTTTCATATTTTCATTGTGAATTAAAAATAATTATTTGACTTTGGAATTATTAGATGCATCACAGGATGACTGCATTTTCATACAAATGTTTGCAGAAATAAAATCTAAGTGTACTAATTTTCTTTATTAAAAAAAATTACCTTGACTTTTTTTTTTCTGTATTATTTATACCAGATTTCTAATGTAGTGAACGTTGACATCATCACACAGGCAGCCTTCTGATATATGAAATCATTTATGCGATCCCCCAGATTACATCTCTTTAAGTAGCTGATATTTACTGCAGTCCCGTAAGGTAACTGTCTGGGAATTTTTGCCTTTGTTTCTTTTATATCAATTCCGGAAATGTGTTACTTGAATACCCTTGAACAGGGAGGCTGCAAAGGTGAAGGCTGAGGGAAAAGAGTAAGCCATTATACAAGATCAGTATGTTGCTGATCATTCCTTAGAAGGCAGAAAACATGGAACAACAGAATGCATCAAGTAATACTTACCGTGGTAATGTAAACTTTTATCATTCTATAAAATAATTCGCGCAGGTGTTAGCAGCATACCTGCATTTTCAAGTGTCCCTTTTGTTGTAAAGGATCACGATATTCAAAGGGTATGCAGTGCTTGTTTGATATTGTGAGATATTTATGTTATTTTCTTAAAGTATAAATACATCAGATACCTGGTTCTGCTCATTTAGATCTGTTATATAGCGGTATGCAATATCTTTAATGTCAGTGGAGGATATCAAATTTAGTTTAAATTTAAATGAGGGCAGAATCAGGATGCCAGTTTCTTTAATCAAAAGCAAAGAGAACACAAACCTGCAGGATGCGCACAAAGCAAACACAAGTTGCGAAATCTGAAGAATTGTGGTTATTCTATTGTCTTTTTTTTTTTCCCTGGGAGATGTGGTTCTTGCTCATTATTAAATTTGATTGGTTTATTACCATTTGCGAATGAATAATTTGGCTGTGCAAAATTGTGTTGTGAGCTATCCCAGCACATCCAGAATGACTAACTCCACTGTTCTGGAATGTCACTACCCTCCTGAAATATGTCTGCTGCTTTCTGGGGGGCTGTTCACAGATTGTCATAATACCACATTATTATTAAATTTGGTATGGAGACAGTGAGCTCAACTGGAAAATGCTTTCTGAAGCACAGGGGGCCTAATGTACCTGATCATAGTGCCAGGTTAATGTGCCACTAGGCCACTGAGTGTGCTCGCAGAAGGGGTGCGAAAGGATGGCAGAGACTATGTATTTATGGTACTCATCATGGCCAGTCACTTAAGCTAGTGTTTAGAGCAAAATCTGAAAACAAGGAACAAAGGGTAATCCCTGCATCAGGTACAACCATAGCAGTGGAAGAAACTAGTGCTGGAAGAGAGCAGTCTAGGTCCTCATCTTGTCTCAGCCTCAAATCAGCTGTCCCTGCTGTACTGCAGGAAGATGTTTAGAGAGTGCAGTGATGGACATTTTACAGTCTCTCTTGAGTCGTCCTTACTTAACTGGTTTGGCAAGCAGGAAGTTATCCTTATACCTAACCTAACTGGTACACATGGAAGGCAGGTTCTTCCTTTCCTCCTGCCTGTCCTCGCTCTTCTCTTCAGGCCAGAGAACTCCTGTCCCTTCTACCTTCCCTTGCAATGTCAGTTTTCCAGAATCTTTGCCATTTTTTTCTCTCTCCTCTTGGTATTTTTGGGTTGGTTCTCGGCTATCCTGGCATGTAGACCTGAAAACTGAGCAGACTGTTCAGGTTTAAATAATAACAGCAGGACAGATGAAAACTATTTTTTCATTATCTTATTTGTGATACTCCTAGTTATGCATTCCAGCATCGGTGTCAGGCAAGATAGCCTAGCACTGCTCGTGATTCATAATCTCTTTTCTGCAGAACTGCTTTTTTATCCTGGTACATACTTGTGCAGTTGATTATTCCGTTGTATGTGTAGAACCTCCTGTTCCTCCTTACTTGGTGGCATTTCACTTTCTCCAATCTGCCAAGATCCTTCTGAATCTTAATGCTGTGCTCCAGCATAGTTGGAGCCTTTTCCTGTAGATACAGTCTCCAAATGTGAGTAAGCATACTCTGTTCAGTCGTCAAAGATACTGGTGAAAGTACTGAATAGTTCCGGATACAAGACAGATCTCAATGAAATTCCATGTATCTTTTCAGCTTGGAGTACTAATTATTCCCAAGTAATTTTGCACTCATTTTATATACTTGTCTAGACGATAATTTTTTTTTGCCTAAGAGCACATTATATGAAACCCTGTGATCCTCACTCTTTCTGCCCTATCCACAAAGCCTGTTACCATCTGGTAGAAGCAGACCAGATTGATCTGGTAGTATTTGTTACTGACAAATCCACGCTGTTACTTCTTACATCTTTACTTTCTAGATTCTTGCAAATGCTTGAATAACCCATTGAAATATTTTTAATTTTTGGTATTTTTTTTTTTGGTGGAAATTCAGCTAATCAGTTTGTAGAGCTCTTTCCTTCCACCTTTTGAGAGAGATGCAATCCTTGTCAAGTTTTCTGGAACCTCACTCATTCCCTGTTGATTCTTGGAGACAATCATTAGCAGCTCTAACATTGCTTTAACTCTG
This sequence comes from Falco rusticolus, assembly GCF_015220075.1. Classification (NCBI taxonomy): domain Eukaryota; kingdom Metazoa; phylum Chordata; class Aves; order Falconiformes; family Falconidae; genus Falco; species Falco rusticolus. The sequence goes on from NC_051189.1 coordinate 51,785,212, forward strand.
AGGGATTTTCATTGGGTCCAGTCTATCCAAAATTTTTTAAGTTATCTAAGTATTTTCTAGTCTATTTATTAATTTTTCTAGCCTAAGCTCTTAGACTTGTGTCAGTGGTGCTGGTAGTGAAATCACGTCTGCCTTCTTAAATTGAAAACTGAGGTTAAAAAAGTCATTAAGAATACTGGCGCCAAGTAAGGAGGAACAGCATCACCAGTCATTAGGTGAAGATTAAACAGATTTCCCCTCTATAGAATAACAGACTGAATTTTTCCTTGGTCTTCTCGCTATACATCTTTCTAGCATCCTTGCTATCTTTTATATCAGATTTCCTAACATTTTGGGACCTTACCTTTATGGTTTTGCCCATATGTATAGACTATGTAGTCTATACATTTATTCATGACTTAGTAATCTGACCTACTTTCTACTTTCTTTTAGGTCATTGAAGATCTTATGATTCAGCAAAGTTAGTCTTTATTTCCCTTCCTGTTCTTCCTCTGTGTAGATCAAATTTTGCCTTCAGCAGTGGATCTCTGATGAACTTTAAGCTGTCCTGAATGTGCAAAGTTTAGCTGCTAGTTCTCTTAAGTCTCTATTTAGGTCTTCCTCCTCTTCCTAAAAATGAAAATAGATAAATAGGGTCAGATTGCTTTCTTCTCTGTATAGCTAATAAGAATTTCAAATATAGAGTTTCTTTATACATTTTTCCTTCTCATAGTGTTTTTTACTACTTGTGGCTTAGGTACGATCCAGTCACTGGCCCACCTTAGGGAGATGCAAATATTTAGATTCCCATGCAGCGTTTGCAGGATGCCTCACCCCTGCTAGCTGATGCAGTGTGCTACACCTAACACTCCAGGTAGCGTGAGTGCTCCCCACATCTTTTGCTCTCCTGGAGCAAAAGAACTGCCGTTTTTCTAAGCATATGCATTGTGGACTACGTTCGCAGGAGTGTGCCACTGGGCAAAACCCCACCACTGTCACTAGAAAGGATCAAAAAACCTCCCACAAAACTGGAGCATTCTTGTGTTTGGAGGTATTTTCCCAGCTAGAAAATAGGATGTAAGTTGAGAACATTATCTTCATTAAGTTCTTTTCCAAAGCTGGCTGGATGTTAGTGTTGCACAAATTCCCACAGATGGAATTTTTAGAATTAATAAAGCTTAAATATAAGGGATTTGACTGGAAAAAGGAGGACACCTCTTACAGCAGAACAGAAGATAAAAAGTGAATGTTCACACCAGACCCTCAGATCTCTGTAGAATACCTTGCATGAGCAAAGGTTGCTTGGATTTTGCCAGTAAGACAGGAATAACATTCTTCTGCCAAACATGAGATCCACAGACATCAACCGTATCAAATGCATTGTTCTTTCCCCTTGCCCCCTCACCTCAGAGAAAGGTAGGTATTTAGGATGCGATTCTGAAATGGTCACTGGATGTCCTGTTGTTTCTCATTGGATTTGCAGATATTTGTATTGTAAAAAAAAATAATTATGAAAATCAGACCTTTGATGTAAAGGTAAATCACATGTAGGAAGAAGGAATGCAAATTCATGGGTTTTTTTAAAGAAGTACTGACTGTGATGGCTTCACATGAAATTTACTGTATAAGGCTCAGAGTTTTATTTGGTGTACGCATACTATAGTGTAAAGCATATTACCAGAATCATACTAAAATGAGCTTGTTGTGAACAGCTCCATTTCAAATGTTAGCATAGAAATGAACTGATGACAAACCAAAATGCTTTAAAAATCATTTTATTGGCAATGGAATAAGTATATACTAGGTATTTTAAAGCCTGCTGCATAAAATGTGTTGTGAAGTCAACATGAAAATTCCGTAAATTCAAAGTGCATTTAAGACTAATTTCAGGAATTACATTCTGAGTCCCCCTGCCACTGCTGGTGGTTTTATGGTGGCGATTTGCTGTCAGTACATAAAGACTGTCTGTGAATGCTGCCTGAAAGGCACATACACAGAAACTAAGATGTTGTGTAACTGAGGCCCTAGTCCTGAGGTGGATCTGCTCGCAGGGATTCCTCTCAAGGTCTGATGGCTTCATTAGCATTTTGCAACAGTAGGAGACTTTGGGAAGAGATCACACTAAGGGACTAAGGCATTGCTAGACATCAAAGAAATTATTGTATCTGAAGTGTTAATTATACATCAGGTGCAGTTAAAACAAGAAATCATCTGAGATTCATATGTGCTGGTGATTTGAATACTGTATATGTAATATTAGACTGTATTTCAAGGAGGTTGAGCTGTAGTACAGTTAGGACACATAACAACGTCACTAAGAGCTCCGGTGAGACATTTAAATACTAGTAAGCTTTATGACATCTCTTTGTCTGGAAATAACTGAATGAAATTTAGGTAGTATCTGGAAGTTACATTTTAAAAGAAATGCATCTTGTTCCAGTAGGATGAGTGAGAGTGGGTTGGGTTTCTGCTGGCTGGAGAGAACACAAACAGGTTTATGTGAAGACAGACTTAAAAGCCATGGGACGTCTAAAACTATCTGAAGAATGAAAAAAATCTTTAAAGAAAAATTAGCAGTAACTATTTCTGCGTGAAAGATGCATTTCTTCCCCCGACAGCAGAAGTGCATGATGTTTGAGAGAAGCATATGCTGTGAGACGGTGTCTATCCTAGAATTAGTGGTACCCAAGATAGTGTTTAAAAACAATTCTTGACAGACCAGTGCTTCCAGTCCTGATGAGTCCCAGTCTGACCTGATCTGCTTTGCCTTACACTGCACCCAACAGCCTCGTCAAACTTGGAACAAGTTAAAACCATGCTTTTGCCTTCCATATTTCAACAATAATGCTCTTAGCTGTTGTATTACTTTGCATTTCAATAGCTTAATTCACTTAAGTTGTTCAAAGCATTTGGTGAACTCTGTAAAAGGGAAGCTATTTGGAAAAAAAATCCAGCGTCATATTTTTGAAGGTAGATGTTCTGGCAGGTAGGATCTAACAGCAGCAGGACCGATGTGGAGAATGAAGGTTTTTCATAGCGCTGGGAAGTCCCAGCACCAAACTGTGGAGCTAAAGCACAGATCCACAGGAAGATGAGGTTCAAACCAACCCACATCCATTTAAAGCAAGATAACTTGGGGTTTCTGTAATCCTCTGTGCCAACTGGCTTCCACGGTCTTTGTTTCATCTTGGAGAGCATGGATAAAGTGCCCGTCTCTGTTTGCAGTGGAGCAGAACAAGAGCGTGTCTGTCTCAGGCCTCCTCGTGCTTGCGGTGCGCTGGCACCAGCAGTCGGAGAGGCGTGCAGCGGTGGCTGGCCCGTCTGTGGGCACGGGAGGAAGGGCGAGTGGCAGGAGAGATCCTCCTACAACAGCTCGTCCCCAGCCGCTGCCATCCCCAGCAGTTGTAAAGATAGATCTTGCGGAAGATGGAGCCTGGAGAGATGAGTTAGCTCTGAATGTTTCCAGTCGTTTTACAAATCACTGAAAGGCACTTGTATGTTTCTAGTCAACAGTACAGCCTTAAATGTAGCTAACTTTACTGCAAGAAAATAAACAGTTTTGACACAAAGTAAACAAACACAGTACCCTGCAGCCACCCAGGAGTTAGTTTTTCTGGTTTGATTCCCAGAGTTTCTGCAGTCTGGAGGTAAAAATGCATTAAAAATGGCAACATTAAGTATCTTATGAAGATCATGTAAGACATCATCACATAATCTACTTTGATGAGAGAACCAGTAGTTGATTTTAAATACTCCCGTGGTCTGAAGACCTGCAGATACATAATGTGGGTAATACTTGCATGTGCTGTAACCACAATAGGACTAAGTCAAAGATTTTCCTCTAACTTCTTTGCACTGCTCTCCATCCTTTAGATACCCATCCACGGTTCACAGGTGAAAACGAAAATAATAGATACATAATCAAAGTTGCCATCTAAGTGTTGGGGTTTTTTTTGACGTGGGATGAATTTCGCAGGAAAAGCTCCCGTGCGAAATGAAATAGCGGGAAGATGCAACACGACCCGCTTGCTCGAAATTACTTTGGTCAATGACGTGCGGCATCTTACCTGGCAACCGCGCAGGCGGGCGCGCACGCCCCGTCCCCTGCCGCAGGGAAGCGGCACACGCGAGCCCGTGTGCCCAAGGGACGCCGCCCCCCTACCGCGCACGGGCCCGCGGTGGCCCTGGGGCCACTGAACCGCGCCCCCTGCCCCCCCAGCCGCGCTGCCGGGCTCTCCCCGCGCTTTCGCGGCCCGGGCGGTGGGCGGCGGGGCCGGACACCTGCGGGGCCGCCCGACGGCTCCCCCGGCGGGGCGCGGCGCGGCGCGGGCGGGCTGCACGTCGGGCGAGCGGTCGGAGGGTGGAGTGAGAGGGACAGGCTCGGCGGCGCTGCCGGCGGGCGGGCAGCCCGGCACTTTCCTTTTCGGCGCGGGGAGGAGCGGCAGCTGCGCAGGCGTTGCTCGCACCCTGTTGATTAGTCAGTGCTGGGATGGCGCTTCCTGGGCCAGGCGCGGCGGCGGCGGCAGCGGGCGGCCCCAGCCGGTCCCGGGGGGCGGCGGGAGCAGCAGCAGCAGCAGCAGCAACCGCAACCGCCCGGCGGGCCTCCCCTTCTGCCTAGCCCGGCATGTCCCGGGGCGGCCGGCGCTGAGCGAGGCAGGCGCCCCCCGTCCCCCGCCCCGCTGGCTGCAGCCCCGCCGGGTGGGAGCACCCCGCCGGCGCTGCCTGTCTGGCTCCCGTCCCTCCCCTCCCCGGGCCGGGAAGATGGACCCCGGCCCGCCGCTGGGCTGCAGTCTCAAGGACGTGAAGTGGAGCGCGGTGGCCGTCCCCCTGGACCTGCTCGTCAGCACCTACCGGCTCCCGCAGATCGCCCGGCTGGACAGCGGTGCGTGGGGCGGCGGGGCGCGGGGCCGGGCGGCGGGCGAGGCGGGGCGGGCGGCGGGGGCCGCGCCTGGGGCGGGCTGCCGGACCCCCGGGGCGCCCCCTGCCCGCCCGCGGCCGAGGGGGCCGGAGAGCCCCGCGGCTCCCCGGAGCGCGTTCCGTGCCGTCCTTGCACCGCCGCCTGCCGTCACCGGGTGTCGGTGCCAGGCTTCGGCGTGCGGCGGAGTCCGTGCGTGGCTTCCCAGCGAAATACCTGGGCGATACCCCCCCGCCCCCTTACCGTGCGGCCGGGGGGGGCCTTTGCTCTCAGCTGCCCGCCCCTGAGAACTGTCCTCGCAGTCTCAAATTAAACCGTGTAAGGGCATTTTCAGTCCTGGAGACCCAGCCTAGTGATGAAGTGACGCTGCACGAAGGCCAAGTAAGAAGGGAAACGAAATGGCCAAGCGGGCTAAATCCCAAATGTAACACTCCACCAAAAATGCCAGGGACCCGTAAAAAAAGAGGAGTAATGTGAGGAGCCTTCGCAGCCTCCAGATAACTTTTTATGACTGTTTGCTTGGGTGCTCACCTGCCGTCTCCAAGTCTGCAGCTTTTTGTTTACTCCAGGAAATAAGAAACGAGCCTGACATTGTAGTTATGCCAGCAGCATTCCACCTTTCCTAGAGACGCGTCTTAGAAAGTGTCAGCGCAGGGAACTGGGGAAATTCGGGGAATTTTTCATAAAGGTGCAGACAGCTGCTTCGTAATGGTGTGTGCATGGCACGGTAGCTCTGTAAAAGCTGTCCCGACTCTCCCATCTCTTAAGAGGAGGCACAAGATAACTCACAAATCGGGAAAAATTTCCAGGCTTTTTGATTCGTTAGATTATGAAGTCACCTTGTACTTAACGTGCAATAGAACAGTACTCTTTTAAAGTTTTGTATTGATTTCAAAAGTTAAAAATGAGCACAGGCATTGTGTTCTGTTACTCCCCAGCGTGGAGGTCAAGACCAGGATTGCTTTATTGCTTAACTGCAGTTCACATAATCCAGCGATGATTCAAGCTGGGGCTTTTTTGACTTTGTCCCTCGATTGTGCAGTACTTTTCCTATACCTTGTAGTGCTTCCTCAGAGCAGGTGTTCAGGAGCAGGTTAAAGAAAAGCTTCTTTGCCTTTTTAACTGCAGCTGGCTGTTTTCTATACTGTCGAATGTATATTGTCTGTGAGAACAGCAAAGCTGGTACGTTAAGGAGTTCCTCGTGATAATACCTTCTGTCACTATAAAACCAGCTAAGATGGCCTCCAGTCACTGCACTTAAGGCAGTCAATTTACTTGAGATTCCTGGCAGTGGTTCAGGCTTTAACAGGATGTATGTATTGATGACTTATTAATTTCCCTCTCTGCGCGTTATACTTCCCAATCTCCTTGCTCGTCTTGTCTTGCTTCATTGGAAGGGACCTGAAAAAGCTTTGTGGGTAGAGAAAGTTTATGGGTTTTGAGGCAAGTGAATTTTATTTTTTTTTTTGGGTCTTATGCCAGACCTGGTGACGAGAATGTCTCATAACTGCTGGGGAGATGAAGATGTCGTAGATCTTGTGCAAAGGCTTTTTTTGTGCCGTGTGCCACACTTGACGCATATGCACAGGCAAGTGGATGTAAACAGTCCCGAGCTCTTTTGCCTCTGCCCTGAGATGGCCAGACATGAGGCAGCTGTTGGTGTGGGTGTCCTGCGAGTAACGGTTCATCCTCACACTAAACTCCGTGTGGAGCAGGCTCAGGTACAGCACATGGGCTAAGGGCTTTGGGCTGGAACTGGCTGAGGTCTGCCCAGCTCAGCATGCAGGCAGAGGCTCCTGGGTCTGCTTTTACCTACTTGTATAGATGTACTTTTCAACTTCTGGGACTACAGTTGGCAGACGAATCAATATTTTATAAAGAACACGGATGCTATGGTCTTGGTGGTACAACGGGAACACTGTCTTATTTCCAAAGCAGGTTCCCTTGCATTAAGAGAAAGGAACCATGAATCAGCGCGTAGCCTCCTGAAGAAGGAAAGCTGGGAATGTACAATGATTGTGGAAATGACCAGAGCACCCACTGCCCCAGGACGGTTGCTCTGCATCTCTTCCCTTGTCTTGCAAAGCTAACAAGTGGAGTTCTGTCCGAGAATTTCTTGATGCAATACTGAAGAAAATAAATGCAGAGTCCAATCCAAATGCGTGTCATCCAATGCTCAGGAAGTTTAAGGCTGCCTCTGTTAACAAAGTAGTGTCTTGTGACAGTTTTATCAGGATGCAGCTCTTGTCTCCCTCCACACTGCTGCAGGTACAGCCTGCAGATACTCGCTGATGGGCCAGGGTCCAGTTGTGCTGAAACAGCCTTGTCTCTTCTTTAGGTGCTGAATTCCTCTCCAGATCAGTGGGAGGTGCCTGTGTTTCGTGCTGTTGGAAATCAAACCACCTGTAGATGTCTGTCTTAAGTCACCTTCTGATTTTGTGGTTGGCTTCTGTCTGTAGCAGTGAGTTGTTTCTAGGCTGGTTGTTTCAGTCCTTGTGAGGTTTTGTGAAATCCAAAATTCATTTTTTCTGGAGGACTAAGGTGTAGAAGAGGATTGAAAAGCTGGAGATGTATTTTCTTCAGAAGATGCCAGATGAAACTTACTATGTTGTTTCTACATTTCTTAATGGAGCTTAGCACTCGGTGGATAATGTTCTTAGATGATGCCCACAGAAGATCTCTAGTTTTTCACTGTTGCCTCACCTTCAGGCCTTTCAGTTTGAAGAGGGAGAATGAGTATGATGAATGCAGCTTTATTCTTTGAGTTTGGATGTGCAGCTCCTGGAAAAATGCCCTTAAGTAGTTCAGTTTGATTTCTTGACAGGATGAAGTTATGAAATATTTATGCACACTAAATTTGGTCCTCTGCTGAGAAGGGAGAGTTTTTCTTGATGGTATGGGATGAAGGGAGAATGGGGGAAGTAGTCTGTTGTTACATCAAGATATAACTGGAAGTAGTTAGGCATCCTTATCCATCCAGAAATTATATATATATATATATGTCAAATTCTGTGTTTTCAGATGAAGTTTTAATACTGTTTAGTTGTGTTCCAGGTTATACCTTTTGGATGCTATTAAGTCGTCAGTCAAGTTTTGTTTGTTCAAACCTGTTCATGTGTTTTACTATTTTGCTGGTGAATATTGCTATATTAATTGAACAAATAGACTGGGGGGGTGGGGGAAGAAAGCTGTCACTGTTGAGAGAAAGCAAATGTTGTTTTCTGTGGGTCGTCTTCCCCACCCCCCAACCCCCCACACCCCCCCACACCCCCACCCCGCCCAGCATATATAAAGGCTTAAATATTTCTAGAGGATAACTCAAGTACAGAACTGCTAAAAGACTGCTAAACACCATACCAAAGAAAATGAATGGACTTTATCTCACGTTGTGGAATTCACTGAGTGGGCTGTTTCGGATGAAAAGAAGCAAGACTAAAAGCAAGAGAGGAGGGAGCTTTGTGCTGTGTTTTTCCTGTCCTCGCCCCCACTGCTGTCCTGATCTGCTTTGTCACCAGTGGATCCCACCCCAGTGACACTGAGAGGCTTGTGGGTGGGTGCAGTGGGGAGAGATTTGGCTCTGGGAACCCGAAGCAGAAAGAGATTATCTTATCTGAGTGTGGTTGTTTCAACAGGGCAAAAGGTGAGCGTTGCTGGTGAGGCTTTGGTTGTCATGTCTTCATATCATCAGTAAAAAAAGGCTACCTGTGATGCTGTGACTGTGTCTTGTTGCTAATGCTGAAACAATGTTGTGCATGATTATCTCAGGACTTCAAATTTCTAGTAATTATTTTTCTAAGGGTGATTTTGGAGGGTAAGAGAAATGCTGTCAGGGTTTAGATCTGGAAAATGCTAATGCTGCTTTGCATAGCTGAGCTTCAGGCCCAGCTTTTTTTGTAAGCTCACTGGTCCCTTCAGACTCCAGGAGTCTGTTGTTCTTTTTTTTTAGGAGAGCTCCCTTTCCCCCAGCCCCTGTTGCTGTGTTTCCACAAGTAAAGAGCAGCCTTTGCTGGTAGGTAGTTTTCACCCACCGATTGGGTATGAACTGGAAGAGTTCACAGAAATTCACAGCTTGTGTACAAAAGCTGAAGTTTCAGGGATTTAAAGTTTCTGCCCGCAGAGGGCCTGTGGTCCTCTGATTTTATTTGGGTGTTTGTTTGTTGGGGTTTTTTGACAAGGGATAAACATATTTATACATGCTCAAAAAAAAAATAAAAAGATGGTGTTATGGAAACTGCTGTTCTTGGGATCAAAGATAGTGGCACTTGTCCTCAACTCACAGAGAAGCGATTCCCTGCTGCGCATGGTGGGGAAATCATGCTGCTGAACTCTTCTGGAAGGGAGATCGTGGATCGTGATGAGCCACTGAGACTCCAGATGAAATTCTTCTCTATGCATTGTAAATGTGTGGTTGCTGTAAGATGAAATGACAGAATTAGAGGTGGTAAAGAAAGGAGGAATCTATAAAATGGGTAACAATTTAAAGGGTGACTTCTTCTTTCTTTACCCCTGAGTGAACTCTTGTGAGTATCAGCAGTGGGTGAATAGTGAGTCTGTGCTGCTCTTGCTCCTGAGGGATTTTATTTACTTATTTACTTACTGTATTTCAGGTTCTCTTTCTCTCTTCCATTTCAGAACTTTTCATAGTGAGGTCTGTCTACCCATCACATTCAAGGGACTGTTGTTCCCTGCAGCACATTACTGTAGGGCTTATTCCGGTTCCAAATATCTGGAAACTGAGCACCCTCACAGTTTATCAAAGAACATCCCACTCAACAGAACAGTGTGGCCATGTACATAATGAAAATTTTGTATTGCGTCAGTCTACAAATGCGGGTTATCTGTGCAGCTGAACAATACTTTGAAACTACAAAGAGACTTACTCTTTTAAGGTCTGAATCTGCTATCCGTGCTTTAATTGTCTTGAATGACCACCTCCTTTTGAGAAGCTGGTGCAGGGTGTCTCAGTAGTCTGCTATTGAATACATCTTTAAAAGGCATCGTGTGGGGGTAGGGCAAAGCTTTTGAGTAGACCAAGAAAGAGGTTTCATATATGCTGAGACCCTGGGCAATGGCTGTGATCTGATTTCCCAGTCTAGGTGTGGCTGTCTGTTGTGTACAGTGGTGTGGTAGGTGACAGTTCTCATGCATTGGGCAGACAAGTATCTCTGATTTGAAGGCAAAAATCTTCAAGATATACTGTATTCACGTGGCTTGATTTCTTCCTTACGTGCTGAGCAGCTTTGAAACTCCTAGCTGTTTATACTGTGTGTTCTGCCATTAAAGTATAATCTCAGAGACATCTCCTCCTTGCTTTCTCTTCTTTCCTCCTTTACCTTGTGGTCTGCTGTTTCCATCAAGACAAATGAATGAAAAAACAATTGACAGGTTGCCACTAACCACTGCTCCTGGGTTTTTGTTTTGGTTGGGTTTTTTTTTCCCCTTCTGCTGGCAGAGATGTGTTCCAGAAACATTTTAGTGAAAAAGCTTTTAATTCATTTAAAATCTGCAGCTACAGAATGGTGCCTGTGAAGATTATAGTGCCCTCCTGGAGATGGAGGCCAGTAACTTGGCAACACCTATTCCCAGGGGTACCGCAGGCTTCTGATGAGGAAGATAGAGTTCAGTAGCATACCTGTTTTAGACCTAAAAATCTGTGATTTCTTTGAGCTGCTTTCATGTTTGACAACGATTTAATGTACAATAGTGTGTACTGCATGTTTGTTAACTGTTATGCCATTTGTACTATGCTGGACCCTTGGTAGTGGTGTAGAGCTGCTAAGATGCAAAATAGTTGCTTTGCTCTTGTTTCTTACGTAGTTAATAAATGCTCGTATTCTTTTCTGCCATACAGGGTGTGAAACTTACAGCTATTTGTTTCAGTTTCTAAAGTTTTGACTCTTAGGTGAAGCCTTTGTGTACACATGTGGACAGACTCTTCCTGGATAATTCTGTAGTTCAGATATTGGAAGGTGAAACGCTGTTAGTCTTTCCTTAATTGGAATTGAAGTGCTATAACTTGAAAGCCATGGATAAAGTCCTAAAAGGAGGCTTAGTGCCTTGGCTTCTCCCCCCCCACCCCCCATTTAAATTACTTTCAGCTTTCAGGTAAGGCACAAGATACACATAAAATCTAAGGAATTAAGGTGTCTTGAACAGTTAGTAAAATCCTTAATCTTAAAACAAGTGTGGTGTGATGAATCATATGCTGCAGTTGCAAGATGTGGTAGTAAGGAATGGTACAAGTCTAGCATAGGAAAGCAGGGTTTTGTTGTTTTATGCTTTGTCTGTAAGTGGTGTTCTGGAACTAGGTGTTCCTGGCTTCGGTGATTACGTGAATTGGCACTCCCTATAATAGCCCAGCAAAGGCAACTCCAGGGAATATGCCAAGACGAAGTGCTGGAGGATATTGGACAGTGTGATCTGGTGCTCCAGGATTTGATGGAAGTTGTGGGAAGAGCTACAGTGTGTTCCAGTCATTCCAGTGGTGGTTTGTCAGCAGCGAAGGGCATGGGTGTTGCTGTATTTCCTTTTGGCATTAGGAGTAACAAGTTGGTTGGATTAGGGAAGCTTAAGTCTCTCCCCTATAGGAAAATATTCATCATCTTAATGTGGATTGCATATGACTCAAAACCAACCTTCATAAAACCCAGTAAGCCAATATTTCAAGTCTGAAATGTTTGCTTTTAATGGTGCTACCCTTTGGAATGAGTTTTACATAGCATTTGTGGTCAGTGATTTTCATACCATTTGCAGTATGAAAAGCTTGTGGAGCTGACTTCCCTGCCCCTCTCCCTGTAAGCCACATCTGCTAATCTGAAGGCCTAGTGCAGAAATGAGTTGTATAAGCAGATTGAAGAATGTGTCTTTGCTGAGAATTGGGTCCACATCTGCTTTGCAGTCTTTGTGACAGTTTGTGTGTCAGTATAAAACTGCTAGTATTGCAGCTTTGCCAGGGCACCTGCATGCTTGGCTGATACATGGCATCAATAAGAATAGCTGCTCTGTCTTGGTATCTCCTGTACTGCTGCATGGTGTATTGCCCCGTCAGGCTTGTTGGTGTGAGCTGGGGGGGGGGGTAGAAGCGTCTTCCTGGGAGTGGCGAGGGTTTGGAGTCCAGCCTCCTTGTCCCATAGTTTGCTTTGGCTTTCAGTTTGTGCAGAGGGGTGATCAGGAACTTGGCCTTTGGAAAGAGGTCAGTGGAATGTCTGTCGGGGAGGTGGCGGTGGGGAGGAGGTGTAACTGTTCAGCTCATGCAAGGCATTAACACCAATAGCTACTGCAGCAGCTGACTATCTGTGGGAGAAACGGGCATAGAGCTGTTATAGAGGTTGCACGCGGGGAGCAAGAATTGCCAAATCCTACAGACATCTCCCAGCCAAGTTTGTTGTGAGGAGGGAGATGCTTCAGATTCTGCAAAATGCACATCAAGTGTCTGGATCGAGCCATGACGCAGACCTGAAGTGACTAGTGAGAGCTGCCAGAGCTGTGGGTTTGGGGAGCTGGGGGAGCCCTGTGCCAATGGCTGCAGCGTGTGCACACCCAGGCAAGAGCTAGTGTGCTGTCAGCAGAGGAGTGGATGGTGACTTTTACCAGGAAAGATAGCAAATCTTGTGGTGGGGAAGGTCGCTTGGAGCTTCCTGGAGGTGCAGACCTTCAGGAAATGCAAAATTGTTTGGAAAGTGCTCTTTTTGTTTCTCGACTTTTTCTTTCCTTGTGTTGTAACTGGTGCAAGTTGTAATCACAGAGAACTCGGACTTGTGTGTGTTTCCTTGGGCGTGAGGGTGTCGCTGGGCTTCTAAAGGGAACCAAGGATAAAGATCTAAATACACTCTCAGAGGCTGGAAGATATCTGAGAGCTCAGCCTGATGAAGTTGATACTGGAATTGCTTCATGACAGGGCTGAACCTTAGTGACTCAAATGTAAATATTACATAAAACACAACATGCTGCAATCGTATTTGTGAAACGAGCAGGGGAAGCGTTTCTGGTGAAGTGGTGGCAGCAAGGAAGTTGGGAAGTTTCTCCTTACACTCGGAGCTGGGGATGTGGGAAGAAAAGCTGAGTAAGGGACTAAAAGCCCCCTTCGACAGGCCAGTGTGTGCCATGCATGCTCTGCTTGCGATCTCTGCTCCTTTGTGGCAAACATGTACCTGGCATGGGTGAGGACGTAGCTTGATGGATGGCAGGTTTGCAGGGAAAGGCTGGGAGCTGTGGCTGCCTGCACACCGGCCAGGGTTTGGTGCAGAGATGTGTGTCTTCCGAAGGTGAGGTGTTAGATGCAAGGCTGTGTGGGGCTACGGTTCCCCTCTGCAAGAAAGATATGAGCTAGTTGGAGCAAGTCTAAGAGGTGAACCACCCTAAACTGCTTATTCATGCTGTCCTGAAGTAAGACACTCTGTGCCCAAGACTGACCTGAAGGTACGGGTGGAGGAAGGTCCCTGCGTCTGCCTGAGCAATCATTTCAAAATTGCGCCTGCTGGCCTTGCCTGAGCATCCCCCCTCGCCATGCTGCCATGGACGCTGCCCAGCGCTGAAGCAGGCTGGACTGCCGGACTGGAACTGCACGCTTGCCTTGCAGCTGGGTTTGTAAGAGTTACACAGTCTAAATACTCAGTTACTAAATTACTTCCAGGAACTGTCTCAAAGTAATCCAGAAATGCTCAGATAGCCCTTCCCGTGTGTTCGTTTTTCTGTTTGCAGTTGTTACTGTTCTTCCAACTGACAGTTTTATTTACTTGCCCCACTAAAAGCAAGCACTGACTATTCTTGTTGCTTCCTGGCACCTCATCGTTTTGGAGATGAAAGGCAGAAGACGGGCAGGGAGATAAAGGAAACTTTTTACCTAAGTGTGTTGCGGGGGGAACACATGTACACAGATGTTTTCTTCTTGTCCATCTTTTCTGTTGCGTCTTTCAGCGGACCATTTCTGGGCATGGTTGGCTTCAGGGAGACCTTGGCTCCAGTCTGCATCATGCAGTCCATCCCTCAGGCTACTGTCCTGCACCTGTGGGCTTTCAGTAGTTGCAAGTTATCTGCAGTCATTTCCAAGGTTGCTGTAAGGTAAAACACCCGGTACTGCCTAGCAGTAGCAGAATGGAGTGGTGCAAGGAGCTCCTGTTTTTCTGTTATCCTTTCTTGCCTTCAGGTAGGGTAGTCCTTCCTTTCACCTCTTCCAGCATTACTGGCACGTTGCTGTTTGTTTTCTTGTGCTGTCCTCCAACTTCTTGCACTTCTTGCTTCTCCATCCCTCCGTGCTCTGGTTGGTCTTTTCCCTCCATGCCCTGGTCGGTCCTCCCCCCCCCCCCACTTGAAGGAGATCGGGGTGTTTCTTGGTCCAGACAGCAGCATAATGCTTGGCTGTGCACATACCAGGAGTGACAGTTGTGTGTGTGCTACCAGAACTGAAAAACAAGCAGGGAATTTTGTAGGGACTTGAAAGTTTCTGGTCATTGAGACCAGAAATTGGAACTGCAACTGGTTGGAAGGAGACAGACGTTCTGGGTTTCACTGCAGAGAGGTAGGTGGTTTATATTAGTGTAGATAACATGGGGTCTCCCTCTCTGGAGTCTTACACTTTGCTGTTGACGTGCTGTTTTGTTTAACTTCAGTAAAGGGAGTTTTGCTGGCAGGACTCAGACGTGAATTGGTAGGCTTTGCATGTCATGCTTCCTTTTGTCAGTCAGCACTGACTGCTTGCTCGACTTACAGAAAGTGACTGGAGAGGCTCTGTATTTGTAAGAATAATAGTCATCCTTGTCCGTTTGTTACACAATGTGAGTAGCCAGAAGGAGAACGTTGAGTATATATCCTCGTTGGAAGACTGGTTTCCAAAACACAAAATTATTACTGCTTCTTTCTTAACAGTTTTGTTCAGGCTTCTATTTACTAAAAGGTCAAAAAGCCCCTTTTTCTCTTTGAAGGGGGGCATAACCACACACATTGGGTAATATCTAAAGTCTTATTTCAGTTGCAAGCATGTATTTTCATTATGGTCAGACTTTTTTTCTGTCTTAGTCTCCAAATGTAAAGCTACATTATACACATAGCAGGAAAATATAGAAAGCATTGGTGTATATGTGACTCGGAGAGATGATAGGATTCCATAGGAAAACAGGAGATGTGACTGGCTGCATGGGTGTTGCTGCAGTCATTGTAGCCAGGATGTGGCTGTAGACAAACAGCAAAGCTGCAGCACTGCTGCAGCAGAATGTAGGGCAAGCTGGAGGAAAAGATCATTTTTGTTGTGTGTTTTATGGGTTGCACTGTCAAATATCATTTGGGTGCCTGTCAATGTATAACAGAATATCTTAAGACCAAGTGGCCTGTGGGCAAAGATAAATGTGCCCTCAAGGGGAAAGTGAGGCATGATGGGCTTTTCTTCATTCTGTGTTCTGCATGCTGCTCACCAGTAGAAGCTTTCCTCTTCACAGGAGGAGTTTTGGTTTTAGTTTTTGTCTTCTAAAGAAGATAAAAATATTATGAAAGGGATATTATTCATGTATCCCTTATGTTTTATTAAAAAGAAAGGTATTCTTTTTATACCTTACAGTTGAAGTGTAGATTTCTCTGAAGCAATGAAAATAAATTGCATTCAGGGTTAGGACCGTTCTTGATCAGAAAAGAATTAGGTGCAGCTTTGATTGCATTCCTCGTGTTAGTATTCCCATATTGCTCAGATGCTCTTCCTGTACCAGGATGTAACCAAGCAGGTGCCTTATTACAGTTGAACATCTAAAATTTCTGTTGTGTGTGCAGTCAGCCCATGTTTGAAGAGGCGTTACCCTCTTATTAGTGATACTCAAATTTTTCCAGGTTGAGCTGAAAGGGTAGGACAGACACACAGCTCAAATGCAAAGGCAACAGCAGCCCCAGCAAGCAGGTGCCACGTGTGCACGACCAGTTAGTGTCTGCAATGTCTATAAGGGCATGGGGAGATGGGCCAGGCCATTGGGCAAGCAGACAGGTGGCAACCTAACCTCCGAGCAGAGCTGAACTTCTGCTCGCTTCCAGCTGTTTTGATTCTGTCCTTAACCCAGGCTGCACCAAAAATCAGAGACAAATTGAAGTGTAATGGTGAGTTCTTTCAAAGCCAAAGAAAACTATGCTTGAGCAGCTCCTGCATTTGGGCAGCTTTATTTTTAATTGGGAGCTTACCCCAGATGCCCCAAGTTCAAACAGGGATCACTGCTGTGCAACACAAAGCAACGTAGTGTCTCTTTAGGACTTGGGATATATAATGAGAGGACTGAGCATGTTTACTTGGATGCTATTTTAAAATATCATCTAATTATAAATAATTGTCAATGAGAGCTCCCCAGCTCTTATGCTGTGCCCAGGAAGTCTGAATGAATAGGCTGCTTCTCTGTCTGCCAGGGCAATCTAGAATCAGATTCTAGGCCTTAAATCCATGAGGTTGGTAGGGTTAAAATTTTCTTCATCGGCATCCTGAGTCTGGGGAGCTTTAGCCAGACTTCCCTGACAAGACTCCCAACCACTGCATGTGGGGAGACATGACTTTTGTAGCAGCTAAGGTGCGCAGCTTCCTTCAGTTTTGTCAGTTAAAGCAACTGTTCTGTATCTGTGCTTGGCAATAAACAGGAAGCCAGTAAAAGCACGTAGTGCAATGCTGAATGCTGACCTCCCATTTATTAATATATATTAATATATATAATACTCCCAAGTATTAAACTTCTCCAGCTAGGTAGGCACCTAATGCTAAACAGCTCTTGGAAGCGTATTGTCCAGCAGAGCTCAGAGTATTTATAGATGCACCTGAGCAGGAGCTTTCTAGCATGAGGAATGCTTGCCTCTAATGAAAGAAAATCTCAGCTCTCTTAATGAAGTATTTAAATGAGCTGATTTGGATGGCAGCAGGCTGCTCAAAAGTCTCATTACCGCTGTGTTTTTCTTTTGGTCAGGTAGTACTGTCATTCTCTTTATCCATACCTATCAAGCTGCTTATGAAAGCTACTCTTTTAAATTCCTCGTTTCCAGACCTGGTGCCTTGATTGCACAGGGCAGAGAAATACTATAATTATTATTTTTTTCACCTGACTTTGGCCATGAGAATTCAAAATGGAAAATAAACTAAACATGAAACCAATGTAAAAATTCCTTTCCCTCTCTATGGTAACACTAAACAAGGCTGGAACCTCTCTTCCATGCAATGAAAAGTTATTTATCATTCTCCTTCTCAATATTTCTAATCTGTGATCATTTTAAGTGCAGTTAAACTTAGTGTTCCTTGCTCTTATTCTTAATACTTTGGATTGCTAATCCTAGGTGACTTGGAAACCAGAAAACTTTTAATTAATTGTGTGATTCTAAGAAATTTTTTAGATTATTTTTTTCCTTCAAATATAAGATACCACAATAAATAGTTGGCACTATTCAACATGTTGCAGGGTATTGGAGTAGTTGAAAGAATTGCTGAGACTTTCCAGGGTAGTTTGTGACTAACCATGATGATTGACTGTTCTGTTGGATCAGTCCTACAGCTAAATCTGTTGTGAGGATGCAGCAAAGCTGCAGTTACATCTGGTGATACTCAGCACTAATAAGAAGAGTAATTATGATAGCAGCAGAAAGTTACTGTGTTTTGGAATGTAAATGTTAAGATTTGCAGGATTCCCGGCCCCACCCCCCTGTGTGGGGGTGGAGACCAGTTTGTGTTGAAAGAGATGTTTTGGCTTAAGTTCATAAAAAGTAAGGTTTCTCGTTCCAGGATGCTTGTTCTGAAGGCTTGAAACAAACACAAACACAGCTCAATGAAATCTGTGTTGTTACTCTTGTTGGGTTTTTTTTTTACTAGTTTTCTGATGAAGACAAAGAAAGCAAGATGCTTTCAACTGCGAGATTACTAAAGTTGGCAGTGCATTTACCACCAGTGGCACCAGAATTCATTCCACTTAGTGTTTAAAATATTTGTGCTCCTCTTCCCTGCAGTAGGTCAGACAGGTTGTTTTGAAGACTCGCTGGGATGCTGTCTCTGTGTGTTTGCAGCTAGAGCAAAGCTTGTCTTGGAACAAACTGGATTTTTCTGTGGATTAATCTGTCCCATAGCCTTGTAACAAGATTATGGTTTATGCTGATTTCTTGCAACAGTACTGGTATATCTAGTCATTCCAATAGCAAAATGCTAATCCTAAGGAAATAAATCTGTCTTCTTGCTGGCAGGCATAAAAAGAATAGGGGGATGGGAGTCTCTGCTCCCTTGTTAGGTATTAATGGGTGATAGCTTGAGTTCAGCATCAGTTGGATTGAAGTAATTTGATTGTATCAGGCTTTTGCAGAGGGATTGGAAATTGCAGAAATAAAGCCTTATCTCCTTTCTCTTGATTGTGAAATATTTAATGGTCATCCAGAGCAAAGTTTGATCACAGTACAGTGAGGCTGGAGGGTTATATTAATGCACAATGTACTGCAAGTAGTGATGTTGGGCAGTCTGAGGGTGATGTGCCCTGTCATTCGGACACAACTGAAAATGGTTGCAGCATGGCCAACTGTAAACAGCAACAGTTGTGTTTCATCCAAGGGAAAAGGTGTACAGTGGGGAGAGGCTTAATCCTGGACAAGCTATTTCATGGGTAGATGCATCTTGCTCAGCTCTTCCTGAAGCTGTGAGACTATTCAGTGTCTCTCCTTCCACCATCCAAGGCTGAGACAACAGTAGTTGGTCGTAACAGCCTTTGCTGCAGATGAGCAGTTTTGGGCAGCTGAGTGTCTCAGTCTGGGCTGGACGGGGTTGGATGATTCTCCTGGGCACATCTTACATGATCTCTGCAGCAAAGTGCCAAAGAGGCAGTCCAAAACTCTTGGTAAACTTGATGCACAGCCTGAGCTGGCTTCAATGCCTGGGCTCTCCTGTGGCTCTAATAAAAACATTAAGAAAAAAATTATATATATATAACATTTTAAAACTCCCTTTAAAAAAAAAAAAACAAACAACTCTTTTGTAATGTAAAAAGCAAGTCTGAAGCAACTGGTTGAATCTTAATTTGAGAGACAGCACACAAGATTTTCAACTCATTTTGCCTGATCTTCCCTGCTTTAGTTGCAACTTCTTCCCTTTTCTTGCTTTTGGCAAACAAAGGAAGAATATAAGTTGTCTTACAATCAAAATGAGTATGAAACCTTATGCTGTCAGGGAAGCTTTTCATCCACTGAAAGATGTGGGGTCCATGCAGTTGACAGAAGTTCAAATCAATATTTCTTTGGAGAGTCAGTGTGTTTGATTGCAGTTTGAATCCTGACAGAAATACTAGTTGATCTAGATAATAGGAATCAGCACAAATAAATGTGCTGCAGGAATGGAACAACTAAACAGAAGCACATATTTTAAACTGCTTGGGAAATTGAGAAGGAAGAAGGGAAACTGAAAACTGTGGTTGATTATCAACAGTCCTAGATAAAACTGCAATTTTTTTCCACGTCTTTGTGTTGCAAGTTCAAAATGTTGTGTACCTAAGGGCAGAGCCCTCTGCTTTCATCTTTTCCACCATGTTCAGACACAGACAGTCAGATGAGACCACGGTCAGGCTTTCCTAATGAATCTGTCCATTTTAAATTAAAAATTTAGTACACTACATTTTATAGCCCTGAGATGTTTAAATTTTAATGTGGGTTGGGTTTGTTTTGGTTGATTTTTTTTTTTTTCCATCTTGCTCCTAGAAACTACAATATTTGCTCCTAGAAGTTAGAATATTTACCCTTTTAACTCACTGGCAGTCTGTATTTAGACTTTGTATGATACACCCCCATGCAAGTTGTTTTGCTTTTCTTTAAACAAGGAAATTTAATCTGCTAGATATTTTTTTTTGTTAGCAACCTTTTTTTGTGTCTGTATGGAATGACAAAGTGAGACTGATAACATGGAGAGGCTTTCAAAGGAGGTTTTTCATCACTAGTAGTAGTGTTTTCTGCAGTTACGTGTTCTTACTTCTCTCCCATTAGGCGTTTTGTGCAAGAGTAACTCTTTCAAGCATCTGTTCAGTCACAGTGACAAAAAAAACCCATAAAATTTTCAATCCATGTAGTTCTGATGTTCATTAATGTTGCTACAAGTGGGGCTCTTTGTGTAACAAAAGATTTCTCGGGGTTTCCTTCCTTTGTGAAGAAACGTTACAGGGATTTAATTTTTTTCCGTGAAAATTCCCATTGTTCCTTCAAACTGGAAAATTCAGATGTTCTCCTAATGAACTTTTTCCTCTGACCTCCAGCATGGATGAGTGCAAGTTTTATTTTTGCAGAAGAAATAACACTGGCAGGCTGAACAGCTCATTGAGATTTGACTCAGTAACCAAGTACAATGCCAAAACTTAAGCAAGCAAACCACCCTGATTTAGTATTTATTAGTCTTTGATGTTCTTTGAGGTATGTCTTCACAGATAAATACCCAACAGATACTCTGGAGTGAGATGCAGCATGCATGGGGAAAAAAACCACATTGATTTCCTCTCTCTACTCTCCCTCAGAGTTCAGGTAGGAGTTATTTGTCATGAGGAGAGGTTGCATGACCTGTTAAATAATAATAAAATAAAATAAATTGTCCATATTTGAATATTCAGACTTAAGAACAACTTTGTGTTTCTTCCCTTAAAATGAAAATTCTAAACTCGGCATTATAAAAGTATTAGCGTATTATAAGTATTAGCAGAATGATCTGTAGGAGAAGAGGCATTTGCTCTGCCAGTGGGATGTTGCTGTGGTAATACAACTGAGTGCTGGAGGTGAAGGATTGTATGTTGGTGGCATCGTGGTTGATGGGAGGTCAGATGGAAGCTGTCCTGTGCACTGTTGCAGTTTCAATCTGCTTGAAACAGCAAAACCACTCATTGACTTCAGATGAAGTCTGTGCTTCTAAGGGAAAAAGAGCATTTGCCCACTTGTTCCTTTCCTCCCCTAGATGACAACTGCTGTCAGATGGTCATATATGACCATACTGCAGGTATTTGATAAACGAATGTAATCTATTGTTTGTCTTCTACAGAGTTGTCACATACTCATTTCTTTTGTTTCTCCTCTGTTGCATATATTAAAACCAGAGAGGGTTATTTAGGAGCACAGTCCTGTCCCATAAGTGTAAGAATTCATACTGCTCTTTGAATTCAGACTCTAATAAAAATAGATGCTAAGCCTCAAAGGTATTGGAAAATGGACTACTTGGAGTTCTCTTCCAGTAGCCTATTGCCCGTGCTAAGAGTTATAGTAATTTTTTGTGTATGTTTTTCAAAGAACTTGTACTCTTACTAACAAAAAAGGAACGTACGCGGTGCAGTGCTTCTTGAGGTGCTAATGATGCTTCCTTGCGTCCCTGCATCAAATGAGACCAAACTGAAGTTAACAGTGAAAAATCTTTTGTGATGTAGTCTGGCGTACATCTTCATCTTTTTTGGCTTACTTGTTTTGGTTAACTTGGAGCAAGGAGTTACTGTCTGCTGGCTTTTTTTGTGGGTGGTTAAGCCTTGGTTTTTGTTGTCTTGTATTTTAAGAGGTCAGAAGTCCAAACAACCAAGTGGCTGAACAAGAACCAAAGTGTTGGGAGCTCTTTGAAGATTGTGTAAAGGATGAGCCCAGCAGTGAAAGGAAACACAGATTCCCAGATAAGAATGCCCCTGAATTTTCTTTTATTTTTTTTAAAGGCAAAAGGATGCTGTGGTACCCAGCCTGGTTTTAACACCTGATGATACCACAAAGCCTACTTTGGAAAGGCTTGCAGGTACCTGTGATGCTCACAGACCCTCGTTGCCAAGGAGGCTGAAGTTAGTGTGTGCAATGCCTGCAGCTGGTAGATGCTCACTGCACAGCTGGGTGTTTCTGACCTGTGTGTGGTCTCTTCAGGTGTGCTGTCTCATCAGTGCTAGACCCTGGGCTCCCCACTTTAGATGGGGACCCCCTGAGCTTCTGTGCTGAGAGGAGGCCTTGGCTTCAACTTCTATGGGCTGTGAATCTTCCAATAAAATGAAAAGAAATCTAATTCCTGTTAAGGTGTTACCTGTGTGAGAGCTATGTGATTAGTGTTTGCAGAAACTCAAGATTGCCTTTCTAAAACCCAAGATAGCTTTTATTAGTTGACTCTTGTACTGTATTGTAGATTCCTTCTTTTGGAATGGAAAAGCAGCGCTGGCATTTGTATTTGTGCTAGCAGTGTGACCTCCCGCTGACCTGAAACATCTCTTTGTACAGACCCATGAAGTCCATAATACTGTCTTTTCTTTGGTCAGTCTTTTTTGTTTATTTTAGGTTGTTCTTTTTTGGGGGGGGGAGGAGCTGTTGGTTGTCTTTTTTAACAGTAGAATATAAATTCAATTCATACTGGCTGGGGCTGTGCTTTGTTTTTTGTGATGTGGAAAGATAATATTATGGTATATCTTAATGCATGGCTGGTTTGGTCCTCAACTAGGGAAGGTCCAGTGAAGCAGATACTCTGTAAGTAAGGCTCCTCAGTACAATGACAGCATGATAAATAAGTAAGAACCTCACTTCTTTCTTCCAGCTTCTAATCATTCTGCTTTCTCTTATCTTCCAGTTGCTGTAAAATAAACCTTGGTGGCTAGTCTTCCCTTGTAACACTAGCCACTTACTGACAGTTCTTTGTAGTTATTTCACAGCAGACATGCTCACCTGACCAGACAGCCACTTCTTTTTGCTGTTCCACAAATTAACCCTTCATTCCTCACAAATGTTGGTGCAAGCCCGAGCGGGGATAAACTTGAAGTTATTAATTTGCGTGATTTTGTAGGTACCTGGCTTGAGCACCCACTGAAATGCTTTTTTAATGTAGCTGAGACTTTGTTATGTAATGACGTTATGCAACTGTGAAACATTAGATGGAATAATTAAACCCACCACCTACTTAACTGACCAAGGCAGGCCGGGTGATGCACTTAATTGTACAGCATCTGTTACCTTGCATGCAGATGGTGTTCAGGCTTAATCAAAACACATGGCCTGAAGTCATGACCCTTTTCCCTGGAGTTTTGTGGGCATGTTCACTAGCTATTTCACAAAAGCCATCTTAAGTTTCTCATGAGCTCCTAGCTCTTTTCTGTAAGTCTTTTTATTCCAGGAAGAAGAAATTCTGCATGCTTGAACTGATGTGCAAGGGACAGCGCTAAGCTCACTTTCCAGTCTTCTGTGATGAATGAGATGAGAGGAATGTCTCCGTAGCCATCTTCCTGGCAGGAGGAGATGGTATCTAATACATCTGGCGTGTGTAAATGGTATCTGTTATGTTGCTGGAACCTTGCATGTGTTGACTTCTTTTTCTCCGAATTGCTCATGACCTACTATTTTAATGTCTCCAGACGCAAACCTTATGCTTTAAGGCAATGATGCAAACTCTTAGCCAAGATGACAGTGTGTGGCATTATAAAGTGTTTATACTCCTGTAGACCACTGCTTATTTGAATGAGTCATTTTGCTCTGCACATTTTGCAGTCACTTGAACATTAGTTTCTCAATACTAGGAGGAGAACCTTAAAAGTTGTGGGCTCTTTTTTTTCTTTTTTCATTTGCTTCATGATTTTTCTTCAGGTGTTGGTGTTAAGTCATTGCTTCTTTGGCAAACCAGAATATGTGGAACTTGTGTGAATTGTCTTTTGTGGACTGTAATGGGCCAAGCTTTAATTGTTGATCTAGAAGGCAGTGAAGGTTGATCCAGAAGGGAGTGAAGAAGAGGTGGGAGCGCTCAGACCCCTCAAAACTGGAGTGGTCTTCAGTTCTACCCCTGAGACTTTACCCCAGACAGTTGAAAACTGTGAAATGCTAAACTTAAAAAAAAAAAATACCAACCCCCCCCCCCCACAACCAACCAGTGTGTGTCTTTAGAAAGTAAGCAGTGGCCATAACCTGCAGGGAAGTCACTGCTTGCCTCCAAAGAAATGAGCTTCCCTTCTGTGCTGCAGCATCGCCATGTATAAACTTGGTCCCTGTGCATAGCCAACCTCTGTTTTCTCTGGCTCTTAAAAACTGCAAATGAAAACAGAAATTCATCTCAGAACTTGCAGATTGAAGTATCCTGCTCCCAGTCATACTACAGTTGTTAGTTGGAGGCTGGAGTGTTTACAGTGACAGAGCCAAGG
This sequence comes from Falco rusticolus, assembly GCF_015220075.1. Lineage (NCBI taxonomy): Eukaryota > Metazoa > Chordata > Aves > Falconiformes > Falconidae > Falco > Falco rusticolus. The sequence goes on from NC_051189.1 coordinate 51,809,188, forward strand.
TTTGCCAAATGTGGATGATCCAGTTTTGGAACTGGAAAAAATTATTAAAGAAGTATTGGCATTTAATGTAGGTGGTATTTAATAAGCATGGGACTCGATTAAGCAATTACTTTTTTTCTTTCATGGTCAGCATTCCCTCTGCAACTGCCCTTCAACAAGGGAGAGGTTTGCAATTTTTGAGTTTTTTAGGAATTGTATAGAAATGGATCATGTAATTAAAAAATGGTAAGACATCTTATTTGCAGTGAACACATGAATAGCTGTTGCAGTGCTGCTTTCATGATGCATGATGAAGTAGCCCCAATACTGGTCATGGTCAGAGTGCTTTTAGGAAGACAGCTTGTGTAGGAACATACGGGCTGATATTTCAGTTCAGCGGTATGACGCTTTTACTGTCAGGCAAGGATGGGTGTTGGTGCTTTGTTTAGGTGCTGTTAGCGAATCATGGGTTTCTTAGTCTCAGGCAATAGTATGAATAAACTTGACTCATGTTTTGGAAAGAGGAAGGCAACTTGAGGAAGGGTGGAGAATTGCATGTGATAGTTCATTGCTTCTCTGACTTTTATTTGGGGGAAAGAAAACAATGCAAGTATTTGCCTGTAGATTCTTTGTAGTGGTTTAATTATATTGCGGGTATGTGGGGTGGGGAGGAGAGGGTGAGAAGATAGAGCTAATCCATATTTGATCATAAGAGACAAAACTGTTACTGAAGATGAGTGGCCTGTGTTCTCTGTTTTCTTATGGCGTCTGATTTTTGTGTAAGCAGCAGTGTAGGAGTATGTTGAATAGGTGAGAACCAAGTTGCATAGTTGGTGGATGTGAGGACTGCCGAGTTCTCTCCCACGTAGTTAAAATGTGATTAATGAAAGGCTTGCATAACTTGTGTTACCGAGGCAGCGGGAAAAAAAAACAGATTGGATATGCGTGGCTGTTTTTTAAGGTATGGTTGGCTGAGAGAAGTGTAAAGGGCTAAACCTGAGCTGTGCTGGGGCTGGGAGCTGAGTCATGCCAGAAGTGTCTCCTGCCTGAAAGGTCCTCCTCTCCAGGAGGAAACTGCTTGAAAAGGCAGGGAGCAAGTCTTACAGGGGGAGACAGACTAGAAGAAAAATGGAAGAAAGAAGAGCATATGTATCACCGTGTTCTGTTGTCCTCAGTCACGTTTGACTCTTCCTTGTATTTCCTCCCATAGCATGGAAAGCGTCTGCATGCACCGTAGCATGGAAACACTAGCCAGGTGTTTTCACAAGTCTGTTAATCCCTTTGGTGACAAAGGGCCTTTTCCTATAAAGCAATCCTGGGAATCAGTCTCGCTCACAGTTAGGAAAAATCAGGGCTTAGTAAGGACAGACCTGCCTGTTGTGAGGGAGCCGGAGGGACCGTGAACTCCCCACTGCATTCACTCCACCTTCTCGGCTCGGTCTCCCATGGCAAAGCGCGAAATCTGTTTCCGATGTAATTGGTTAGAGCAAATAATTGGTGTGAGAAAAATTGTGGTTTCCAAGGTTCTATTTAAAATATACAGCTACTTCCAGCTGCAGACTTAATTATGTAGTCACTCTTGGACCTGCCTTAGTAATCTCTTTTTACACTCACCTGTCCCACCCAGTTTTAGTGGAGTAACCACTTAAACAGATCGTGGCATGTGTGCCATGACTGGAGTTGTCTCTGTTTTCTTAAGAATAGAATATTCCTAAGAATATTTCCTGAGAATTTCCTCAGACGCTTTGAGGGTGACCCATACTGTAATTATTTCCCTGCAGTCCTGGATGTAGAATCCAGCCTTCCTTTAGGTAACGTTCCAAAATTATACCTATGGATTGTAAGGCAGAGAAAAAGCATACCAGAGATGCTTTGTATTTTCTTCAAAATTTCTTTGCTACTGTCAGTGAAATTAGTAGAATACCAGTTCTTCCCTTAGGTGCCATTGGTGTTAGTTTGTTGTGGAATGGAATAATTACTTGTTGCCATGGATTATAGGAAGCATGAAAGTAAGTCTCTGAACTGAAACACAAGTTTCAAATAACACCATATATTACTATTGTGGTTTTCCCCAAAATTGTAAACCTCTGTTGCAGCAAGCTGAGGATAATTTTCATATGTATTAGGAGTTTCCTTGTGAGCAGAAAACATGAGGTCCTAGAGGTCGGATGATTTGGTAGAAATTAGTGGATACGTGATTCCTCCAGCAAATATATCTGAATTTCCTTCAAAATATGGATGGGACCAAAGAGTTCTCCAGCACTGCATTGTGGTTTTGCCACTTTTCCAGGGGCTTTCCGAGGTCCCTTATCCCAGTGTGCTGTGGGTGGAGGGGTAGTGCTTCCCAGGGAGCAGGAACTGCTGTTAAGCAGCCTGTCTGGCTGGCTGGGCTGCCAAGGGATGTGGTCCAAGAAGCACTTGGAAGCTAGTTCTTGGAATGTCCTGCTTACCTAGAAGCTACTTACTGTGCCGTGCAAAGGAAGGAAACCTGGAAATGGTGCCTTCATAGGAGCAAAAATAACTGGTATTAAGGAGCTCTGTATACCTTTTGATATTTTATATTTTTCTGTTCCCCCTCTACACCCCTATAACAACAGTTTGCCCACAGTTATATTTGCCCCAAATGTGAAAAACAGGAACTTTTTAAAGGTTTAACGGGCTGTGGGACAGCAGACCCAGGGAAGTCCATCACCTGCACTCCCTGCGTCAGAGCAGGTCTCACACCTGTTTAGCCAAATCCAAGTTTCTGGAGGAAACAAGCAGAATCCTGGGGCCAGACAGTGTCAGAGCAGATGGTCATAATGGTCTCTTCTGATTTAAAGTCTTAACAATTCTCACACACACCAGTTGCTGTGTTGTGAATTGTGTAGGAGGGTGCTCTCTGATAGAATGGGAGCATGAAATCAGGCAGGAATGGGGTGTGTAGTAGCCATTGCCTACACAGTGGAAAAGATTGTCTGGTGTGGGCAAAGGGAAAAAAACAAAACCAAAAACCTCCATGGGAAGTATCTCTCCACTGCAGAGACTGAATGGGGGAAACGTCTGCTGCTTCAGGCTGAGGGAAGTCTCATTCTTCCACTGACTTTTACGGATACTGGAGGACAGTGAAGGGAATGCAGTTTGTTGTAGTAGCTGAAGGGGATGGGTTTTGTCCAACTTGATTCCGGGGCTAAACTGCTTGCTTTATTTTTTACTGTAACTGCAGGGGGCTGGTTGGAGAGAAGGAAAATGAAATTTAAAACTTCATTATTCTTGGCCCATGTTTAGTATCTACTAAGTGTTCCTGAAAGTTCACGTGGCTGTTTTAAACACGCCTTGAGAAAGGCTGTTTTCTGTGTGTTTAATGCAGACACGTACTGAGCAGGACTGCAGGTATGTAAGAGCAGTCTGCCGTGATATGCTGTGCTCTATGAAGATTGTTCGTATATCATGCTTGAGATGTATAGCTGACACTTGGAGTACTCTGCCTAGTGTGGCTCTTTCAATTGCTGGAAAGCCAGGCAAAGCACTCCAGTCCTGATCAGGCACTGCAGCTGGTGGAGGAGGGGAAAGTAATCGGCAGAAATGCAGAGGATTTGGTAGGGACAGGGCTAAAAAGGAGAGCTGGATTTCTGGCTGTGTTTGTGATGGATTTGACAGACACCAGAGTACAAGAGAGGGAATTACAAAGATGAGCTGGACATTATCTGTGGGGGCTTCTGGTTGAATGTATCTCTGAGAGGACTTTAGTGTGTGTTAAACTTGTATTTTTTTTTCTGCCTCATTAAGTGGCAGGATTAAGGTTACAGGCATAGGAATGGCTAATTAAGCAGTGCCTTGCAAAGGGATAGAATGACAAAGCTGAAATCTCTGTATCTGCAAGTGTATGATATTCAATTACTTCATAGTGATAAGCAAGATTTGGCTTCAGGTGGCTGTAGGGTGGTGTGACAGTGATCTTTCAACATATGGAAATGTACTTTTTTTATCATCTATTTAAAAACTAAGAGCTCTCAAGTATTCATATCAAATGAGATAGGCAGACATAGAGATATGAAAAGTCTGCTTATGCAGAAAGCTGAAAAAGGGGCCCCAGAGCTACTGGTAAATAATCTGGATTACATCTCTGTGGTATTGTATTTATGCACAGAGTTGTTTTGCTTTATGTTTGTTTTCTGTAAGGTAAAGTGCTTATGTTGCAAAGATAAACACTGTGTAGAATTGGATTTTTAAATCTCCAAACATCTGAAAAAAAAAAAAAAAGCATATTATTCTTATTGCTGTTGTGAAGTTTTCCTAATTCATGATGCAATCTGTGAAGTCGTTTTTTAAAAAAACCCTACTTCTGTTTTGCAGGAGAAACTGTAGAAGGCCTTCGAGAGAGTGATTATCTTCTGATTCATTCATGTCGGCAGTGGACAACAATTACAGCTCACAGTCTGGAGGAGGGTCACTACGTCATAGGGCCAAAGATAGAAATCCCTGTACATTATGCAGGTAAAGCTATTGTTGACCTGAAATTCAAATTCAAAGAGAATGAATTGCCTACCACTTACACTGATCGCTTTGTTTGACAAGAGGGAAGCTAAGTCTCTGATGCCAGTGTCTGTGACTTAACTTTTTAGTAATGTTAGACACATCTATTCAGTAGCCCTGGGAGTAAGTCAGTATTGGACTGGGTGGCACATTGACAGAACACATAGCTATGTAGAAGAATTGGTTTCAGTTTGAGTATAATGAACTGCCAGTGCTTCTCATCTGTGAATGTGGTGACAAAAGTGTGAAAGTTTGAAAATTCCTTGACATGTTCGATCAAAGGTGGAATGGGTTTTACACTTCATTGCGTACTCAGGCTGAAGGGGATTTTTAAATATTTCCATGTTAAAAGCCAGGGACCCTTCATTGTAATAGTGTGGTTTTACACTAATGCTTCTCAGTACTTCCTTGTCACTGTCTGCCTTTTTGGATGATGCATAATACTGTTCCAAGCAGATATGATGCAACTAATCCATATTTATTTTACAATTTCAAATTACTTTCCTAGGAAATTATTTTTAATAACTGTTTCCTACTGCTCAATGTCCTTATTCACAGGCTGAATGGAACAATACTAAATGAGTGGGAAGTGCTTATCTTACTGCAGTAAATACAGAAAATTGAAGAAGCTGGAAAGTGTGAGCAGGGCAAGCCATGGCTACAAAGCAAAGATGTGGGCATTGTGTTTTACTTGGTCTTCTGTAGCCAGTTGTCAATTAAGTAATCTACTTGGCTCTCTTAAGGTCTCTTTTAAGATGCTGGTGCAATGAGGGTGTGCTAAGTTGTACAAGAGCTGACTGAAATGTTTTATTTCAATCACACCAGTGCTGCAACTGCAGTGATGCATCCTATTTCAGTGATGAAACTTACACCAGTTGCCTTCTTATGTACTGTTTCTCCTTGGAGTTCACTCTGGGAAGGTTAATTTTTTTAACGGGCATTTAAAAGCTTTGGTCTGATGGCATACAGTGTCATAATATACATGGCTTTAAAATTCTCCGAATGTAACTTTTTTTAATCTTTTTTTTTTTTTTTTTGTCTTTTTGCACCTCCTGGCTGCTGCATAAGCTTCAGTGCTGTGGTCAGATAAACACTTCACTTCCTTCAAGCAGATGCATTTTAAAATCCGCACTGTGATTCCTGGAAGAAGGAGAACAGAAAAAAAAATGGTTATTGGCATGAAGTAAGGCTGGATCTTAATAGGTTTACTAAAGCTTTGGTTTTAATTTTTAAAGCAATTAACCAAGATCTGCTAAGTGGGTTTCCTGACTCTTCATACTTCCATTCATTCATAGTGTAAATTTACATAGATACCAGCAGAATCAAAATCTGTCCCCCAAGATACTGCAAAAATATCTTCCTTGTTTATGTTAATGCAGGAAAAGAGTGTGCATTTAGTTGGCAGAATACGATTTGCTGTCAGACAGTCTCCAGAAAGTTCCCTGCTATAAACCCTTCGTTAATGAGATGAAAATACATCAAAGTTCAGAAACTGCCGTGTAGTGAGGGCACTTAATAAATATGTGATGGGCTTTGATGCTGCTGAAGAAACTTCACAAAAATGGTCAGTGCTAACTTGGGGTACCAGAGCATGTCTGATGGTCTTGCCTACGAGAAAGGAGAGACAAGTCTAAACATGTGAAGGTTTAGTTAGCAAAGTACTGCAGTCTGGTGCTTGGGTGCTAACATCTAAGTGCATTTAGAGACATCTTCCATACCCTAAAAATCAACTTATGATGCTGTGGATTACCATGCATAAGCTAACACTGAATGACCTCTCAGGGCTGCATTGTGCAGCGCCTTGCGTTTATTGCTTCCTGGCATCCAGAACCCCACACTACAGAGGTGAATGTAGCTGCCTAAGAAGACTTGCTGGGCTGGGCACTGATCTGGCACAGTTAAGCTGCTAGCTCTGGAGCTAGCCATGCTGTCTGCTCTGCAGTGAGCTCTGGGAGGTGGGAGTGCTTCAGAACCATTACCTTTCTGAGGAGGATGTGCTGCTACCAAAAGGTTAGTGCCGTCAGGTGGTGATTGCTGTGGGAGCTGGCTGGCATAGCCCTTCGTTTGCATGTGGGAACTTTCCATCGTTGCAGAAAACACAGCTAGAACAGTCAGCAGAATGTTTATATGAGACTCAGTCATTAGTTTTTGGGTTTAGAGGAGGGATTTTATATCCTTGTAGGCAAATGTTTGCAAAATGTATTGCTGTATAAATTTTGGATTATAGGACTGACTTTTTGCATGCTTTAACTTTAAACTTCTGTCAGGTTAGATGCACTGCCTACCAGAATGACCCTTAAAGATGGAACATAAGTGTTCATTAAAATTACTTTCTAGGTTTATTTTGGCTTTAATGGAATAACTGGGTTTTTTTAACCCTAGCAGACTTTTAGTGTAGCAAATTGCAGCATGATTTTGGCTGCAACAGTTGAGCGGGAAAGGAAGTTGAAACTGATGTTATTCTCCTGAGATTATGGGTTTAAGTACCACAAAGTCATCACTCACATATATAAATATGAGTATAAAGTAAATCTTATTTTGCTACTTGCTAAATTGGGTTTTGATCCTCTTATTAAACCTAAATACAATAAAGCCTTATTAAAGAAGGAAAATGTTGTATTTTACATTTAAGTGAAATCTCATTAAACAGATTCTGAGTTCTGCAGTCCTGCTGATGGTCTTTTCCCTGCTGGGAAACTGCTACCCTGGTTGTTTCTGTTGGGGGTGGCTGACATGGTTAATTTTTGCTGCTGCTGTCAAAGAACAGTCATATATGACAGCTGTTAGTCTAACCATTCCCTCTTGAATACTCTTTACAGTCTGCTTCTCTTTAAAGTTAAGGTTAATGTAGCATCGAGTTCAATTTTCGTGTAATTAAAACCAAATGGCTAATGTGTTTCTGGCTTCTAAAACAAAAGAGGTCTTCAAGTGCATATAGAATGGAAAGGAGATCAGAATTACTGTCCTGATAGTCCCTTGTCTTGGTGTGAAAGGGTGGACTTTACAAGAGTCCAAGGTAAACCATCACAACAGAAGGACGTTGCCTTGGTGTCCTTTGCTTTCCTCAGGTACGTAATTCACACTTGGATACTTGCAGGATGGTCTTACTAGCTTTCTGTCTGAACTAGTTTTATATTGTTCCTGGATATCCTTAATACTAAATTTCTGCTCTAAAAGAGAGTCCAAAAGCAACTCTAAAAGAAGTATCATCCATACCCTCCAGCTGATGTCAAGTGTTACTGCTAGTTTTGGCATAGGCAGCACTGTAGTCTTGACTTTGATAAATGTCTCCCTTAGTAGCCTCTGGAAACTACTGGTTTGTGATCTGAATTTGGATGATACAGGCCGTGTTGGTATCTTGCAGAATTAGACTTCACTGTGCTGATGCTGCTTATCAAGTGGAACACCTCTCATTCCTTTGCAGAGCTACCAGCACAGGAAGGTGCATCCCAGGGGTCTGATGGCCATGTCTCAAGCATATTCTGTGATGGCTAAAAGGCACTGAAGACATCATCCAGGGTTTGAACGCTGTTGCCCTTGGGTGTTGTCTGACCCTTTATGTGTTACCTTCCATATATATTCTATATAGCTCAAAACTATCAGAAGTGGTTTTGAGGATTCATCAGCTCAAGCCACAGGGGTCTTCTGCTCTGACTCTAAATGGCCCAGATTCAACCTGGTGTAAATGCTTGTGCTCTGTGGCCATGGTTCCTTATGTATGTGGATTACTGATGTGACAGTTAATGGAGTTGGATATGGTTGCTTAAAACCTGCTGTGCAGGAAGAGCAGCACAGAGGGCCGTGGAGTAAGCCACATGCCCGTGCGCACCCCCACCTACACAGCGTAGCCCTTTCTTTCAAAGGCCATGCTAGTGTTGGTGAGTGCATGCAGTGAAAAGAAAAAGTACTTTGGGATGGGTTGGCAGCATCTAGGTTACTGTGCCCCAAATACTCACTCCTACATTTAATCAAATCATAACAGAACCTTTACTGTTGTTTTTTAGGGCCTTATCTCTGTTGTTGCAACTGATGGTTCATTTGCTCTCCTGCCCATTTGAGGCTTTTTCTGTTCTTAGAGCAAAGCTGTTCCTCTTGAGATTATGTTAAAAAAAAAAATATATTTAAAGATCCAACCTCTTTTTCTTTAAGTTTTTACTCATCTTTGCCCAAAGTTTGGAGGGAATACCTCTTGTGTCACTGCTGCCATCTGTGTGCACATAGGCGGCAACTAAAGAAGAAAATACTTTTATGAAGACATTAGAAAGTAACTCCCTGTTCCAGGGTGTGCCACACTAACACATCCGGGGTGTTGGGAATACCCTTCCCATGAACTCACACCTCCCTGCCAGGCAGTGAAGGTATGCAAGTGCTAGTACGGAGTGATCGCTGGTGCCCAGTCCAGTTGCTTACCTGAGTGTGCTGATAGCTTTCTTAATGTCCTTTACATTTCCTCATGTAAAACCTTGTCATGCGTGCCTTCCCCAGGTGGGGTGCCGGGTGGGAATGAGTCAGAAGTCCCTTCTCTGGTGGCAGAAGTGGTGTACAACAAACATCCTACCGAAACTTGTTTCTACTGGTTTGATTTGTTAATGATGGAGTGGTGCCTGATGGGCCTGTTCCTCACTGCGTCACGCTAATGTGGAGGAAGATGGTCTCTGCAGGCCTTCTCAAGAGTGAACTTGCCTTCACAGTGGCGGAGTAGGAGAGCTCCCTGAGATTTTGTGATTTGCAGCTGCAGAAGTCCAAAGGCATGACACAGCTTTGCAGTCCCAGCAGGTGTACTGCTGCCCACTCTGGGTTTGTCAGACCTTGGACATTGAGGAAGGACAGCACTGAAGTATGGTGCGAGTTAGGCATCTCCTAGTTGTCTTGAGGTGATGACAGCAGCTGCTGTTGCTCAGCACCCACCCTGAACCTGATGTATCCAAGGTCTGGAAGAGCCTGGATTTTTAATTTGGTGATACTGAGCACTTAGATGTTTATAGTACGTTGGGTCTTCTCTAAGTATGCTGTACAGCTCCTTTGTGGCCCTGGAGAGAAGAGTAAACATTAGACTGGCAAATGTCTTTTGCTTGACGCCTTTATGGTGTCTGCTGCCAACTTGTGTCACTTTGGGGACAGAGCAGGTGCTTCCTTGTCTTATGTTCAGTTTGGACTCCTCGCTCCCTCAAGTGCAACTTCATGCTGTCTGCTGATCAAGGAAGGTGGTGTCGGATAAAGAGCTCTTTGTCTGGGGCTTTGCCTCCCTGGGAACAGCGGGTGGTGTCAGGGAGAGCTACGCCTGTTCTTCTCTGTAAGTGGAGCAGTACAGCTCTGGCAGGGTAATTTTAAAGTTCAAAGAGGTGGGTGAGATCTAAGACAGGGAGGGACACTGCTCTGGAGTAGGCAACTCTACTTAGGTGAGTCCTTTCCAGCCAACAGGTACACCACTCCCTGATATGAAATGCGTTTTGCATTTTAATTGGTGTTTTGCTTTGAATTTAACCTGGCATCCAGCTACCACAAAGCTCTCCTGGGGCTTTTGTGCTGTGCAACTGAATATAAGGCGGAGAGAACAGCCTGAACAGTGCTTCCGAGAGAGGCAGGCTGCCATGTGTCTATGGGCTGGTCAATAATTAATGAATGTATGTCCTCAGAAGAAAACCCAGGAAAAAAAAAAAAACAATCCACCCACATGTTTAACCCCCTGGAACACAAGTTTTGTTTTGGTTTGTTGTTTTTGATTCCAAAAAATCTTGAAAAAGCTTGTATGATCTGAAAAGCAGTTGGAGGTTTGAAAGCTTTTTCACAGGTACTGCTAATAAAAGCATTGCCACTAGCTTATAGTCTTTGTGCTTTTAAAAGATAAATATGACTCCTGTAGCTCTGAATACTTGACTGTGATGTTTCCTGACAATTGCAACCCTTTACTCCTCATAAACAAATAGAAGAAAGGCATTTTGTTTTTTGTGCAGAAGTTTGATTGCAGAGTAGATGCTGGGTATCGTAGGGTGAGATACCTAGGTGTTTGTTTTAGTGAGCAGATTGTGCCTCTTCAGCTGTCTGAGATTAATGTCTGAAACACTTCTAATTGTCCATATAGCATATTCTGTGCTTTTCTGACAGAGAAATGATTATGCCTTAAAATATATTTATCTACTTATTTTTTATTTAATTGCTGCCTCCTTTTTCGCTATCAAAGACTGAGTTTTTCTATTCTAGGCAATCATGGCTTTGTAGTCTGGAAACTTCATGTTCCTGGGTTTTTCAAACCTGCCACCTTGAAATAACAGATGAACTATTCTTCTATGCATGAGCAAATATCTATATTCTTAAATTATTTCATTTTCCCCCAGAGAGTTACCTTCAACAAGGTCAGTTTCTATCAGACTTCCCTATGGTTCTGTCTGTTATTCCACTTTTCTGTGCCTGTTTAAATTTTGGCAAATGCCTCACCACTGATCTACAGTGCAATATCAAATCACAGGATCAAAATGCAGGCACTTGAAGTTGCTGGCAGAAATCACATATTTCTTTTGCACCCGTGTATGTGCATGTTCTTCCTGTTCTTTCATCCCTCCCCCTTTAGCCAGTCTGGTGAAGTAGCAGCTTTTTGCCTAAATTTAATGAAATGGTCCCCTTTTTGCCTGACCATCTGTACTGGTGGCCTTCTACTTTGCACTTAGTTTTATAACTGTTAAGATGGCTCCCTGGTTTTTGTTTGCTTGCTTACTTGAGTTTTGATTGAGGCACTTGTCCTGAGACCCAGGAGTTTGTTCTGAGTATATACAGTACTTGCTCTCTAGTGTTGTGCACTGTCATCTTCCCAGAATGCAAGCTATTGGGTCAGAAATACCTTCTCAGTGTAGGGAGATGGTTCATATTTAGCTTCTAGTGAAACAATGGTGTACAGTTCTTCATCAGGTTGCACTGTGGAGTGTCTTTCACTCTCAACTTTGTCTCTCTGGAGTCAGCCAGACTTTTTGCAGTGTCTGGTTTCCTTGAAGTTACCCTCCTCATAAATGTGAGTTAGCAGGCTGTGAGACTGCTTTTCTCTTTGTATATATACAGCTTCATGTCTATGAGAGATTTCTACAGTTGCCTATAGAATTTGTAGAATTTGCTTGATGTTCAGTTTGGTGACTGGATATATCAAAATTTGTATTTAGCCCTCTGGTGAAACCCCATTCAACTCTATTTTAGTTCCCATCCACCTTCTAGTTTTGCTGCCTGGCCCATCTGAAATGTCTGAAACTGCTGTAGAGGCTGCTGCTCTTTCATGCAATAAGAACGGTTGAGTTAGTTCACAGGGTAGTATTACTCCCAGTAACTGAGAAAGAGTCTGATTATGTCCCAGAAGTTCATGGAAAGAAAATACCTGCATTTTCTCTCTTGCTTTCCAACCTGGAATAAGTGTTTGTCGTTTATAGACACCCAGTTGTACTACAAAATTTGTTTGGTTTCATGGGATTTGCTTGGTGCCTTAAAGGAAACAAAAGCTTGTGAAGATAGTGCTATTTTTCAATACTAGCTCGTGAGTATAATCTTACTCCTGTTTAAAAAAAAACTAAGTCTTGCCTCAGCATTGAACTTTGTGTTTTGTTTGCAAGAAGGGAAAAGGAGTAGGAGGAGAGAGGGAAAACTTGCAGCCTTTACAGCTTATGATGTGAAGTATCACATTCCTCTCAGACTTGCAGTTCTTGGCTGTTACTTTAAGTCTGCAAACTTGCGACTTGCTGAAATTCAGCTGTGACCTCATAAGCATTCACTGTAAGGTGGATTTTTTGTTTTGTTTGCTTGTTTCAGATCTCTGTGGGCAGCAAAGAAGCTGATCAGAGTTGCATCAGTTAAGAAAGAACTCTAGAGGCTTGTACAAAAGAAATGAACTTGGGAGGATGACTTTTTGAAAGATTGCAGTTGAGGGAAAGGTAGGATAGCAGCCAGGAAACTGCTTCCCAGAAGGCTGGGTGATGGACTAATCACACAGGATTTGCTTGGCATTGCTTGAATTGCTTTGCCTTAGCTCTTGGCTGGTATAGTGGAGCGCTGGGCTGATTTGCACGATGCTAGAAAGATTTAAGCACTTGGGAGAAGGGTCTTAAAAGCTGCCTAACTTAACCACTAGGAAGCTGAGAGGAAAAGGCTGATCCCTGCTGGGAATTTGAGGTGTTTTTAGAGCTTCACTCAAGGTTCCGGTCTGATCCCACGATTCTGACCACTTGAGGCTGCCCTAAGTACCAGCTACAATGAAACCGGGAATGTGGTTCCTGACTTCCCAAGAGGAAGCAGTTCTCCTCTTTCACGAGGTGTAACTTAAGGATTTAAAAGGGAGGAGATGCATGAATGCAACAGGCAGCCCTGCTGGTAAGCTCATGCCAGCGAGGTTGGGGTAGGGGTGAGCTGCCTGTTCCTAGACAGTGAACAAGGCACAAATTGTGAAGCTGCTTCACTCTTTCCTACCCTGAAGTAGATGTTCAGGCATGTAGAAAACCATACAGTTAAAAAGCTTCAAAGGGAGTTAGAAGCTCAAAGAGGGTCTGTTAGCCTGTAATTGTAAGTCTGGAACTTCACAGGTTTCCCAAAAGTAGGAGTTTTACAGAGTTAATGCTACCCATCTGGCCTCGAAGTTGACCCTTGACGGGAGAAGAGAATAAAGAGAAGGCAGTTGTAAAGGACATGGTTACTGTTTAATCATTCAAAAAATATGTGCTTTCCCTTCTGTGCAAACCTTGAGGAACACTCTTTATAAGATCTGTTTGAGCTGAAAGGGGGTGCGTTTTGAGTTGATAGTTTATATGGATAATGATGCCTTTTGTTAACCTGTTGCTTGGTGCTGGTGTGTGGTTTGTGTTTTTGTATGAACAGAGGCAGGTGCAGAAGAAAGCAAGCATACGTCACTGCTGTGATATCTTTACAGAGAATAATGCAGTCACCAGTGCAACTACCCCATGACTCTTACCTGGATTGTAATGCATGCTAGTAGCAGATGCTTTTGCAGAGAAGTACAAACCTTATATGCTTAGCTGATTTGCATATAGTTTACTGCATTTTTATTTTTTTTAACTTCATTGAGCTGCCTCTTCTGCCTTTTGGTTTCACTTTGTTTCAAGTTCATCCCCTCTTCTTCCTTTGTTGATATTCTGACTTGTTACATGGCCTAAATCTGCGTGGGAATTTGGGAGGGAAGAAATTGCCATGAGCTTCCTATGATCAGTCTAAGAAACTTCTTTTAAACTGACTGTCCTTTTTGCTTCTTGGGGCTGGAGGGGAAACTGTTACAACTGAGCTAACATGGCAAAGAAGCAAGGCAAAAATGATGAACGTGTTTCCCTTCTGTAAATACAGAACCCAGGCAGGAATGTAGAACAGGGTTTTTGATAGGTCATGTGTGTTTGAGGAGGGAGCTGCGGAGAAATATGTCGCACAGGATGATGTCATGTTGTGAATTTTTGGATGCCCAAACAGATTTATTTTTTTTTTCCTGGAGCCAGTGTTTGCTGCTCAAAACAACTGATAGGAAGTGCGATAGAAATTCTTCAGTCAGCATCCTCCCCATGGAAACCAGCACACTTCATGTCTGGGAACGAGGGCTGGTCACGTCAGTGCTGCCTATTAAAGCAACTGACATCACGGGTGTCTTAAGCTTTGACTGAACTACTGTGCCAATTGGTGCCAATAGGAAAATAAAACCATGCTATTTAAGCCATGTGTAACTCTGTTTATATGGAGAATGTAATTTGTGTGTTTAATTTAGCCTGTGATCCAAGACAGTAATTCTGCTGTGTCAGGGAAGGGCACTTCTGTGCGCTTTGAAACTTCGAGGAGTGGAAAAACTGGCTTTTTTTCTGTCGTGAACTGTTTTGTAGAGATTTTCTGTTCTCAGTTGGCAAAGATTAACTTGTGTTATGTGTGTGTGGGAAGCTATTAACACTAATAGCAAAGGTGACCATTATTAACTGGATAGGAGGAACATGAGTGTTTAACTTTTCATTCTGAAGGACCTAAGCATTAGAGGGAAACTGAAGCCTGTACTTATTTCCCTCACAGCTTTATGTACAGGCGTGAAGCTCCATTTCTCCACTCATACCCTTTAGTGCAGCTGAGACTCAACTTTTCTTTTGAACCAGAGTGCACAGTTTGATCCCAAAGACGGGCAGAGCAGCAAAGAAGGAAATGCATCATACATGCGTGCACTGTGCAGGAGCTTTCATGAGTGTCCTCAAACTAGGAACGCCTGGCTGGGGAGCCACCTGTCACAATCTACAACACTGACAAATGCTACTGTCATCTTGGATGGTTGATAGCCTATGTAGAGTAAGAAAGTTTTAAATCTAAATGCTAAGAAGGTTCTGTTTTTCAGGGCAGTGACCTTCACAGCACACTCTTTCAGTATTTGTCACCAGTTCAACCTTTTCTGGTTCATCTCGCCTGAATTCTGTATTGCGGTAGGCTGGGAATAGCCAGCCAAGGCTGGCTGGCTGCGTTTGGCTTTGAAATAATTCGAGCTGGCTGCGTCTGCTCCTTGTTGCCTAGTTTTGCAGTGCTTACCTGATCCCTCTTTTTTGGTGTGCATAGGGACAAGTTCATCATGTGAAAGGTCCTATTTTTGTCACGATGGCTGCATGCTTGCACAAAAAAAGTAGAGGGATGTTCAATTAGGATGTATGGTCACATCTGAAGGTTTCTGCAGGTCTTCACCAAAATAATGGGAAGTACATTTGTTGTCTTCTGCCAGAAGAACAGGTTTGGCTTGTGTTTTGGGTTTTTTGGTGTTTTTTCCTTTTTTAAATAATTAATACTGTTTTGAATGTAGGCAAGTGTGAGATGTGTATCTGTGGAGGATAAAGAGTGTTCAGCAGGAAGTACTGATGGGGGAAAGCTTTCTGATTAAATGCTGCGTGGGCCCCTGTTTCCAAACAATAAAGACTGTGTAGGCCAAGTGGGACTACTGTGAAGCTTGATGGGAAAAGTGAAACCTTAGTGACATAGAGGGACAGGGTGGCTTGCGTAATCCAGTTCTTTGGCTACTGTGTCCCTGCTAGATTAATTACTAGGGTTCAAAGTATATGTGGGGAATTAAGACATTTGTTACACACATGGCTTCACCAAAAAAAAGAAGAAGAAAAACAAAGTAATGCTGTGGTTTAAGATTCGTGGGTCTGAGCTGAGAGGTTCTTAACCAGTGCAACTTGGAAACCTGGAATGAGCTTCTGGGAAGGCTGTGGCCCTTAGAGTTATTATAGGGGAACGGCTACAGCATATCTTGGGGTGCTCTATGAGAAATAGTCTTAAGCAGAAACGAGATTGCAGTGTGATTGTAAATCAGCTTTAGCCTTTTCTAGACATTGTTGGGATGTCAGATGGGAGAGATGGTCATTACTTGTTAACTGCTCACGGTATCTACTTTTTCCTGTGAAGTGCTTTCGGATCCTTCAGGAGGACAGTTGCTATCAAAACATAATGTGAATTTAGACAAACTTCCTAACTAAAACTAATGGAGAACCTGAGTCTGGCTTCAGACTGGTGGTGTCTTAAAACAGTATGTAAATAGAAGAGAGACTGACAGATCTAGTATGCCCGTGATCCTATCTGAAAAACTTCTTTGTCTAACTCTAAGAAAGAGGCTGAGAGATGCACTTGAAATCTTAAGGGGTTGGGGTTTTTTTGTTGGTTGTTTTCCTTCTTGTCAATTTGATTCCTGCTGACTGACCACTACCCCATTGTGGCATGCCTGCGGGTTACCTGTGTTTATCTACTGATGTGCTAGTACCCACACTGCTGAGGATACACAGCACAGACCCAAAGGTCTGCCAGAGCTGTTCTAGATAGGTGGTTGGGAGCAGATGTGCTTGTGCTGCCTTCCCAAGCTGGGAGCACCATGCACAGACTTCTCCATAGCAGACAAGCTTGGCTGATCTTGTCAGTTTGTAGTCATCCTGCTGGGTGTGGGGATGAGCAGGAGAGATGTTACGGCAGCAATAGGGAGGGAGAGGAACAAGGGGGTGATGGCAGTGGAGGGGGGAAGCAGGAGACAATAGCGGCAGCAGCCCGGGTGGTGATGGAGGGCAGGAGCAGGAAGAGGTGGTGGGACTAGGGCTGCCCTGCAGGAGGTTGGGAAATGCCCAGCATGGCAAAGATGAGGCACTCTGCCAATCCCACTTTGGGATCAGGGCTCTCATTTCTAACCGGTAATTCCCTCTGTGTACCGCATGCTTCTCAGTACTTTGCTTAGGAAAATTTCTGGTACCATTTTAACAAAAAGTTGCTTTACTGATCTGCGTTTCTGGTTAGAACTCTAACAACTAGAATTAGTCTGTCTAGAAGAAAGAGACATATGGCAAGCAAATGGCCCTTTTTAATGAGCCTCCCACTCAGCAGTTGGCTGCTCACTCAGTTTGTGTGTGGTACAGTCTTAGAGCAGCATCTCACTGCCAGGGAAAAAAACCCACCTCCTGCAACCTTTTGGTGGGTTTTCTTTCAGGGAGGGGCAGTGAGGGACAGCACGACACAGATTAAGTATTATAAAAAGACAAAGCCTCATGTTAGCTTCTTCAACAATTTGTTACCCAAACTATAAGAAGATGTTCCAGAACCTAGTTTAGAAAGCTGGAAAGCACCCAGTTCTTTACCTTTCAATGGTGGTTGGGTACCATATGTACCCTTTTACAGCATGTGGGTTTTTTTAATGATAAATAAAATCAGTAACATAATGCCTAACTTCTGAAAGTCACAGTGGTCTAAAAGGCTGCAATAAGTGATTGCAGCTGGTCTATAAAATCCTATTTAAATTAATTTCATTAAATACTTGATGGAAAATACTGTATTTGGTTGCCAGTAGTGGGTCTGGAGGATTGATGGGACCATTGTTCTTAAACTGTAGGTGCCACCAGTATGGGAGCATAATATTTATGATGACCAGTCTCTGCTGTTAGTAACAGCCATGTGACTGACCTAAGAGAAATCCATTGCCGAGGTGTAGCAGTGTAAGGAATCATGCAAGTAAAACCATATTTATTTATGTCCAGATTCCTCCATTCAGCTTTATGACTTCAGATGAACTTGTAGCAAGGTCAGGCTGTCCTTCAACGCTTAACCTTGCCTGCTGAAGAATATTCTGTGCTAAGGCAATGACTTTTAGTATTGGATCTGTGGTTGATGTTCATTCTCATACTGGAGTTAGTTTGTGTATAGCAAATGGAAGATGCTTTGCTCTCAGTCATCCTGCTACTGACTCCCTCTGAAGCTCTGCCATGTCTGATGTGCAGTAGTGCCACTTTTCCTTCTTGCTGTGATTTCTAACACCTCTCCTGGCTGCTCAGTGATTTGAAATTGCAAAGTACTTTGCCACCCTCTGTGTGCAGTTGGGGCTGCCCAGCTCTCGGCTAAACAGAGAGGGTTGCTTGTGCAGACTTTGGCTTTGAGCACTGTGTCTGCATGGTAGTTTGATTGGATCCTTTGTCACTGTAAGAAAGAGGCTGGTTAAGTATTTCTCCAAGAAAAAAAAGAGAGATGTGGTTCAAATCTGTTTCAGCGGGACTGCCTGCAAGAAGAGTGGGAGGTACTGGAGTTCACTGGGGTGGTTGCAGCAGCAGAGTGCACCTAATGCTTCACCTGGTACTATTTACTCTCTTTAGTTGCCGTGAATAACATTCTTGTTCCTCTTTCAGAAGAGGAAGGGAAGCTATTAGCAGCAATGGCTGTGCACATCCAGCTCTTTTGATAAGATATGAACTAGTAATTGCAACTTAAAATAACTTCTCTCAGCCCATGATGTTAGCTGCGCAGTTGTTATCTAAGCAGCCTGGAAACAGAGCTGTGCCGCTAGCCTCAGACACTGCTAGGTCTAGTGTCTGACAGACTGGTTTGAAATCTGGGGATGAGATTTTCAGCTGGCCAACACAGTCTGGGTGGTTTTTTTGTAGACTTAATCTGCAGTCTCTCAGGCTTTCTTCCAACTGTGTGTGTCTAGCAGGGACTCTTGAGAACTTCTCCCTCCCCAGACCGTGTCTGGACACACGCCAGCGGAGCACGTATGTACAAACCTTCTCTATGTCAAAATGCTGGTGAACAATTATAGCAGTACGATATGGAGGGGAGGAGGGGGAAGGCATTTGACTCTCTGTACTTGCCAAGTCATATTATCATAGCAAGGTGTGAGTAATAGCCGCTCGCACGCGCGCTCACTCTCTCTCTCTATATATATGTATATATACACACACACACAGAGAGAAATGCCAGACCTCACTTCAATTTGATTTCCAAGGTATCCGTATGCCAGAAAGCAGACTACTTCCAGATACCTTTTCTTTATGTGTGAGTAGTAAAAACCATTCAGTATGAGTGGGCTGAACTTTTTTGGGGGGAGAAATGCGAATATATTTTAAGGAATTTTTGCTCTGATGGACAAGTAACTAAAAAAAGCAATGCAGCAAAATAGTCTACATTATTTTGCTAATGTGACTGAGCTAAACTGTGTTGTTTACTGTTGGGATGCATGTAGGGGGATTGATCTATTATTTTTTAAAAATCTAGGTTTTCTATTTTAAAGCTTAAAGGGAGTGTATAGTTTTATAGCATGGTGAATTAAATAGGATCTATCAGGAGTAGGTAGGTCCTGCTGACTGTATAGTAAGCAGCAGAAAGTTTTTGCAGTGATTGATGCCTTCCTATCTGGGAATAAACTGGTATCTAGTTTATTTCTGTTGTCTTACATTAATCTGAAAAAGGGTAGGGTAAATTTAATGCAACTCAAAAGCAGGCTTTTGAATCTTCTGTATCTCTGGTTACTCAAAAAATAGCCAAAAGAATTCTTTCATATGAAGTTTTCAACAAAACTATAATGCTTTAGACATGGAGATAAATGAAATACTGAAATACATTAATGTCACAAATTACAAGAACACAAAATGAAGTTAAATAGTGTGCTTGAGGGAGATGGGCAAAGAAGTCTGGGATGCTGTGAAATTCCTGTATGACAAATTGCCACAGCTTGTATACATCTGAGTGGATGTTCAAGGAAGCTGGTGTTTCCATTAGAAAGTTTCTGTAAAAGAAGGTTGCAACTGGTCCTTTCCATTTTGAAAAAGCTGGGAAGGGGGTTGAGTTGTAGACTTAGAAACCTAGTAAGTATCTAAGGCCTATGAAAATCAAATTTCTCTTCCTCAAGTTTTCAAAACAGAACCACTATATGAATACTTCTGAGAGGATTGCTCTGCCCAAATCAACAACACAAAGTATCTGCTGCCTTTTTTAGTACAGGGCTACTTTTTTGGGGTAAGAACATTTTCAGCTCGTTGTGCTCATAAGCTGCTATGATGGATAGGAGCTGTATTGCATATATAGACCCTCACTTTGAAGGGCCTATATCGTAGGAACCATATATGTGCTTTACGTGCATATTTCTAATGTTTGCTGTTGTGTGTGGTGATGATGGGTATTGATTGTTTTTCGTAGTTACTGGTCCAGTCACAGTGATCTTCAGATGCATTTATAAAATAGAGGAGAAAATAAGCATTACTGCCTGGGGCTTCACCTTGAGCAACAGTAAGTCTTGCTCTTCCAATTCTGAATCAAAAGTTTCAACTGTTGCATTTTGAAAGGCAGCACTTGAGTAACACTTCATCATGTTGATAGTTTAGTTGGATCAGTTTAAAACAAGCCCTTTTTAAAGGCTTCGTTGTTTGTGAAGCTTAAAATGTTGTGTGGATAGCTATTTGGAAAACTAAAATGTGGGACCTGGTTGGTTAGCATTTGCTTTAGGCTTCAGTATCATTCACTTCAAAAGCAATCAACAATAGAAATTACATGGACTGGTTTTGGCAGATGAGGCTTTTTGTTTCTTGCTTTCCTTTGTTGGAGGCATGATCTTGGGAACAGACAGAATACTTTGACTAGCATTGCTATAAATATTAGTCCCCCCTCCAGGAATTCTCTGTACCAAACAAATAAACAAAACTGTTTAAAAAATGTGTCCTTTTATCTGAGGAATCATTAAAACGAATACAAACACCTTCTCACCTATATGTCTTCAAACACTTTCTCTGAAATGGATTTAAAAATAACTTTGTTTTCTTCTATTTGGGGTCTGTTTGTGGTATGCAGCCACAACTCCATGTTGTTGCAGGCTAGAGCATGTCGTATCATGGCTTCTTAGGCCAGATGAGTTTCACAAGTCAATTATGCTTATAATTAACAAATGCTGTAACTCAGAAATTTGTGTTAAATGATCAGGTTTTTAGTTCAGAGCTTAGTAACCATCATTAGGTAATTCTTCACCAAGTATAGTCTTCATTTGAATTGCTCATCAGTCACTTCTCTTGGTAAATCCTCACTGGAGGAAAAAATCCTCCTTTCTCTGCTGTAGGAAGAAAGTGGTTATGGCATGTGGGTGATGTCAGAACTCTGGGGTAACATTTGGACTAAGCAAAAAACCACAGGATCAGGGAAAGAATAGATGAAGCTCTTCTTAACCAGGTCAGAGGAAAACTGTCTACTCTCTGTAAGTAATTTTGCAGAAGTACATAACGTTTCCTGAGTCGAGCCGTGGATTTTTTTTATTTATTTTTCAAGAGATTAATAATAAAGTCCTGCTAATTTCAATGGAAGCAGAGCTAGATTACTGATAAGGGTTCTTGAAGAGCCTGCTTCTGAGTATTCAAAAAAACTTGTATTCTCTGGTATTCTGCTGATACTACCATGTTTAAAAACTGAGAAATATGAGGAAGCAATGTGGGTGACTTCTGCTTGTTTGAATGCAATGACCCTGGATCTAGGGGCTCACTTCCATGAGAGGAGGCAGAGGCTACAGATGGCAAGGTTTTCAAGTCCTATTCGGAAACAACTAAGATTCAAAAGTGTGTTGCCTTAGACTTTGAACCTTAATCTAGTGGCTGTAAAAGAATGTACATCTTTATCTGTATAAAAAAAAAATTATAGCAAAATCAGTTTAATGCCCAGGGATGGATGAAGCTAATGCAGATATGAGGATGCTTATATTTGTTTAGCTGATTCCATAGTAAAGGTAATTAGAATGTAATGGTAGCAACAACAAAAATGTGATGCCATATTGAATGTATTTTGGTTGGAGTAGCAACAACAACAACAAAAATGTGTACTTACAAACTTGGAGCATGTAAGTACAATTAGTAATTTTAAATGCACTGAATAAGTCAATCCCAGCCACCCATGGCAATGAATTTATGGGTGTTGTGTTTTTGGAGCACCAAATTTAGGTTCCTTACTCTTAGCTGCTATGGCTCAGAAACGTCGTAGCAGTGAAGAACAGTAAAAATCTGTTTTCCACTGAAGACAGCAGGTGCAAGACCATATACAAAGGACTTATATTATTTAGTAAGAGCACCTCTTCTTGTAAGAATTGGGCTGCAGACTGTTAGAACCATATCAATCAAATATATGGAAACAGATGCACTTGACTGTTGTTTCTCCTCTTTTCCTTTCCAGTGGATGTAATTGCACATACTAAAACAAGTGGATAGATTAATTCTGTATAATAACTTTTTAGTTAAAAAAAAAAAAAAAAAAAAAAAAAAAACAACCAAACTGCTGAAGTGGTGCTTTCCTTAAGTATTCAAATCTGGGGGGTTTTTTGCAGCCAGGTAAATGTACAGAATTTTTCATCATGAATGGAACGTATACAGTGTAGAAGTCAATAACACAGTAAATGTAGAATCTCATAGTACTGTTTCCATGGATGTCTTTCAGTCTGTTGGTAGATGTTTTGGTGGAGTTTTTGGCTTTATCTTTCCAATTTATTTTGCAAACTTCTCTACATGAGGTTTATCACTTATGATTTGTGGGGTCCTAATAACTACAGTGTTTGACTGTTGTAGAACATCCAGCTAACAGAGATGACAAAATTTTGTCTGCGAACAGTTAGAGATGCAAGAGTTCCGAGCAACGTGGAAATCAAACTTTGGGTGTTGACACCAGTATTCCTTTAAATAGCGCAAACAACCAGACAGATGATTGTTAGCAATGATTTACAAACCCACCAGAGATTTGACTGCATCCAGATAATAATGCAAGATTTCCCTTTGAGCTGCAAAGTCAGAGTTATTTTGTCAGTAGAGGTTGTTAGGTTGCTGTTCCTTTTTTTGCTGTCATTTTGAGCCTGTGAGTGGCATCACCTGAATGTTTTTGACTGCTCAACAATCTCATGTTAGTAACTAACACAAAATTAAAGTAAATGTGGAAAACAGCTAAGAGTTTGCTTGTATAGAGATTTGGTAAATTTCCCCCCAAAACAAGCAAGCATTTCTTCTCTGCCTGGCAAATCCTTTTATTAGAATTTTTTCCCTTTATGCTATCAGACTGATTTTTTTTTTCTATTTATTTGTTTGTTTGTTTATGTACTACTTGATTTCCCTGCAGATGTATTGGCTTCAGGCATTGGCGACTGACCCGAGTTATATTTGTGGAGTTGATGTCTGTATTGTATTGATTGTGCTATTCCTAAATATAGCAGAGTCACTTTTAGACTGTTCTCTCCCTGTTGTTTTGCAGTCATCCAGAGATGCATGTTCCTCTGTGGGCTGTTAAGCACCACTATTCTGCAAGTTCAATACTTCAGCGTTTAGGTTTTGAGTAAAAGCTCTCTGGTCTTGAGAATTGCAAAAAGTAGTAGTTTTAAAAGTATCTTTATGTTGTAATTGACTAGCAGAAATTTTTAGCAATCTTTTTTGAATAGCTGTTGATGGTGAGAGTAGATTTTAGGCCATTTAAAAAAACTAAACACTTCCTTCGTTTGTTGTGCAGTTAGCAAGTCCTGTATATCATTTGGCAATTTTATATATATATATATATATATGTATATGTAGGGTGGTTTTGTTGGTAGAATTCATTATTACTTTCTAAAAAGTTACTGATATATGGTCTTAAAAGCTGCTTTGTGTTAGAAAAAATCTTGCTCAGGTCCAAAATACTGGCAATAGGTTTTCTAAGGTTTCTTCAGTTCTGTAAAGCTCTCGAAGAGACTGCTTATTGTTGTGGTCTTGCAAGGACAAGACGGTGGGGCCATCCTGGTGGGTCTTTGTGAGATGAATTGCTTTCCTGGCTATGAACGTGCTGTTGAAGGTCTTCCTGTGGATGCAGCTCGATGGTTAGGCCCAGCCAGGAGGAAAAGGAGAGCTTCCCAGGTGAAACAAGAAGGTGGATGAGCCTGAAGTTCCTCAGGCTGGACACAGAGCACGAGGGTCATAACCTGCCTCTAGATAAGCTGCTCCTCTAAGATAAGAGACACTGTATTTTTGTATACCAGATGGTGCAGGCTGAAATGATGGAAAATGAGGAGGAATTCCTGACTCTGCGCTGAAGTATTCATGTGGGCTTGTGCTAGAGAGACCTTGAATTAAGGACAGTAACTAAACTAGCCTGATCCTGAACACAGACCAGCTTTAAAAGTACTTGGTATCTGGCTAGAGAGGAATGTTTGTAAGAACAGTTGTAATCTGGTATTGAGTTGCGGTGTATTCATGAACACAGATGCAGATCTAGAAGAGCGTCATGTAGTTGCAATGGAAAATGTCTGTCCAGCCACTAACATCTCAACAGTAGCAGCAGCAGCTTTTGGTTACCTAGTTCTGGAGTCTGAATCTGTGTTCTGTTCATGTGCCCCAGCTGTGCTTTAGCTTCATAGTTGTCCCGTGAGCTGGAGTATTGGCTCCACAGAGGTGCCCCACTGCTGGCACGTGGCAGGTAGTGGCCAAGTGGGACGCTGCTGCCATAGAGCGAAGTGGGACACCTGCTACAGACTCCTTGCATGCTATTTTTGTTTGGTAAACTGAATGTGAAGTAGTGGAGGAAGTAGTAAAGACAATAATTTATAATCTTAAATTCATGATGACATCAGGACACTTACACGAGGGGATTTTGTAACCGCCTTTCCTGTTTTATTAGTATTATTTTGTATTGCAAAACTCTTCCTATTACCAGAACTGTTTGTAGGTGTGTTTATTCTTAGGGGTTGAGGCTTCTCTTTCATCCACAAATTGAACGGCCTGGTGTATTTATGTTACACCCATTTTGCCTTTTTTGAGTTCTTGAAAGATTCCGTTCTGCAGTTTAACATTCTTCACTGACAGTATAGTATTAGAACTGATTTAAGTCTGATTTTTATATGACCACCTTCTTTCAAAAGAACAGCCAACCTAGATAGTCCATTTCCTCTAAAAATGCTTAGTTCCACATCCTTTTCCAGTCCTTTATTTATCCTGCTGAAGCTAACTGGTAAAAATCCTTTCATTTGGTCTGTATGTTGGCTGCTTCCACATAAATGTGGATTTGACAAAGCAGTTTGTTGCAGCCTGCTTTGTGTCTGACATAGCGACAAAGGTTTTAAGCGGGACCAAAATCAAGCTAACAAGGGCTAAGTCATACAACTAAAGGATATGAATGCAATTTGTCAAGTGTTGCAGCCATAGTATCATCTAAAGTGGTCCTTTTAAAAAAGGAGTTGCTGATTCGTTGCCAAGATTTCTCTTGGGAGTTTTTTTGACAGAGGTGGGAAAGGTGCTTGGGTTGGATATTTTTCCCCCATCTTGGAACATTTTACACCCAGAAGTATAAAAGTGTAGTTCCAGCAACCTGTCTTCAATAAAAGTAGCATTTTAAAAAAAAAACCAAACAACTAACTTGGTTCTTCAAAACATTATAGACACCCAGGAAAAATGCTTACATGACTAACTTCAGAAACCTCTTACTTGAATTGAGCTGTGACTGGTCTTAAGCTGTATTTAGTGGCTACTTCCAAATTAAAATACTTGCACAAGCTGGGCAAAACATGGAGCTATGAAACAGTTTTTTATTACCTGCCTAGTTTATGCGTGGCTGATAAGACTGAAAGGAATGTGCCTCCACATGTTTGCATGTGTGTATACACACACAGTGATACCTCTGATCAGTCAGCAGACTACAGCTAACTTTCTTATGCCTAAATCTTTTCAAAGAAGAGTATCTGTATGACAGCTTTGATCTCAAACTTGATGTAACTAGAGAGCTTGACAATCCTTTATTATTTGTCTTCGTAGAGCAGCCGTAATATCTTAAGCACCATCCAGATACACAGGCAAATGTCCTTGAGGTGGGAAACTTTAATCCAGCTAAAAGGAAGCAAGAGGGGAGGGGAAGAAGAGACAGCAACGGCGTATATACATTTAACGTATATCCAGGCAACTCTAAAGAATTGCATGGATCTTACTTGAATGGCTGTATGATTTAATTTTTTTATTTTTTTTCAAGCTGGCAACCTCTTCCGCAACTGAGTGATGCTTCCTGCCTCCCTTTCTTGGTAGGGAGCCTGCGTGTTCTGCCAGAAAGCAGCTGTCACTTGACACAATCTGTTCTGTGCTCTGGTGTAGGCTGGCTGCTCAAAGGGGAGCTCTGTTGATTCTTACACATTAGGAGATTAGAGAGTGACTCCAACCTCCCTTGGTTATTAGGGCTTAAAGACCAGCTGCAGAATGAAATATTTGGAGCCTGTTTCACTAGCTCTCCGCAGTGAAGTGGGTCAGGGTTATGTGTTGAAGGAGGGAAGGCTATGCTGTTCTGACATCTACAGATGCTTTAAGTATATTGTGGTGGATGTGGAGGGGGGAAATTGGAGGGAAACATCTCCTTTACAGTTTCTGAAGCAGGATTCTTGGGTTTGTTTATTTCTCTGCAGGGGTTGAAAGGTAAGGTCTGTGTTTTTAAAATTGATAGTTTATATGCATATATATATGAAGCATATATAAATATATATATACACAGATAGATACACACACATATCTGTATCTATAAAAGTATATATATGTATGAAACTATGATTACTAATTACTGCTACCTCTTTTAGTGACCGTTAATAATTCAGAGTTTTACAATGCTGCTCCTGAAGGCCAATTTCTTGTTACAGATAACAGAAAAATAAGAGTAGTATAAGAAGTGAAGGAAAAAATATTTCTGCAGAACAATTAAGCCTGTTAGGAAGGTGATGAGCACCAGAATTACATGCCAAGACCTAGTTGCAAGGAGTTTGATTTACAAAAGACACTTGTATGCAAGCTTAATTCTCTAAAATAAGTCTTCATTAATAAATGGCAGTACAGTCAATTTTGCCATCTACTAAGTCATCTGAGAGTCCTGTCAAAAATGTTTCCTCAGGAAAACTTTGAAAGAGCCAGTAGTGTTACCTTATTTGTACATAATTATTTTATTTAATGCTGTGTTTCAGTGATTACTGTACAGACAGTCTGATATGAAAGTCACACCTTTTGGGGTATATTAATTTTACTGAAAAGCAGCATAGCTGAAGAATATAAGAAGAACTGACTACTCTTTGGGGTTTTTTTCTGTTCCTAAAGCTGAATAACGAAATATATTTTTCTGTGATCTTAAGGCATCCTTATATTTGCAGTGTATTTAGTCTTAAATTTAGGAGAACTTGTGATAAAGACATCTTTTCCTTAACATTGATGTTTCCATACAGAGAGAGCACAGTTTAGGCCTACTAGTTAAACTACAGTGATTTGAGAAGGTAATGTGAAAAAAATCAAACTTAAGTGTATATGTAGAGTTCTCCAGTGATCTTATAGGAAAGTTGATTGTATAAAATTTGATCCATTCATTCTACTAGAAAAGCTATTGTAGACAATGTTTGAATGACTCCCATCTTGCAAAAAGATGGGAAATTTATCAAAGAATGCAAATGGCTCAACAAAAAACAATCCATCTGTTGAATTACAGCCTCACGTTTAAACAACAAACTGTGGCTCTTTCTTGGTTTCTTCCAGAAGTGGTCTTCATCTCCTTCAAGTTGTGAAATTGAAGTTTGTCACAATAATTCAGAAAATTCATGGGCTCAACAGGCATTGTCCGTGAACGTTTCAGCTGTTCAACTTCGTTAGAGATCATGAGATCAAATCCTTCTCGCCTCTCTCCCACCCCCTTTCCTCTCTTCTGTCTGTAAAGACTGTTTTGTTTGCGTAGCTTCTTGGAACAAAATCCACTGACAACAGCCTGTGCAGTAGATTTATTAAGCAAATACAGTAGCTCCTTCTGTAACTTCCTTTCCTGTATCGTGCCTGTGACCCTTGGAGGTTTTCCAGGATAATGTCAGTTTTATGCTTGGTAGTTGGGTACGGTAATTATACTTATGTGGAACTGAAAATCTTATACTTGACTCATTCATTGCTACTCTTCACCAATCTTGCAAAGTTAATTAGTACCTAGAGGTGTTTTGTTCCAAAGCAGAAAGCTTTTAGGTGATGGCCTGTGGGACCACCTACTAGTTGGTCTTTGGAGCACTAGCAGGGTGGTGACACTGTGCTGCTCCATGTTTCCAACTTTTACCTAACAGTTAAAAGTTAAAAATCGGGACTACCCCAGACGCTGTCTCAGTACAGCAAACATATTATGCTGATGGACAGACTTGTGGAACTGGAGGCAGTCATTCTGACTTCACTGGAGTGGTTGGACCACTTACCTGCTGTTGAAGTTGTACAGGGTTTCCTCTTCTTTAGGTTATTTTATATATAAAACCGATAGCTGCTGTGCAGGCTGAAGTGTTCTTACATCAAGCAAAGGACTATGCTGGTCTAACCTAGATGATGAAGTTTCTGTTCATGAGTATTCTTGATGGCACATCGACTCAGTTACGCCTAGCTGATTGAGATGGCACTGTACCAAACTAATGTGCATTAATTTATTACCTCTGAACTAATCAAGAACAGCTATAACTACCAACTACTTGATTTTGTCGTGTCATTACTCTGAAGTATAAGCTTTCTGTAGTGTGTGTGTATTACCTTTTACTTAACGAAAACAGAGAAGGGTACATTGCCTAGCTCAGTTTTTCTGGAAACTTGATTTGACTGGAGTTTTCGGTTAAAGTGGTGTTTGGGCTTTAAAAGTAGTAGATGACAAAACAGGGTCTGTGGTGGATGTTGATTGCTACCAGTAAAAGCAATTGTTGGGGGCCTGCCAAAACATGCAGCTATCTAGCTTTTTCCAGGTGTGTTTTTGTTTGTGAATTCTCTTACTTTACTAAATGCTTCCTAAGGGCTTTCCTGGTGATTCAGACGCTGTCTGTAATCTTATAAATCAGTTTATAAACACATTTAATTAAAATCCATATAAGAACCTAAGGTTTTTAGATAATTATGACTGTCCTGCAGCAAATGAGATAGATTCCTAACAATTTTGCATGGGTGGATAAATGTAAGTAGACTTGTTCCAGCATCCAAAAGAAGCTTAAACCTCACTGCTTGTCCTCTGTCTAAATTGAAAGTAGAAGCACATGGCTTACATGTGGGATGCATCAGTTCATGTTCTGAGGCTGGAAATCCTGCACAGGTGAGCCAAACTGGGGAATATGTCCCATAGTGTGCGTTAACATGAAAACTAACTTCTAATGGGTGGCCACTACCTACTTGGAAGAGGCGAGGTGTTTTTGACTTTCTGTGATCACAGCAGAAGCTCAGGTCCTAGGCACAGGGCTGTCATTTCCAGGTGGTGACAGGTTACTAGTACTTGGCCTAACGGTAGACAGGGAGGGAGTTCAGGACAAAAATCTTAATTGGAGTGAAACTTGCTGGTAGCAGTTGGTAGAGACCCTGCTCAGAGCTCCAGCTGCTAACTGCTTCTCCCAAAGGTCAGTACAGAGGGGTGAGAAGCCAGCCTGGCTCTGCAGGGAGAGCGCTTTCACCTCTGGGAAGTGAAAGGTTTGCTTGGGAGAAGGTGGGGGCATATGCTTTTAAAATCTGGGTGCATGAACTTGAGGCACTTTCCTGTGAGATCATTGGAGAGCTACATCATCTCACTGTGTCTATGGAAAAAAGAGCTGGTTGGTAATGCTTTTCACTTAAATGAACTCCTGTAGAAGAATTCTTTGTAGAAGATTCTTCTACAAAAGAAGAATCTCTTTGGTCTTTCTGGAAACTGTAGGGTAGTTCTCCTTTGCCGGTCATAGAGAGGCCAGTGCGATATCCTGTGGTGCCTGTGTCCATAATGACATAATCAGTGGGAGCTGGTTATCCTGGAAGACTTGGTGGACTACAGAGCTGTTACTGTGATGGTCTGTGGTTGATCAAAAACCCCAACTTGATGGCCCAGATGACTCTTTCCAGTCCCATGTTTCTGTGGATGCTACATGTAGCTGATGCCAAAATGCCAGTAGATGTTTGAAGTATCAGAGAGCAGAAGGCCTTCGGCTAGCACTCTGAGCAGGTTTGATCCTTTCTCTGTAAATCAAATAAATGACAGCTTCTTGGGTAGTCTGACTTTAAATCTCAGCTAAAGATGTAAAACCTAGATACCCTGGAATGGCTTGTTTCTTCTTTATCTGTGGAAAAAGTGCAGGAGGAGGACAGTGCAGAGGGGGACAGTAGCTGTAGTGTTTGTAGGGATGTTGCTTCACTGCAACAACAAATTATATGGGGAGACATAATATTGTTGTTAGACCAGGCGAAATTTCACAAGGCACAGTTGGAAAAGGCAGGCAGATTTTAGGGCACATGGTCCTTAGGGAGGAACAGCTATTTTTGCACTGCATGGGAGGAATGAGACACATGGAGTCCTTGGCAGAAAGAAAAAAATGGAGGACGTATCGGAGCAGGAGGGCAAAACACCGTTTGATGTACAGCAGAAAATTATCTCAGCCTTACAGAGTGAGACTTTAAGCTTGGTTTTCTGTGTGACTGGCCATTGTTATTAACTGACGGACAGTGGTGTGGGAAGTGCCTGGTTCAGTGCGCTGTGGGCACCACGTTGGTTTTGGAGTGGTGCATTCATCTAAGACCTCTTCTGATTCTTAGTACTCCAGCACCCGGGAAATTTGTCTTCTGTGGGAAGGCACAAGTGACGGGAGGAGGTGTTCTTGTTATATGGGGAGGAGAAAAAGCCATGTTGGAGACCTTCTTAGAAGATAACCAGCAGTGCTCACCTGAACACAAGTCATGTCCATTTCAGTCCCTGGTCTAGCAGACTGGGAAGCTGGACCTCTTGTGTGGCAGGTGAGCCTGATGACTGCCTGGTTTGTCAGGCATGGAAGAGAGATGCTGCCTGTAGTCCCAAATCTAAGCAGTGAACTATGACAAAGGATGTTGTAGGATCTGAAATCCAGTGGTTGTAGTAGAAAAATCCAGCAAAAATTTCTTAGAAATAACCTTTTTTTTTTAGTTGTTTATACGGTTAAAATATATATATTTTTAAATGGATTCTAATAGCATTTAAAAAAAAAACACACACACAAAAACACTATCTTGTACTGTAACATAGAGGAGCTGTACTGTACTGTCATCAGGAGAAGCGTGGCCAGCAGGTGGAGGGAGGCTGTCCTCCCCCTCTGCTCTGCCCTGGTGAGGCCCCATCTGGAGTGCTGTGTCCAGTTCTGGGCTCCCCAGTTCAGGAGAAACAGGGAACTACTGGAGAGGGCCCAGCGGAGGGATACAAAGATGATGAGGGGTCTGGAGCATCTCCCTTGTGAGGAAAGGCTGAGGGAGCTGGGCCTGTTCAGCCTGGAGAAGAAAAGACTGAGAGAGGGGATCTTATTAATGCATATAAATATCTTAAGGGTGAGTGTCAAGAGGATGAGGCCAGGTTCTTTTCAGTGGTGCCCAGTGACAGGACAAGGGGCAATGGCCACAAACTGAGGCACAGGCAGTTCCATCTGAGTATGAGGAAGAACTTCTTTACCCTGAGGCTGTGGAGTCTCCTTCTCTGGACACATTCAAAATGCACCAGGACGTGACTTTGTGCAACCTGCTTTAGCAGGGCGTTGCACTAGATGATCTCCAGAGATTCCTTCCAACCCTGACCAATCTGTGATATCATTGTCTCAAACTGCATGTGCCTTTCTAACCTCAACCAGTTCTCCTTTAGAAGACTGAAGATAGTTGTTTACTATGTAATTTTGCACTTTTGAGAATGTGTTTAAGGGGACTTTAGTTCTGCAAGTCCGTCTCAAAAGCACTCATTTACTAGCTACCAATAGAAGAAGAGTTCAAAGAGTGAGCTAGATGCGTGGTCTTATAATGCATGCATTCACCATCTGTGATTAGTCTGGATTAAAGAGGCCACACATGCAAGAATTTAATTTAGGTACTTTAACCATGCAAAAAGACTTTATCGGTATTTTTCTAATAGGTCTGAACAACTCAAAGCTATTAGACAATGCTGATTCTCCAAATAACTTCCTAGCACTGTTTCAATTCTGATGTAATTCAGGTCCTAAACATTGTAGTCACTGTAAGCATCAGGTGGGAGGAAATAAAGGCAAATACAATATACTAGGCATCTAGTAGATCAGTGCATAAAGATGCCTTACAAGCTTATAGACTTGCTTAATATGTCTGTGTAGTGAAAAGTACAGCAGTATCTATGTAAGAAAGCGTCTGACCTTACTAGATTTTTCATTAGTAGTCTCATTGAGAGTAATAGATTTAGTAGTATTTAGGCTTAGACAGCATCCTGAAAATTGAGATGTGCCAAGAGGTTCTTAGAGATGCTTGTTGGTGGTGATGGGTAGGGTGTGGAGGGAGCTAATAGCTTGATTTAAAAGAATATTGTCTGATCGTTTAGAAATTTCTAGAATTCAGAATGCTTTTATATGCTGTTACAAGACAAGACTTTTTGAAATGTACATAGTGTTTATCTTGGTATACTTAACAAAATAACAGTGCTTCCATAAAAGACTCTGAAGTCTTGACTAAAGTTACGTCACTTTTGTCCTACAGCTGAGAACAGGAGCACACTAGGCAAACTGGAAAAGTTATGTTTGTAGTACAAAACACTGTTTAGTAAAGCATGGAAAAATGTATTTGAAGGAAAGGATGAACTTTGTTCATTGATAGAAAAGGCAATTCCTGTCTGTTGGCCTCATGTAAGACCATAGCATCTTTCACTATGAATGAGGATGGTTTTAATGGTATTTACTACAGTTTATAAGTACTTCCATCCCCTATCAGATTTGAATGTTTTTATAAAATTATGTATAATAAGATCTACCTTAACTAGCAATTCAGAAATCAGCTAGGCAGAACTGTTTCTTAAATGATGTCCCTTTCTAGAATTCAGAGGACTAGCGCTATGTAACTAATACTTAAAAGCAGCTTTCAAGATTCAAGCTGTTTTAAGGATGCCCTCTGTATTAAGTGTACGAAGTACAGGAGTTGCCTCACTTAAACTCCCTCATGCTGCTCTGGTTTACAGCTTTTGAAAGAGAAATCCAAAGATTTTCTATTTCTTTCCGGAAAGAAGGCTGTAGCCTGTCATACCATAGCTTCCAGAACTTACACAGATATGAGGCAAGGAATATATTAATCATTGCTTGGGAGGCATCATTGAGATGTCATTTTTTAGTTCTTAATTTTACAGCTTATTTCTGCCTTTTATGGTATTACTTCAGTGTTTATTTCTGTAAACTCTTGCATATTATTAATAAGTCTTGCGACTTCTTTCCTTAGGAGGGGAAAAAAATATGTTTGCCTGACACCTTTCAGAAGGAGGATATTCAATACAAGCTTCTTTGTTTTCTTGGACTAATTTTGAGGAATTCAAAGCCCATGTCAGAACTGTTCAGCATATCTTAGCAGGTGACAAGTAAAGACATAAATTTAATTGCTTCAAGCAACCTACTTTTTCCTTCACTATCAGCCTTCTGTCCAACAGCATTTAGAAAATGTTAGAAAAAATAAATCCTTTTTATTTAAGACTTCTACAGTTGCTTCATAGTGTTTATTCATCTCTGTTCATTAGGAACTACTGGAACTTAAGACATTTGCATTTACATATGCATAATACCTCTCCTATCCATTACTTCCTATATTTAAAATGCTTCTTTTGACTCTTCCTCAACTCTGCCCACCTTGCAGTGCCCTCACTGGTCTTGCACATCAGCTTCCATTTGGAAAACTATTGTAGTGGTACTTGATATCAACATCATCTATTCTGTCAAGTGTTCTAATGCAATATGGTTTTGGAGTGCATAGAATTTACAAGCATTTCTAAAACATGGAGAGTGTATGTGTGATGAAAACAGTTGGTTTTATATGTAAGGACAGAAGTTGTCTAAACTCAAGAATGTTGTAGAGGGTTATAGCCTGAGTGCTCCCTTGCTGGGTTTTTATTTCTGTATTGCTACAAAGACAGAAATCTCTGTATGCAACTAAACACTTTATCTCAGTGGTTATTGCAGGTGGCTCTTCCTCCTAATTGTCATCCAGTTCTGCAAGACGTTCTACCTCACTGAAACTTTTTTAACGATAGATCTTTTTTCCTGAAGAAATAGAAAATGTATGTCCAAGCTGAGTTGGATACTCAGTCCTTTCACCTGTACAGAGAATTGATATTCAAGCAAGTAGTATTTGTGGTCTGCATCTACCACTCTGCTATGCTTTTATTTGTTTATTGAGAAAATGGCTTTCTGATATGTCTGAAAATCAACCAAGCTATTCATGGTTGTAGTTTGAAAATTGGTGAGAGCTGAAAGGAAATCTGCTTTAGAATAAGAGCATGAAAAAAGGTTAAAAGGCAGACATCAGGCACGATGCTGGCAACAGACATCAAAGATCCTCTTTTCAGCTGGTTATTTAGATACAGAAAACAAATTTAGTAATAGTTTACTTCTGTTTATAAATCTGAACATGAGTCAACAATATCATGATGTTACCTCAAGGGAAGAGGAGGGGTGAAGTGTCTCAGATAAAATTCAGGCTGTAGGGTGATACGATTCTGCTCTGTCAGCTGTTGTTAAGGCATCAGCTGAGCAGCACATTCACTTTTGACACTGAACTTCAGCAAAAACACAGACAACTGAAATTCCAGGTTACAGCAGCAAGAATAATCAAGAGCTAGGAAACACTGCCTCTGAAGGAAATAGTTCTAACAAGGGAGATTTACATGAGCTATTTCAAGTATCCCCAAAAACTTTTCTGAATGTGAGGGTGCTACATACTGGCATGAATTGCCTTCACAATTCCTGTGTCAGAACTTTTTTAGGAACAGGTCAGACATTTGCTAGAATTGGTTTAGAGGTAACGTTCTGCATTGGGGGTGGGAGAAGGGAGGGAAGAAGGAACCTTTGGACATCAGCTCTTGTTTTCTGTTATTTAAGAACTGAGGTTGTATTAAGCTGTGTTCATATCCATTCTTTCTCATGTGTTTTTTAGTATTTCTATTAATGAATTAAAGGGCTGGGAAACAGAAGGTTGAGATACATAGTAAAGGAAACCACGTTACATGTTGATCTATATTAAAACTATTTCAGTACAGAGAGATATAAAAATTATATGTGTTTGAACAAAGGAATATAAGTTCTATTTACTGGATAGTGAAGCACTATTTTAAGAAGCACTCTTTCGGAAAAGGGCTTCATTATCTACTGTGATGTTTTTGTCTGATTCTGTGGTAAATGGGCCTAATGTAACCAATGGGTATATAAAACAGGCATATACAAATCTGTCTTTGGGACTCATGTGACTGCAGCCAGAATAAAATTTATGGGTGATTTTCACAGTGGAAGAGATACGGGGAGAAAAGCAGAGTTCCTAGAAAAGGCATATGAACATGACAGGCTGGAAAATAATATTACTTGCAGACTCTGGGGGTTTGGAAGGGAAGCTAGTTTTACTCAACTGTTGTCTCCAAAAGCTTTGCCTTATCAAAGTGAAATTAAGCTATGTAATGTTGAAGCTGAAAGAGCCTGCCAGACCAAGTCACAGCAGAACTGGAATTGAAAGTTCATGATACCAATGAACATGAGGAAAAAATATGAATTTCAGGGTAGAACTTCCTTCCCTGGAAACATTTCAATCAAGATTGACGGTGGAATTTGTTTCTCCCCTTTGGAAAAAGCAAAAACCCATAAGCCTTAACCCAAAAGAAATAATTTGTTGCAATCCTCTGGCTTGTGCTATCAAAAAGATAAGGCTTAGATGATTACATTGGCTCCTTCTGGCTTCATAATTTATTTTGCAAAATGGGGGGTGGGGTGGTACATGAGAGATTAGGAGCTCTCATGGGAATGAAAGGAGGGTTTTCCCATGACTGGTATTTTGTAATCTCTCTCTGAAAGTGTCTGTTTTAGTCTTTGAGCCTGTTAGGTCATTAGTGTTTCTATCAATTTTGATGTCAGAGGAGCATCTTTTAGCTTTTTTTTTTTTTCTTCTCACAGCAGGGAGGGGACTGTTCAGTTACCATCAAGGGAACTCCTCTCAATTCTGATTTTAATTTTTTTTTTTTTTTTTACTTCAGTAATTGTTTCATTTGGTTCTTTTATCTAACACTACAATTTCTGGAGTCACATAATTGCTGATACAAGTTTCTTAAATTCTTAGTAAATAAAAGCTAGAAACTACTATATAAATGTGTCCTGAAAGCTGCAAAATCTGAGGAAGAAGAACAACAACCAAGCAGTTGGTGGTGTGGATATTTTTTTTTGCATTAAAAATACCATGAATTTATTTTGGGGCAGAGGAGGCGTGGCTTACATTTTCAGTACTTGTTAACCCTTTATAGATAGAATTATGAAACAATACATATTTCACGTTGAGGGAAATGGCAACAACATACTATATAAAGGCAAGTAGGTAATGTCAGAGAAGGAATATTGCTGACTTCTGAATGGTCTTGCTGGCAAGCTTATTTAGCTGAGAAGAGCTCTCCACAAATTTTAGTGTATCTGGAATTAGTAATCAACAGCAAAAAGTCACTGGGATAGTTGGGCGCTGTAATGCACTGTTTATGAGGAAAGTTGGAGGAAGGTAGGCTTGCTCAGCCTAGAGAGGAAAAACATGAGAGTGCCAATCTTCCACCAGCCAGAGCAGGTTTGTAGAGTAGACAAGTCAGACTCGTAGTTGTGTATATTGCCCTTTCCTTGTACACCATGTCCAATAGGGAAAATTCCACTTGGATGTAAGGAAAAGCTTTGTCACCATGGTTGTGGTTAAAGCTGAGAAGGGGATCACCTAAAGGTGCTGTGGAGTCTCTGTCCTTGGACACCTTCAAACCTTGATAGAGTGAAGTGCTGCAATCCACCTTTCAGAATCATCTGGCTTTGAGCAGGAGATTAGACTTCATGACCTCCAGGTCCCTTCCAAATTAAATTGTGATTTGTTAAGGACACTACAGATTTGTCCTGTAAGGACAGAGGTCCCTTCTCTTTATTTCCTGCTTATTACTAAAAGCTGAATCTGTAGTACTGACACCTTGATTTAAAATGGACAATTTTATTCTGACATTTATCTCATTTTGAGATGCTGTTAAGAGTTGGGCAGCAAGATGGGGAAAGGAATGAACCTGTCTTTACCACCTGCAGTACACTGGTGAAATTCCTTTTCCTTGGAAAGGCAGCTCTATAGCTATAGATAGCCATCTAGTTTCTCTTGTTCCTCAGGTTCCCCACCTTCTAAATTATACTGTGAAATTTGGAGCTGATATTCAGATTCACTTTTTTTTCTCCCTTTCTGCTAGGAGCTGGGGATGTGTGTGGGAGGGGTTTTTTTTCCTCTCCCTTTTCTTCCTTGTATCCCTCCAAAATTTTCTAAACTTTACAAATACTGCCAGGATAAAACTTGGCGTGTGCGTATAATTTAATTGTTCACTTATCCCTAATTGACGAGAATATACTAAGAATATTCTCATTTTGCAGTTTGTTGTGAAGTTTATTTTGTATCCAATTTGTGACTAATTGGCTATAGCGTACGGTAACAGTGTTTGGAAATAAGACACCTCAATTTTATTCTTATTTATTTATTTAAAGGAATGTTTTTGTTTAGCTATTGGTGTTTTCTGGACACTTCTATTAATGTTTGAGCCTAGTAAGGGCAGGTCTTGAGTTCATAGCTGAGGTTCACTTAACAGATGGCCTTCCTTGGCTAGCTTGCTGGTTCTCCTCCCCCGCTCTTCTCTTAAGAGAGGTCTCGGTGCTCATGGCTGTTAACTTGTGAAAACTGGATCCTACTGGTTTAAGCCCTTATGCATCCAAGTTGGGACTACTCGTGTTCATCTGAGCAGTTGTCCCTGAGGCACACAGTTTTCTCCCTTCTTCAGCCACCTCATTTTCTTCCAAAAAATTTTTCATACCCATCCAGGTTACCTCTTAGGCTCAAACATCCACGCAGTTTTTCAAGAGGTGACCAGATACAAGCAGAAACCAAGGTCTGAGTTTTAGGATTCTTTTTCTTTTAAGAGTAAACAGTCTTTTGCCTATTTTTTTATATCAACTCCCCAGAATTACCTGTGTGCTCAAACTTTCTTTCCATCAAATGTAAAGACCCTAATATACTCGAGCCTTACTGTTTCTTTTTCCATATATGTGGTTCCAGGTTTCCCTTAAACCACTGCATAAGTTAGTTCCTTGGAAGCTGCTCTTTGCAATCTTATGGATTGGAGCTTTGGGCAGGGATGGAAGGAGAGGGCTTAGTGGCACGCTGAGATAGATGCCAAATACTCTGAATTGTCACCTCTCTTTTCCCCCCATTGCTCAGGGTACAATAGATAAACAGCCACTGTGCTTGCTAGGCTAGGGTTTTCTTTTTGCAGCTAAAGAACCATGATTTCTAAGCTTCATGATTATACAATTTTGTGCTAATTTAGTTCTTTGCTAGATGTAACCATTAATATCACCAATCTTTTTTTTTTCTTTTCTCTTCTTTTTTTCCTTTCCCTTTTTTATCTTCCATGGTTTCTTTGTTGCAGTCCTAGTAATGACACTTGCCAAAAACTGCTTATAAAAGATAAAATAAAATCCTTCTCAGTGCAGAATTTCCCACAAGAGTGAATTCTGATGTCCTGACCCATGTCTCATAGCTCAGCATAGGTATCCTTAAAAGGTATGTTAGTCATACATTTTCCTTGGGGGCAAGTCCATAAAGTGCCAATACTGTGCTTGGGCACATTTGGGTTCAGAAACCTAAAGCTCACAAATACCACTTTAAGACAACAAACTTCTTAAATGAACTCTTGGTGTTTGGAGGAGTTCAGGGGACGTGCTTGCTTTAGCATGTTTCAACAACTCTTTGCTCAGTCACACCTGCTTCTCACACCAACATCCAGCCTCGCAGCAAATGGCAAAATTCCGATGTCCTGAACTTTTTTCTTGAGCAATAGATTTCATCCTGTTTAATGAAATGCCAACACAGATCTCCTGCTGCTGCTGATTTTCTTTGCTTGAAATTAAGGGTTTTTTTCTGTTTGTTGTACAATATTTGAAAGCAGTGTTATCTTAGTGAGCCAACAATCTAACTGCTTTATCCTTTAGCAGACTGAAGTGCTCTGAACTGTTTATTATTAACAAAATCGTTTTACAGAAAGTGCTATCTCAAAACAAACTCAGATATAGCTCTACCCAGGAAAGCCATGGAAACCCATTTATTTTTTTGTTCTTCAGCTGGAAACAAATGTTCTGTTCTCATACCATGTGAAACTGGAATGGATTCAGGTCAGGCAATGCATATTCATTCCTTGAGACTCCTTGACATTTTTAACTACAATCACTTTCCTCTCCAGCCCACTCTTTTCACTTCTAACTATGAGAATGGGAATTCCTTCGTCTTTTGAGAATTGGGCTTGCATTTCTCTGAGCCGTGATGGATAAAAATCTGTTACAACTTTATCTAAGTGGAACACATTTAGTATGTGAATTGTATTTTTGGGTGTTGTGATATAAAAATATCAGCATTCACCAAAGACTGCTTTTGGTGGGATTTATTTTTTTTTTTAGGTGCTGTGGGAAGTTTTAAACTTCTTTCTGTACTACTAAATTTGTTATGGGAAATATTAATCTGGTTGAGTCATGATAGCTCAGCAAGCCTTCCTTGACCATGATCGAAAATGTCACTGATAAAGCCTAAAACATTTCCTTAGACAAATGCAGCTATCCACTAGTCTGCAGTGGATGCTAATCAGTCACGTGCAAGCAGACAGTTAATGCCTTCCTCTCTGACCTTCACCAAACATCTTATTGGAAATCTGTTTGGTATATGAACAATTGTCTCCTTTCCAGGAAAGCCAAGAAATACCTGTAGGGGGTGTTTGTATAAACTCCCAGGCATGGAAAATATTACATAGAAGTTTTTACTAGCCCTTAAGTTGGGATGTGACGTTACACCCAAAGGAGACTAAAATCAGTTATTTACTTAATTCATTTCAAAATTGTCCTTCTCTCGCCTGTGTACGGTTTGAGGGTTCAAGTGGCAGCGTAAGAGTTGAGAAGGCTGTATTGTACTGAACAAAATGAGGGTTGTTCTCCAAAACCCTGTTCCCTGCTACCAGGGTCCATCTATACTGAAGGAAAAAGAATGAGTAACAACAGATTAGTTGTGCAGGGAACCACAAAACACGTTGCCTATATGGAAGAATTAGGACGCTTCTCAACATTGAATTCATCTGCTGCTGAAAAGGTCTCCCTCCCCCCACCAGCTTTGTGTGAACCAACACCTTATTTTATTTTTTTTTCCCCATTATAATGTCTGTTATAGAAGTTTAATGTGCTGGAGGTGGTTGGATATTTTTCTCATTAAAATTTGTTTTGAATAGTTACCAGGTCACCAAACTGGCCAAATAAAAAAGCAGGAGGATTTAGCAGAGTCTGAGCCAGCCATTTACAAACAAATCTCTTGGGGTCTCTAATCACTAGCAAATATAGCCGCCACTTTGATTTGAAGGGAGATTAAGGACTATGAATATTTTATAAATCTATTTTTAACTTCAGTGCTGTTATATGAAAGTGAAGGATTGGGTGCTACTTTTTCACCCTTTCTTACCTCCATCAGCAACCTGGAAGGTAGTTGGATAGACTGAAAAACATTAAGTGTTTTCACTCTGTCCATACCAATGCATGAAAAAGCTGTCAGTGGTGTGGCCCAAAATGCATTGGTACTGAAGTAAAGAAATTTTGGTACCAGAAAATGGGGAAGGGGTTTACCAGGTAAACTTTTAATTTGTGCACATCTTGGATGGATATTTTCAATGTTCGTGACTCTGTGTCTTAAAACAAGCCTGAATACTTTCACCCAGATTCCCACTGAGGAGAGAGTGGCCTCCACGGGATACTGCAAGTCCTTCACACATTCCTCCTGACTCGCTTTTGTATTGGGTAGGGAAACAACCCTTGCTGCGGTTTGCTGTCATCCTCCTAGACACAGGGATTTCAAATGACAACAAAGTTGCCAGGGTGAGCCTGTGTAGGAAGAATTAAGTGTTTCAATACAAGGTGATGGGTGGACCTGCCTTCTCTTGTATGTGTGTTTTGCCTTTTCCGTATCTCGGGGTGGCCTGTTCGGGCAGTGAGTAGCTTTGCAGGTATTCCATGAAACTGTCAAAGGAAAGCTCTGGGGGTGCACAAGCAGCACCCTTTAGTTCCCCGGTGCATTACACCTTTTCCTCCATTCCCCTCTTTGTCACCTGCACCAGTTGCTTGAACCATTTTGCTCTGCCAAGTAAATACAATTCAATCACAAAGCAGAGTTGGGGGGGGAGGCATGCTGACTCCCATTTCTCTGAAACCTTCATAATTTGATGCTTTTTAAATGTTAGAAATAAAATCCTGAAATGACATGTCAGTGTTAATGAAACTTAGCTGGGCTAAAGGTATTGAGATTTGCCTACAAATGTGATCTGAGTATCTGTCAGTTTAAAGTTTGTTCTTTGTATTATTCTTTCAACCTGCTGTAAACAGTTTCAATGGCTGCTGGATTTCCCCTTGATGTACAAATGAATCTTCAGTGCTGATCCTCCCTTTGATTCTCTGTATCAGTTCTGATGCCAAATGAAAACAAAACTCCCTTCTGTGTAACAGCTTAACTGTGTCTCTGCTCCTGTGGGACTGGTCCTGACAGGGAAGGATACACAGCCCCAACCCTCTCTCTGCCACCAGCCTTCAGGAGAGTTCATTGTCAAGTCAGATGAGTGCAGAAAGTCAAGGTGGAGACCTGATCCTTGAAACCTGTCTCCAAGGCATCAGCTCGGGCTCTCCAGGCAAGGAGAAGAAGCAGGGCAGAGGATGAATTACAGCTTGCCCCGTCCACTGCTTTGTATGAAGCCTTTGAACCCTTGCCCTAAGGGGAGCTAGGGTGCCCCTGCAAGGCAGGGGTCTTCTAACAATGCCCCCCTTGTGCTGGCTGGCTTCTCTGCAGCATCTAGGATTATCCTGTAAATTGTCTGGTGAGAAGGAACCCCCTTCTGGTGTAAGAATAATTTCCTACTCTTGGTGATGGATGAAGCTAAAATAAAGCAGTTTAAGTTTTAGAAAACTGTTGACCCTGAAAAGATTGAGCTATTATTTTAATTAATGTAATGAGCAAACATTACTTGGAAATCATTAAAAAGAACGTATACAGTTCCAGTTCCTGCTGTCTGACGTGTATTGATGAAACTTTTAACTTGCGTCCCTCTGGTTCAAGAATTTTTTTTCTGCTAAATTGACAGCAATGTGGGCAAGACATTTTGCTGTTGCTTTTTATTGCATGTCCATCACCAGGAAATTTGTAGTCAAATACAGCTGTTAGTATAAGTGTGGGTGAATGTTGCAAGTGAACATTCATAATGATCTCTTCATAGCGATTTGAAATTAGAGTTAGCAGAATTAATTTTCAAGTATTCCATTTTGCCTTGGGGATGCTGACCTGTTGAATCTGTTGCAGGACCACACTGAGTTCAGTCTGAAGGCTGGCGCTTTTTGGGGTATTTTTGGTTTTGATTGAAAGGCTTCTCAGATCCACAGTGGAAGTAGAAAAGAAAATTGTACCATACAATAACTGGTGATTTAAAACTTCAGCATATAATGTAAAATGTGTATGCTCATGCATTTCCTGCCCTGTTGGATTTGAAGCGGTGGCTTGAAATTTTCTTCATATGTTCATGGTTCCCTGACCATACTCAACTGCTCTACCCCGAGGATTATATTTGGAGCAGTTCATTATTGTTTTGATGTATATACAGTTCTGGTGGCAGCAGAAAGGTTGGGTTTTTTTCTTTTTCTGTTTTGTAGCAGGGATGTGAGACTGGATTCAAACTGCTAGCTCAAATGAAACTGAAGAGGAGTGGGGTGAACTAAAGTTGCTCACCAAGATGTAGGGTTGTCCAACCCTAATTGGTGGCACCGAGTGCACATGCATGCAGGCATGCATTCTGTAGGCATCAAAGCGCTGGGAAAGTATCTCAGAGTAGTACTGCTGCAGAAAAGAAAGAAATAACTCTAAGACTTCAGATCTGTATGAGGAGGGGTGGAAAAATTTAACCAAGTTTCTGAATACAGAACTATTCTGTACATTCAGTGGAATAAAGTTTTCATAGAAAGTTTGAGATCCTTTGGAAAGAAGCTGCTCAAAAAATGGTCAAGCAAATTGCTAGTATAAGGTAAAATATAGATGTAATATGCAGGCTTGCCTTCTACAGAAAAACGCTTTTTATTGGTCTGACTATGTAAAAGAGCATTTATAGCAACGATTTTTGGGGTTAAATCCCTGCTCATACGGTTCTCCTTACTATTAATACGTTGTTCAGCTGATATGAGCTAGAGCACTGTGCATTGCCTCATGATGGGTGAGTTTCTAAAGCTCACCGTGCTTCATGTTGCTCAGTGACAGCAGGTGGCAGATGATGTAGATGGCAGATGAGCTGATCCAGCAGCAGCATTGGGTCACTTTATCTTTACATTGCAGATGTGCAGTCCTTCTGCATGGTTTTGCCAAGGAGACAGCCAAAACTAGTGAAGCAGTACTACAGTGTCAGAGGAATCATTTAATGACGGCTGAGACCCTAACTACTTGTGGACCTGAAGGAAGAAAATGAAGAAAAATTAGGATATATTTTCTAGGGGTGAAAAAACCTGATTATTCTTGCATTGCCCTGTTGCCTTCACCTATAAAAAAAGAGTTGTCATATTCTAACATTTTTACTATTTAGAGGTTGAACTCTGCTATAAGGCTAAATCAGATGACCCAACACTCACTCTTTTCCCTCACTTCTTTCCATCAATGCTGCTTCAGTTTGGCTGTGGAGCTAGAATCAGATTTCATGAGGGAAACGAAAATCTCATTTTCAGACAGATGTTGGATATCAAAAACAGAAACATGTTAGAAAGCTTGATCTGATGAACTATACATATGGTTTAATTTTTCAATAGAAAATGTAATTAAATTGTCTGGCATTCCTGCATTAGCCTATAGTGCTTTGTGCTATAATCTTGCACAAAGATCTTAAGTGTGTGGTTTTGATATTTCTGGTATAAGTAAGCTGCTAATACTGCTTTTCTGTTGTGAAGGATTGGAATCTGGCTTAATTTACTTACTAATTAAGCTTTCTTTTCTTGCTGATCATTAGAGTGTTGTGCTATGTGGTCATAGATAAACTCATTCTCTATTATTTCTCCAGGAAGAATGCTTTTTAACTTTCACTTCTCTCAATAATACTATTAACTCTAAAGCATTTTTTTTAATGGTGGAAGAAAAAAATAATTTTGAGTAGCATATATATTTTTTTTTTTTTTAACAGTACAATTCAGACATTTACTATGAAAATTGGGTCATACTGATTCCTGGCTATACTACTTTCTAGAGGAGAATCACAAATGATGTTTCTAACATATTTCCTTGCTTGCTTTTCCTTTTCTTCAGAGGGAAATATTTCTGAGCAAGGGAGAGTGGGAGTAGGGAGGAATTGGCACACATGATGTTTGCCAGGGAAGAAGCAAGTAAGTAAAACATAAAGGGCCACACTAAGCTTTCAGCTCTGAACGAAGATGTGCTCAGGCTTCACGGATCAGCTGTCTGCCACGACCTTGGATTTTCCCTAAAAGCCCTGGAAGTGAGGCACGTAGGGTCTACCCACACAGCACCATGGATGCATAAGATCACAGCGTGTACTGCCTTGCCCATTTAACAATAGCAGGGAAGGAGCAGCAACCCAGCATCCGATAGCAACCAAGGTCTGCATGCCGGGAGTCCCTGGAAGACGTCCTGCGCTTTTCAGGATGAGGCCCGGCGCTGCCGTATCCGCCTTGCTGCTGCCAGGCGTGCTGGTTCAAAGAAGCGGATACGTGCAATAGCATATGTGACGGCTGTACATCCAAACAGAATAGATGCATACCACTCATCTTCTCTACTGTGGAAAATGAGAAATACCCACCTTTTTATCATACTGCAGATTGTCGCTTTGTGCTATTTGGCTATCATAGCACTTGTTTAATGCGAATCAGATGGAAAGTGTGCAGAGTGGTTTTCTGACTCCTGTCCAAGAAAAATCTTGGGTCAGCTGGCATACAGCTTTCTGAGAGCTGGCTCAGCTGAGTCTTCCCAGAGCTGGCAACTGATCTGCCTGGTCAGCCATGAGAAGCCTGTAGCAGGCAGGAGTGCGTATGGTGAAGAGTAACCTGTAGGTAAGACGTTAAGTAACTGTTATAGGTATTTAGACCCCTGGCCACTGGGGCAATTCACAGCGCAGAGTGGCAAGGGAGGCCTCTGTGTTGTGCTCAAAGCAAGCGGAGGGGTTGCAGGG
Source organism: Falco rusticolus (assembly GCF_015220075.1). Lineage (NCBI taxonomy): Eukaryota > Metazoa > Chordata > Aves > Falconiformes > Falconidae > Falco > Falco rusticolus. Next base: position 51,854,146 of record NC_051189.1, read on the forward strand.
AAGAAAGGTGAGGACCCTGGAATTGCTCCCTTCAACATCCTGCAGTCAGAGACCCCCCAGCAGATAAAATTGTACAGATTGTAAACCAGATTGGCTTGGCTTAGCTGGTGACGGTCTTTCCAGTGATTTAACTAAACATGTTTTGTACTAATTTAGTTAAGCAGATATTGAAGCTGTGTGTAGATAAGCCTACTGGCTGTAGTGCCGTATGTCCAGTCAGAGTAAGCCATGCCTGTGACTACTATGAACCCCAGCACGCACTGTTGGCCAAGTTTACTAGTGGTAAAGACCGACGTTTTCAGTGGCAGGGTAGTGGTGGTGGTGTAGATGCTCGGTCCCCTCAAGGCAACCCATCATGGTAGAAGGCGGTGGCAGACTGAAGGGCTGAGAGAGGTGTTGGGGTGCTTCCTTGGAGCAGGGTGACCCTTCTGCAAGCGATCTTCTGCAGCATGGTAATGACTGTGCCACTGCATGTCTGTGGTGGCTTGCTGCGTGGGAGGCCACGTATGCTGTTGGGCTTTGCTCTTGCTGGGTATTGCAGTAGTGCAGTTGAAGAATGAAGGGAAGGACATTTTTAGGAAATCACTGCCTCAAAGAGTGCAGTTCATGTAATTTCAAAGGTGGGGGTTCTTAACTGTGTCTTTGTCTTTCTGCTCAGAAAGACAGAAATGTCTATGTTTCAGAAATCTCGACTGAAATAGTCATTTTCCTGGAAGGAATGTTAAGCTGTTGGGACTTTTTCAATACTTTGTGATAACTCTAGCAAAGACCGATCTTTTGATGGTTTTGGGGTTTGAGTTGCTTTTAGCTTGGGATGTCCCAGTTTTTCTGGTCTCTAAGCATCATCTGACTCTTTCAAAATATCTACAGTAACCACCCTAAATCTGTGTGCTAGTACAAACTGCTCAGTATTGATTTAGTTTCATTGTTCAGGGAATAACTTTTTCGAACTGAAAATTTTAATAGTATTTCTCTTAATCCCAGAGGTAGATGTAAGATCACTTTGTTTTAAAACTGAAGATCTTTTACAGGAATTCAAAGCACAGAATTTCTCTGGCACATTCTCAGCTGCTAATGTTAGCTTGTGTACTTAAAAATCAGTATATAATAACATATCTCATTGATAGTCTAGCAGCTGGGGAGGTCCATGGGCATTCAAAGACAAATAGGCGGCCAGCCACTGTGATAATTACTACTTCTTTGAAAGGCTGCAAAATGGAATTGGTGCAAAAATGGCTTTCAACCGGAGATGCCCAAACCAGTTTTAGTAAGAAGGTTTCACTGGAAATGCATGTAGGATGAAATATTCAATAGCATTTCAGAAAGCATTAGCAAGGCATAGTACGACTCTTCAAATCATGAATTACCATTTACATGGAGAAAACAAAATCCCCTAAGTGGTCTTCTAAAAACACCTTTGAAACTGAATCACTCCATGTGTAGTCTGTAGCATTTATTTTCTGTCAAGCTGTTTTAAGCTAGGCTGCCTCTACTAACTGGTTTTGTTTGGCTCTCAGCAAGCAGGCAGGCTTCTTGTAAGAGGGAAAAATTGGCTGGGTATTCTGTTTCTTTATACCTTTTGGATTCAGCTATGATAATTTGAACTGCCAGAGAGGGGTTTAGATGGTACCCACCTTATTTAAGGTAATGAAACAAAATATGTGTGATGGAATGTGTTCAAGAGAACTGAGGTAGATGCGTATCTTACTTAGATCTGCATTTTAGATTTATCATCTTTGTTGCCTTCTTAAGTAGCAGTGAAAATTAAATGAAGTGGCAGTGCTCTTACCCACCATCTCTCTTCACCCACCTTTTCAGCTCATCTTTTGCTTTGCTTCTCTTTTCTTCTCTCTTTTCTTCTCTCTTTTCTTCTCTCTTTTCTTCTCTCTTTTCTTCTCTCTTTTCTTCTCTCTTTTCTTCTCTCTTTTCTTCTCTCTTTTCTTCTCTCTTTTCTTCTCTCTTTTCTTCTCTCTTTTCTTCTCTCTTTTCTTCTCTCTTTTCTTCTCTCTTTTCTTCTCTCTTTTCTTCTCTCTTTTCTTCTCTCTTTTCTTCTCTCTTTTCTTCTCTCTTTTCTTCTCTCTTTTCTTCTCTCTTTTCTTCTCTCTTTTCTTCTCTCTTTTCTTCTCTCTTTTCTTCTCTCTTTTCTTCTCTCTTTTCTTCTCTCTTTTCTTCTCTCTTTTCTTCTCTCTTTTCTTCTCTCTTTTCTTCTCTCTTTTCTTCTCTCTTTTCTTCTCTCTTTTCTTCTCTCTTTTCTTCTCTCTTTTCTTCTCTCTTTTCTTCTCTCTTTTCTTCTCTCTTTTCTTCTCTCTTTTCTTCTCTCTTTTCTTCTCTCTTTTCTTCTCTCTTTTCTTCTCTCTTTTCTTCTCTCTTTTCTTCTCTCTTTTCTTCTCTCTTTTCTTCTCTCTTTTCTTCTCTCTTTTCTTCTCTCTTTTCTTCTCTCTTTTCTTCTCTCTTTTCTTCTCTCTTTTCTTCTCTCTTTTCTTCTCTCTTTTCTTCTCTCTTTTCTTCTCTCTTTTCTTCTCTCTTTTCTTCTCTCTTTTCTTCTCTCTTTTCTTCTCTCTTTTCTTCTCTCTTTTCTTCTCTCTTTTCTTCTCTCTTTTCTTCTCTCTTTTCTTCTCTCTTTTCTTCTCTCTTTTCTTCTCTCTTTTCTTCTCTCTTTTCTTCTCTCTTTTCTTCTCTCTTTTCGTCCCACTAGCACATGCTGTGAACATATGCCAAAATGTTCATTCTTAAAAGCTGATTTCATTCATCTTGAGCTGTTATCAAGAGCTTTGTCTGCTTCATAGATAAATTGCACAGTGCTGAATCAATGTCCTCTTGTACTGGAAGCCAGACAAATGATTCTGACAGAAGCTCTGTTGCATTCATACAGAGTGAGTGAAGAGATGGCTTACCTCTTGCAGAGTATGGGTATCAAAATACCACCAGCTTTTCAGCTGAGGCACTAAGGCAATGATATAAACGTGACTGCTGATCCTAAACCAAAAAAGTTACAAATGTTTGCTTGCTGCAAGTTAGTTGGCATGCTTGATAGATATTACAGCATTATGGATGACAATTTTTGGAGAGTAAGCTACTACATGCATTTCATTAAGGTGATTTGCAGATTGTGTATTATTTTGGCTCTACACTTGTTTTAAATTCTCTTTAGTATAGTTTTACCTGTAGCATAAAATGTAGTTAACACTGAATACTGTCCTTGACAGGAGACTTTAGCTGAATGAACCAGTTCTGTTGTGTAATTAGGGAGTTTCTTTGGAAATTGGCTTAATTTCAGTTATAAATATGTTGTCTAATTTGTTCCAGAAGTGAACTTGTTTTCAGAACTTGCTCGTGATCGCTGGTGGTCAGAGCTATAGTAAATTGAATTCCTCCCTAATTTAAACACTTTGAAAATATGTAAGCAAAGCTACAGTCTGCACTGGGCATTGACAATCCACAGTGATAGTACCTTTCCCAAGAAAATTGTCTTTTTAATCACACAAAAGAACAGCAACTCCTCCTTTCCATTGCTCATACACGGACGCTGGGAACTACTTGAGCAACAGGTTTTCCAGTAATTTGAGTGCAATACTTCAGTAGATTTAAGTTGAGGGAGAGGGGAGAAAGAAAAAAAAAAAATACACACTCAGCTAGAGATTGTAAACCACATGTATATTCAGCAAGCAAATGAGATATGAGCTTTGAAACAATAAGCTGCTCTGTAATACACAGACGGTCTTTCAGGATACCAAGCCCAGGCTCTGAAGTCTCTCTACATATTGATAAAAACGTCTCTAACTCTGAATGAAATACGTTTATTCTGTCTCATGTAAAAGCCCTGTAAGCTACTAAGAACTGGCTGAGCTGCTGACTCAGTCATTGTTCCTGGTTTTTACAACTCCTCCCTTTCAGTTAATTAAAAAACCTGTTCCTGAACAGGAAACAAAAGCACTTTTTATACAGAATTGATCTATGTACATTTTCAAGATTTCTGCTCCGTGAATGCACTGTTTCTTTTAGCTTTGTTTATTGCAGCACAAGTGCCTGCCAGGGGCAGTACTGTCAACATGACTGTCCTTCTTGGGTGGAATATTTCACTACACACCATCCTACACTTGTGCTGGGGCTCGTTGAGCATGGGACGGGGTCAGAACCTGAAAGGCAGAAAAGGGTGCTCAGCAAACAAGAAAGCAATGAATGGTGCTGAAGTCAGACCATAGAAATGGGGATACTCACGTGGGAGTAGCAGGAGGAAAAAGATGTGTCAGCAAAAGAGCAGAAAGCATAAAGGGTGGTGGGTTTATGATTGAAGAAAGTGGCTTTGCACTGTGGCAGAAATAATTAAGAGCTTGAGTTTTGGTGAGTGTGGACTTTGAAGCTTTTGAAAAATAAATAAAAGCTGTTACTCAGTAAGGCAGACAACGATTAAGCTCAGCAGTTGCTGCTGTCATTTTAGCAAAAGCTTTGACTTGCCAAGAAATAAAAGAATGTGTATGAATTTGTTTGGAGAAGCCACTTATTGTTCTGTCAAATTTATTTTTTAAGGGATGGCTACCAAATCCAAAAAGTTATGTCTGGTGTAAATCCACAAGTCACTCATGATTAGAATCTCTGCAATCCATGTTATGACCAAAAAGATGCCGCTGCACATCTTAAATTCCTCCCTGTAATTGCAATTCTCTCCAATTTTTTAATCAGCAAAGTGAAGTAATACTACTCAGAGAAGGCTTGACACAAAGGTTGTAACCTGGTAGTTTCTAAATTGCAGAAGTTTGCTTTCTTCAATGCAATCAAATTTCAGTCCCCTAAAATGATTAGCCCTCTTTCTAAACTCAGCTGTTCCTCTAAGAATGAAGCCTCTTCGCCACCACCAGACAGGATTTCTTTTTTGAATGCTGGCTGGTTTTTATCTTAACTTCAGATAAACAACGTCACTTACGTGCGTCCACAGGTAATGAGGAGATAGACTGAACTACTCTCCATAAGTACAGTCTATGTTTAAAATACTTCTTTATCAGTGCAAAAATCCCCTTCACCTTTTTGAACAAATTTAGACACTAGAATTAGAAGGATCTGTTCAACTACAGCTGCACTGAGCTGAGGTCTTGAAATATTGCTGCCCTAAGAAAATGCTGCAGTTTCTTTCATTGACACTTCAGTTGCACAAGAAACTAAAATTCACTACTTGGCAACCAACACAGGGAGAGTAAAAGGGCAGAAAGGTTTCTTCCCATGTAGATTTCTCTTGAGGACACATCCACTGAAGCAGGGGAAGGATGGAGTTGGGTTTCTATACTCATTTGGTGCTTGGAGTCACACAGATTATGAACTAAAACTGCACAGTTGCTGGTGGGGGCATCAGCCCAAACAGAAGAAGTTTGCTGTTACTGTGTTTTTTTCAAACTAATGATCACAAACTTTGTTTTGATAAAAAATTGGATTTTGCTTTTTCTGTGTTAAAGAGGAAATTGTATGCATTCATAATTTCTACTGAAATCAGTGTTAATGAGGAGGGAATCAGTGGTGTAAAGGAAGAATTTTTTGATGGAGCTGTGACATAAAATCCCAGGATGCTTGGCTAACCTTTAACAGGTATTCTAATGTGGTCTGTTTGAGCCTACTTGAAACTAGTAATATTAATTTCAAATGTTAACCTGGAGTTTATTTTGTTATTCTCATCTCAACTTTCTCCTGTTCTTTAATTAAACATTAATCTGTTGTAGACAACCGTGTTTTTTTAATGTATGTCTGTCTTGGGACAAGTGTATACTGGTGATGTGGGAGGAGATCACCTAGTTAAGAATAGATCCAAAGGCAGGTTAAGTCTATGCTGCTTCTTAATTTAAACATATGTGATGTCTTTCACTGAAATAGGAAAATCTGCTTGAGCAGAACAATTTAAAATGCTGTTAAGTGACTTGTCTGCCATCCAGTGCAATGGCTGATGTTCAGTTTGTGTTGACGTAGCCAAGTGGGGTCTCCACTCCTTAAGGACTGATTTTTAGCCCTCGATCAGTGTTAACTTATAAATGAAAGCAATGTATTTGCTTAGTAAGACAACTGATTCAAAGTACAGTAAGAACTACAACCATGTACTCTTTCATCTTTGGTTCTACCACATTTTCTAGCTGTTCGTATAGAGGATAGCAGGTTTTGCTAGAGGCTTCTGTTAAGTGAGGGATAAGTTGGCTTATCAAATCTTCCTCTGTGGTCGCAGGCAGTTCCAGCAGATGTTTTCTTAAGGATCCTGGGTGCCACTGTAGTGGATTGAAGCCATAAGCTTTCAGTGACTCAGACCTCAGTCATGAAAACAGTAAAAGCGCGTATCCACTCTGGTACCAAGGGAACTGTGCTGGTAGTTACATAAGAAAAGCTTTTGTCATTGGGCAGCTGCTGTTAAACATAGTCATCTCAACACTGTTTCATGCAAGCTCTAGGTTGGTTTAGTTGGGGTTTCTGTAACTTTTTCTCTTGATGCATTTTTGTGCTGCTATCTGGATATGCTCTGGTACTCACCAGGAGAGCATGCCATCTTCATGTGCATGTCTGTATATTCTTAGTGTTAACAGGAAACTAGCAACAGCTTTTGTTAATCCTAATTAGGAAAGTCAGATGGTGTGGTAGTCATTAGAGTCCTCTGCATGGTCACTGGGGCATGGGAACTAACATGCTACCTATGGAATATTCTTGGCATCTGTTGGCCACACATGGGAAAGGAATAGAATTATGTTAATTGCAAGTTAGAATGATGATAACCCAGTGAGTAAGTTAAATCTAGTTAATTTACAGTCCAGACACTCAAACATGTGACCCTGTAAATTGGAACATTTCATTGTGGTAACCTTGTATTTGTGATGATAATAATTTATGAAACAAAGGTTAGAGGTTAAGCTTGTTTTCCCTGTCTGTCTTTTTACATCATTTGTAACCCAAAATTCCCTCTCATGCAATATTTCTGAGTTAAATCTGCTTTAAGCTATCATCAGTCACCATTTGAACTGATTTTTCTTTGTTATGCTGCCAACAGAATCAAGTTGGGGTTTTTTGCTGTGCTACTTAAATCATGAAAGTCAGATAAGAGAAAAGAGGGCGCTAGGCTCTACCATCCCCTTTGCTTTGCCAGCATAGGATTAGAGGTTTTGATTAGCAAGCATTGCGTTGCTGTGTGGGAAGCTTGGTTGGATTCCCTTCCTTGATCTCTCAAATGGTGTCTATGCATATGCACAGGTGATGCGTCAGCACGCTGATACTCTGCTTTGACATGTCTCACCAGGTTGTGATGCCTGACTCATTCGCTCTTGGTTGAATGGGTATTCATACTGCAGACATAACACAGAGAGGAATAAAGGCATCTGAGGCTTCAGAATCTTCATAATACTTCCGAGAAGTAAAGCTATTCATTCTGAAGGGCTCCTTCCTCATGAAATGTTGCACAATCTCTGACTGAATGTGCCTTTGTGCCTTGCCCTCTGCTTTGCAGCGCCATAAGTTTAGCTCCAGTACACTTAATACAAGTAGAATTCATCATGTTTACTTAGATATGTCTCTAGTTCATGTTTCATCTGTTTTTTTAATACATTCCCAAAATTTCCAGAAGATTGGGTGCAGAAGGGGACACAGGAGGTCCTCCTCTTTACCCCTCTCCTTCCCTTCAAGAAAAAGTACTGACAGGCAGCTCTTAAAAAACAGCAGCAGTATTTCAAAGCCTGTTTATTAGCTGTTTCATGGTGATTATAATATAAGAATCAACTGTAGCTTTTCCAGGTCATGGCCCAGTTGTTGTCCTTTGGAAACTGTGTACTTAAGACTCTCGTTGTGTATTTTCCTGCTTTATTCTCCACCCTTTTATAGTTTCCTGTAAGCTTTCAATAGGCCATGATATGAAAATAAACAAAGAAATTTGTATGAATAACTAGGAAAAACTTCCTTTTCTGTCCCCCAAACCTTTGTTTTGCATCGCTATCAGTGTGGCTGGTAAGGATGAACCTGTACCGTTGGCTTGCCTTGCTCTTTCTTGGACTGAGGGAGGGAACTTACCATAGCATCGCATCCCTGTCTGCTGCCAGGTCCTAACTGAGGTGGTTCAGTGGCTCCTTCAATGGGGAACCCAGAGGTGACGGGGCAGATGGCTGGCCTTCCTGTTCTCTCCGTGGGCAGCAGGGCTGTGAGCCTGTCTGCGCTAGTTCGTTTGCAGACTATTGTCTGCACCCACTGCTCAAAACAGAGCTTTGTAATTCCATTTATACTTGCAGTTTCTCTCTGAGGTGAGTCTTTTTACCCTGTACTGTTCCCCCTGCGGTGGGGACCTGGCAGTCCCTACTGCTCCACAGGACCTGAGCACACAGGCGCTCTTCTCTCCTCTGGAGACCTGTGAACAAACACTGAAGTTTCAACAAGCTGGAAGATGACAGAAGTGAAGCAAGGCATTTGTTTCCCACTCATCGTTACTTCTGCATGTCTGCCAAACCTTCTGATGTTTACTTGGTGATAGGTCCCCAAAAGAGCTGCAGCATGACTTCATACCTTGGTTCCAGTTAGTCACGTAATAGCTGTATCAAAGATGCGATGGATTCTTTTTTTGTTCTTCCTTTTTTCAGGTCTAGACAGCTACAGCCACTGCCATGACAATACTTCTTGCAACAAAAAAATGCAACGTGTAGGTTCCATGCAAAGATATATTGGCAAATGTCAATTTAAATAAAAACCTGATTTAAAAAAAAATACATGTAGGCTGGAGTGTTAGGATTCTATCTTAATCTATTATTTTAGAGTCTTTGGTTTGCCAGGCTCCCTCTTGACTGGCTACCTTGTCTAAGGATTAGGTATGGCTGAAATAGCTCTACCGACCATATGATCTTGTTGATGGGCTGACAAGTGAGACCATAAACAGATTTCCTTCCATCATCCACCACAGAGGCAAACTTTTCTGCATCAGGTGTTGAGAGCAGTGCACTGTCAGCTGTAGACTGTAGAGGTCCATCTAAAAACTGGGCCTGCTAAAGTGTACTTACCAGTTCATGCAGCTGCATTCTTCCCGATATCTAGCAATCCACCTCCCTGTGCCCTTTGTTATTATGTCTTATTTATGCCTTAGGCTTATGCTTTTCAACTCTGCCCAGTTTCATCAAGGATCATTTTGGGGGGAGGAAACCAGTTACTTCCTATCAGCTTGATGCACATGAATGCTGAAAAATGTAGACAAAAGTAGTCTTTTTCCAAAATTGTGGTGTTCTGGCAGGTAGAGAGCCTTTTCTTTTGGAGTCAGTTCTGCTGTTCTTTGAAATACTGAAATGCAGTCAGCAGTCAACAAATAATATGAAACATAAACCTCTGCAGTACTTTTGCTACCCTGCTGTGCCTGTCTGCACATTCTTGAGATGCGCTGGGCTTTGCGTACAATCTCACATAGAGAGATGTGAGGCTTACAAAATAATCAAAGCTGCTGAAAGACAATACAACCCCTGCCTTCTTGAAGAAACATTTAACAGATAACGCAATTGAGCAGATGTTTCAGTGACCTTCCATGTTTCCTACTGATGACATGCAGCTTCTGTTTTTGTTTTCTTTAACAGCATTTCTTTTTTTCAGATGTTCTTTTTAGTATATGAGCATGTATGTGTTCTCATCCTTTTATATCAATGAAAGCTTGACTGTTTGTTCAGTCTGTGAAGCCTTGCCAGAGATAAGGACTCCCTTGGTCTAGGCTCAGTACAAAATTAATGTTTCTGTCTTGGAAACGTTCCGGACTGTTGGAAATGACTGGACTATTTGGTGGCGAGGGGTAAGTTTGCTGCAAAAACAAAGGGATCTTACCTTACAGAAATAACCAGTGTGAGTTGAATTAGAGTTGTGAGCATCTGTAACCCTGCAGGAGCCTAAGAAGTGGAAGCAGCAGAAGCAACCTGAAGGCTGGGACAGAAAGGGCTGGTTAATGCCCCTGCTCGCAGATATTGCACGGGTAACTTCTGGCAGGAAGGAAGATGGACTGATCTTCCTGCTCCTACTGGGTGTTAATAAATGTCTCCATAAACTGGAGGATAAGCCCTGGTTTAGGTCTTTTCCTCCCTTTTTATCTTTCTGGACTCATTTCCAGCAGTAGTGGATTTACTGTCTTTGCTGTAAGTACTTTCACAGGGAAATAAGATTTCATAATCTGCAGAGATAATATATACTAGAATGAAACTGTTCCAATACTGTGCCTGTCAGAGGCCAGGCTGAAAGACAAAGAGATATAAGGCTTGCAGTGGCTGTTCATTACTCCCTTGCATTTGGCTGCGAAGGAGTAACCACACCTGCTCAGTGGACCATGTAGGTATTACAAATCTTTGATCTTTCTGAACTTGTGCTGATTTACTAGAGAAACATTTCATTATTCCTTTTGTCCTAGTAAGAGAGAGAGGGATAGACTTCTATAAAAGTACAGTTTTAGCTTTAGATTGTCTTTAATTTCTTGTTAAATACCTAATTAACACACAGTTAAATTGACTTGTAATTTAAGCTTGCTGTCAGTTTTGTAAAGTCTCCTGATGAAATCATGCCTCTTGCAAAGTGTAATAAAATTCCACTTTAATTTGCAGTCAAGCCAGACTTATGACCATTTAACTTGTATTTCAGCCATGCTGTCTTTTTTTTTTTTTTTTTTTTTTTTTTTTTATGGCAGGTTGAATAGAGGCTGGGGAGAAACACAACAAGAAATTGTCTCCATCTTCCCCATGAGTTAGTAACATCTGGCTCAAATGTGTATTGCAGGCCCCTCTTAAGACCTTCTTTCTCTCCTTCCAATAAAAAAGTCTGCCTTTTTCAATGAGGAAATAAGCTTTTTAAAACTGTCGAAAATTTCAAGTTATAAACTGTTTTTTCCAGAAGAAAGGCATTTTAACATCTAGCCCTGACAGCTTCCATGCACTGCATACTTCTTGATTTCGTAACAAGAGGAGATTAATGCTGCCCTTCTATTATATGCTTTGGGATCTGTGTGTACTCCTCTGTAGTCAACCTCCTCGTGAACTGCTGCTTATTAGCAGTGAAGGCACAGACAGCTTTGTGTTTGCACAGCTCAGCTGAAGGAAGGGGAGGATGGCACAGATAGTGGCATAGATGGTTCTGAGCATCTCTTTGTACCAAAGCAAAGCTCCAGCTGACTTTTTTTTTTTTTTTTGGGGGGGGGGGAGGGGAGGTGCATAGGGTAGGGGTGTAAGAACATGGTTGGACTCGATGATTTTTCCAACCTAAATGATTCTCTGATTCTATGTGTAATTCTACAATAGATGGCAGACTCTGCTCCTGGTGGCACACAGCCTAAAGCATTTGTTCTGTGCTGAGGAATTTGTAATTTCTTTGTAGTCATTTGGGTTGCAATGAGTAACTGACCTTTTCTTGCCACCAAGCTATCTAATGTTAAATACATAAGTCATAGTAAACTAGTAGTATTACCAAACAGAGTAACTAGAGAATCTAGAATTAAAGACCAATGTGTTATTCAAAGTGCTGGATGAGTATTGTTCATATAATGTGTTATTATTCAGTATGTTGTTTTCCTTCCTTGTTCATGTGAATTCGTGCTTTGTTACTGTGCCCAATTCAGTTCCTGCTCTGAAGTGAGTGTTTTCAGTTTCTTTCTGAACTAACAAAATTTTATCACTACAGTGTCACACAGTTTCAAAAAACTATGTAGCTTTCATGCAGTATTGCAGTCAACTCCATTCTTTACGTAAGGGAGGAGTTTTAAATCAGAAGTAACCCCACTGGATTTACATCTGTCTCAGGTGACTCAAACTTGCTGTGGTTTTGTGTGGTTTTTTTCTTCAGGGAACTTAAACTATGAAATGTCATTATAAATTGTAATCACAGCTTGCCTTGAGTAGTAACCACAGCTGGGAATCCTACAGATCAGAACCCTGGATCCTAAATTGGGCAATCAATTAGGTTTGCATCCAGGTGGCTGTGTTGGTAGTCAGAGGAGAGCAACTGAGAGGTAAGCCGGAGAGAGCAACAACCTCAGGTCAGCCTGTGGTGAACAAACACTGTGTGACAAGTTCTGTAAAATTTAAGAACATCCCGCCCGTAGTGACTGTCTGTGAAACAGGGTCATTGCACTAAAGTAGTAGTTTTCATGTGCTCCCTGGTGCAGCTTACAGTCCCTGCTGCTGCATGATGTCCTGGCATGTCCTGACTCCATATGGGAGGACCTCTGACTTCATTCAGCTCTCCTGCAGCTCCTGAATTTCCTTTGCAAGAAAGTGGGGTGCCTGCAGGAGGAAGGAGCTGCAGTGCCAAGGAAAGCATCTTCTTCTTGGTTAGGCTGTGGCTGACAGGTAAATCCTGAAACCAGGATTTACATGGTCTGTATGGCAGACTGGGGATTAAAAAGCACAGTTCTCCTCTCTTCCTATTCCTCTGTCTGCGCCTCGGGTGTCAGTCACAACACAGTTTCCATCATCACTTAGCTGAACACCTCCCTGCTAACGCCAAATTCCCTGAGCCCAGAGGTGCCAGCTGCCTGGCCTCTCTATTGCATTGCACCAAAAGGGGCTCAGAGCGGACAGGCTGAGGCATTCAGCTTTAGGATGCTGACAAGTTTCTACTGAGTATGTGAAGTGTTTTTCCAAATGCTTGTCCGCTGTCAGGTTTGCTGTTGCTACCCATAGTGTCTGCCGGGTGTAGCTTTGTGACTCCCAAAATTTCCACTCTTAATCCTGGAGGTCTTGTAAAGTCTGGAAGAAGAGGTTGCCGTAATTTTTCAAGATAAAGGGCTTGTCTACAATGGAAGTTTTAGATACTTTCAGTAAGCAGTTAAAATATACAGGGAAGAAAACCGCTGGAACTACTAAGCCCAAAGATGCCTCTTCCCTGCTCTGGGCATTCTTGAGCCATGAGTTTCCTCTGACAGGTGTGGAGGAGACTCTGGGTGGTTTTGCTAATTGTGCTTAAAGTCCTCTTGCACGGCTGTTGTTTACTTCTGTCTAAGGCAGAATGCTGCATGAGACAGACCTTGGTCTGACCTGAAGAAGCCGTTCCTGTAGTTAACTACGTTGCTGTAATATAGTGCAGGAATGGCTTCAGCAGGTCAGACCAAAAGTCCTGCTGCTTCTACCCTAGCGTTGCTCTTCGAAGTACATAAATTGTCTTGGCTGAACTTCAAAGAATAGCATGTCCTAAAGCAGACACAAAGTTAGCAAAACTCCAAGGCAACTGATTTTTCAAGTGTAGCAAAGCTTACTAAACACTTGCAAAGTGCAGTCTTGCAAGGGGAAGTATCGGCATCTTTAGTTACTCTGCTGGTAATACTTCACAGTTACTGTGGTCACTTCAGAAAGACAAAATGTATGGAAGGGAATGAAAGGAAGTGTTCTGTCTTGTAAGTTGGTATGTAGCCTTACAACACAGTACTCAAGCATACTGGTTAGAAGAGTGTGCCTCTGTCAGTGGGGTGCTGGGGTTGCATGGAGGAGCTGAGCCTCTTAGTCTCATTCCTCTCTTGGTGTCCGTGTGTGTACATGTGTGCACACACCTGGCAGGGTGGTGGGACAGGACTTTTTCATTGGGCATCAGAACCTGCCGAGCTTATGTTAGTTTCCTCCTCTGCTGTTAGGTGGCCTGAAATAGTTTAGTATGGGTGAATTCTCCAATGAGGTTACAAAAGTCTCAAGTCTGATGTGGTGTATAGGGGCAGCAGGGTGTTGTGCACAAAAATGCTGAAGGAGTGAGAAAATATTTCTGTAGGTGGCTGACATCCTGATGTATTTTAATGAAGCTGAGCACTGTTTGGGGATGATAATCCAGTGGCTGCATGCATTGCTAATTTTAAAATGTGGCTTACAGGAGATGCACTAACCATTGATTTTGTTCAGTCTTGTTCTTGTTTTCTGGAGTTGTTTCTTACATTGAATCTTGCTGAGACCAGCCTTTAACTTCTAGCAGTTAATGTTTCTAAATTTGGGAGGATCACTCTACTGACCTCAAGTCATATAAGCAGCAAATATGTCTGTCTAAGCTTTCGTTATTGCTGTATTTATAAAAGAAAGCTTTTAAACTTTGTGTTCATGGTGCACAGAGGTGATTGATGTGCCTGGCTGTCCCTGGCAGATCTGCCCAGGGCAGCTGCCTCCGTGTTAGTTCTTGCCTTTTACAAGACTTAAAAAATAGCCAAGGTTTTTGTGCTGGGGGGAGGTAAAGTCAGCAAGAAACACTTCTTTATAATGTTCTTCTGAAGGTGACCACCTTCAAAAGGATTTTAAATGTGTATGGTTTAATTTTCTATGTTAGCTGAAGTTCTCAGAGGGCTTAGTTTATGGTTGAGGAAAGTTAGGTGCTCTTCCACTGTTTGGGAAGCCTAGGGGGAAAAGGGTTTTAGCCTAGCATTTTGTAATAGCTGTTTGATGCTAAAACCAAAACCAAACGCTTTGTGTTTATTGTTTTGGAATTTTATGATCATGGGTGTGTTTTCTTTCTGTAAAACTTTTAATATTAAGGGCCAAAAAATGCTATCGGTGCAGATACTGTTACACTGAATTAAGTACACAAATGTCTCTGTACTTATTTACTATTTCTAGAGAGCGTGTGATAAAAGGATCTATTTAAATTTAACTTGGGCTCCCACATGTTCTTTTCGTTCTGACCTGGTGAAATGGGATGTCTTTCACGGCAGGTTCAGGAGACTCCTTGCAATCTTTTGTCGTCTTATTTGGCTGCTAATAACCGGAAAAATCCACCGAGCAAAATGGTGAAGAAGTTGACCCAGCAGTTGCCACAGTGACAGTTGTCCAATATAAATATCTTAAAACTCTTCTGTTTATCATCTGTTTTCAGGGCAGTTTAAGCTGCTGGAACAAGACCGAGATATTAAGGAGCCAGTGCAGTATTTTAACAGTGTGGAGGAGGTGGCTAAAGCATTTCCTGAACGAGTTTACGTCATGGAGGAAATAACATTCAACGTTAAGGTAGTCCCTGAATAAATATTTATCTCTGTCCAAATGATTAACTGTTACAACCTTTATATATGTGGCAAGTGAGCAACGGCGCTGTGTGGGAAGTGTGATTTTTTTTTTTTTTTTTTTTTTTTGAGACAAATGAGCCTTTAATGTTCTGCATTCGGTGATGATGCTCTTTGGGATGCTTTTTGCAGTCTTAAATCAACACGTCCTCTAAGCGCTCTCCTGTCCTATGGCACTTTGGGGAGCAGTCCTGATGATCCATCCAATAATTCATCTAATTAGGATGCTTCTGCCAGATTTTAAACAAATGTTGTTTGTTGCCCACTTTGTCCTCCCCCTCTAGCAGTCTGAATTTTATTCTCTGCTAAGCAGCAGCTGCTCAAATCCCTGTCCAGAAAGCCTTGTTCTCAGAGAGCATGCAGGGTGAAATGATGGGGTTGCTAGTCTCAAAATTACTGCAGCTAAATAGCATTGTGAATAAAACAAAAAACCAAAAGACACAATTGTTCTCTGTGTGCATGTGTGTTTGTTTGCATGTGCACTCCTCTTGAGCTCGTCAAAGGGTCAGCAATCTCATGAATGTCAGAGGGCTTGCTATCACCAAACACTGCAGAGCAGGGCATGAAACAGAGAACTTGTTCTTCCTTGTCATACCCATATGTGTGACACTACCCCAAGGCAGGTCAGTTCTGCCAGCAGAGCAGGGTGGTTCTTTGGCTTGTCTGGTTTGCTTCAGTTGGTACACCACCTAAGACTGGTAGAAGAGCATCCTAGAACTGGGATGCAGTGGCACAGATCCTCATCATGTACCCTACAGGGGAAACTGGTTGATACCTCTGGTGCAAAACCAGTATAGAGTTTCCTGGTCCTGTGTGTAGCAAGGTAGGGTTTGTATAACAATCTTTTAATGGCTTTTTCTCTTACTTGTACTGCTAGAGTTGGGGGACATCAGCTAGTTTGCGATTTTTATAGGTGAAACAAGATTGCTGAAGACTGCTGAAGCGCGAGAGCTGATCAGTTAATTCATTTAGCAACACAGACTCATGCCTTTCAAGACAGTATGTTGTTTTCATTTATGCTCTCCATTAACCTGAACCCATGAAATAGAGCCTTTCGTCAATGAAGGCTACATGAGAAAGTTGGAACACTTTTGTACATTTAGGACATAGCTGGACAAATCAAGGCAACAAGAAAATTTAATTTTTACCCAAGAAAATCAGTCTAACCTTGGGACTGCTAGCCTTATCCAGTGCTGTGCCATTACTTCTCGGTTGTTCAATGACCAAATCAAAGGAGTTGTAGAGTAAAACATGCAGCTTTGATTTTTTTAGGGAGAAAGACTTGTTTGAATGTAAAATGTTGTGTCTTGAGTTTCATATGAGTGTTCTTGAAACTCTTCGTCATATTTAGCAAACTGAGAAATAAGTATAGTTTACTGTTAGATATAAAATCAATTTTTAAAAAGTATTATAGTGATACTCCTTAACATAAATAACAGTAATAATAATCCAGGTTTAACCTACTTACACAGTTATCTTGGCAGTATTTCTCATGGCAGTTTTTCCAGTTTCATAGAAGCCTATTCCAAGATTATCATCTTCCAAAAAGTAAATGAACTTAACAGAATCTATTAAAGTGTTTAATAACCCTTTACATGCAAGAGAATTATATATGCTAAAATTTTAATATAGGGGAGATCCTGTCAAGCTGATTAGAGCAAAGGGAGGAATACTAAATGCGGTTGATTTGTGTCCAGCGCAGTGTGCCCATTTAAATTCAGAACAGTATCAGAAGATAGCTAACCAGATATAAAAACATTTACGCGGGGGATGAACTCTGAAGTCTGGGAATTCTTTCTTGTTTCAAACGCTCAAGTCTTTCACGGATAATTTTTGAAGAAAGAGCCTGTAGAGTTACAAGGTGCCATCAGACAGCAACTGCATGGTTTTGTCTGTGATCGTTGAGGTCTGCTTGCATGTGCTGATATGCCATGGTTATGGTTCAACTTGGTGCAAACTTTGTTCCTCCATGTAAATGCTTTGCTGCTCCAGCAGGATTTTACAGCTAGCACTGCTGTTCAGCAAACTGCCTTCTCGCTGTGACAGGCTGCGGGATCTTCTTCAAGATGGTTATTTTATTTTTACTTCATGTATTAGTTGTTAAAGGGAAAAGTAATCCATCTTATCCTAGGGGAGACAGAGGGGATGGGTCTCCCTCCCTCCCTCCCTTCCCCACAGTTTTGCAGCTAGGTGGGCTTTCTGGGCGGTGTGTTGAGGCAGGGGGGTTGGGACCTGCCAGATACTTGAAGGAGGGCTATAACATGTGCCAGCAAGCAGAGCTGGGATTGGAAGGTGGAGTCACTTTGCACAGAATAGCAAACAAAAATTTTAGACCAGGGGTCCTCACACTTTTTAACCAGGGGGCCGGCGCATGGATGCAGTGGCAGGCAGCCATCTGCGGCTGCTTGGTTTCCCCCCCAACCCCCGGCAGGGGCGGGGGGCGGGGGGGTTCTGTAAATACCAGGGGCCGGATTGAGGACCCTGGGAGGCCGTATTTGAGGACCCCTGTTTTAGATTAAACCCAACTTTTGTAATGGCTAAAACTACTTCTGGTAACTTCTTTGGATCTATGTATGTACATATCAGTACTGTGCTTGGATACCCAGTCGGTTGCCACAGGTACCTAGTGGCCAGCAGCATCTATAGGCACAGTAATGTACAATGTTCTGGGGATAAGCTAATTTCACTCAGTCAGTAGGTATTTAATCTGTTCCTGATGGAAAATTAGAGGCATTCTGTCTTTTCTTCACTGACCAGATAGGTGATAACCTTTTTTGTATTAATATTCAGTGCATAATTGCAGCTAATTTTATGTAACAGCATTGCACTACAAAGATGAGGATTTTTTTTGTTTCTCCATGCTAGGTAGAAAAAATATTGTTAAGAAAGTTGAGCTACCTCAGGGCCCTAGCTTTTGCTGAAGCAACAGCATTGTATTTCTGCAGTTGGCTGCTGTGGTCACGTACAGATATTGGACTGTACAAATACTCAGGAAGTTGTTTGCATTAAGAGTTAAAAACAGATCTATCAGCAAAAGCCCCATATTATACCGAGGGCAATTCACAAAAGTTCTCTTAAAAAGCAAAAATATGGTCTGATAGATTGAACATTGGACAAGCCATTCATTCCTGCACTCTAAAAACCAGCCCAATTAGTGTTGCAGGACCCTTCAAATCTTCTGGGATATCATTTTTGTCCTGAAGATACCACTCCATCTCCCTGGAGAGGCTGTGCAGATCCTTTCCAGGATGGAGAGGTGGGTTAGTTAGTTAGCCCTATAATGATTCCTTTTTTTCCTATCAAAGACATTGTTTGGCTGGTGTGTACTTTTAATATCTGGTTTGTTTATTTTTTTTAACGTAATCCTCTTTTCACAGTGGTTTAACTGTGTTGGCCTATACAGTGTACATTTTTGCAGAAACCAATCTATAGCAAAAACCTTGCACTTTTTATTTTTTACAATTTTAATGCAGTACAGTGATTGATTTCAATTCTTTTGGCTCTGATAAACTTGTCCTGAGTTTCCAAAAAGCACATATAGAAGGTTGTAACCTGCATTGGCATTTTTAGATGCTGCAATAGAGACTTTTTTGAGATCAGTTCATGTGTAGGTTTTAGCTCCAAACTTGCAAGCGATTCATAGTACTTCACCTTGAGAATTAGTGCTTTAGTCCTCTTTTTCCCCTTTGCCTTGTGGACTGATGCCAGCCCTATGAGGGTACAAGCCTCAGCTCTGAGAAGGTTTTCTTCTGTTCCCCCTCTGTCCCCAGTACACACAGGCTGTGCACCACAGTGTCTTGCACTGGTCATGCACTGCTGTGGCTGCCCCTTTCCTCCAGCATCTGGTGCGTGGCTTGAGTAAGAAAGAAGCGGACCTGCTGCTTCATACCTACGTGGATGCACCTGCTAGAGGGTTTCTGCTCTGAAAGGAGCATGGATAGTGAGCACCATTGCCTCACAGTGGCCTCAGGAGCTGGCCTGCCTGACATCCCATGTGAAGGGATGCTTCATGTTAGAGCTCTGCGGTATTACCTGTCATGTTTTGGGTCAGTTTTGGAACACTTTGATTTATTTGAGACATCCTTAAACAGCACTGAAGCCAGTAGCTTTTTAATGTAGCAGTCAGGGCATAGTGCCTCTCGGCTGAGAGGGAAAATGCACATATGCTAACATGAAGAGTTGTACTAGCTGATTCTTTGTCTTGGGAGGCACATTTATAAAAGAAAAATGGGATATTGTCTTACTGAATTTAGTCAACTTCCTTTAAAAATATTTGCATATTTTTTTCTGCTAATAGCTCTCCTGAAGACTCTTTCTATTTTAAAAATCTTTACCCATTTTTTGTGACCTGTAAAAAAAATAAAAAATTAATGTGGTATGTATTATATAAATGTGTGTAGCGCTATGACTGGTCTCTTGGCTTTAATAGTAAAAACCTTATGTGGTAACTATGAATCAGACTTAACAGTTAAAAAGAGCTCTACCAAAAAAAAATAAAATTGAACTGTATATCTGAAGTGAATGAAATGCTTGCATTAGTCTAATAAAATCTAGCAGGTATAACAAGCAGTATAAAGCCACAAATCATCTTTATAAGGAGTTTCTATGTGTCCAAGTGATTAACAACTTCTACTTCAAAATATAACAAATTAGAACAATTGGAGTCCAGGATAGGCTATTGTCTCAGGTGTTACCAAAATCTATTTTTCTGAGTTAACCTTTCCTTAAACAAAAGAAACTACGTACCTGAGCTTTCCCCAAAGAACGCGTTTCCTAGATAATCATTCATTGTTTTCCTGATGGCTGTATTCTGCGGTAGATGTAATTGGCTTCTGAATGTTATTGAATTTGTGGGAGTCTTAAAATTTAAAACATAACCCTGTTAGGTTAATTTAAGACTTAACCCACTGCTGTAAAGGAGCATAATCATAGAATCATAAAATGGTTTGGGTTGGAAGACACCTTAAAGATCATCTAGTTCCAACCCTCCTGCCATGGGCAGGGATACCATCCACTAGAAACATGGCATGATTTTTCTTTTGTTCCAGCACAGTAAAATTCAGCCTCATTTCACCTATTGTTATCCTATAACTGTATTTAAAAAAAAAAAAAAAAGTTTCCCAGATTTTTTTAATTGATAATAACTGTCTTTAAATGTGCCAGTTGAATCTAAAAATCCATTTACTGTTTGGCTGGTTGAAATGGATGCCATTAACAAGCAGCTGCTTCATGAGATCTTTGTTGTGAAGCTTGGCCAGTTAGTTACCTCTGTGGTTTCACATCTGACCCATCATTTCCTTCTACAGTGGCTTGTTTGTTTGTGAATCACCAGGGATCTGCGAGTTGGCCAAGCGGGAGCTCCCACAGCCATAGGCTGTGACACCTCCCTCGCTCCAGCCAGTGTCCCACAGGAAGAGAGAACAAGCTGTAACTGCAGCAGCTCAGGTTAAAATATCTGACAGCGTAGCTGGCGTTGTCCAAAGAAGCCATCTGTGGGGACTTGTTGATACTAGAAACCGGTATTCTTACGGAACGCACCCTCCCAGAAAGAGAGGGTGGGAATGAATGGTATATGCACAGAGCCCTGTGTGTCCTCAGTCCTCACCAGCTCCACCGAGGGCAGGGCTGTGTGGCCGCAGCTCACAAGCAGTGCTCTGCCGCCGTTCTGAGGAGAAACCAGCAATGAGTGTCACACCGGTGTTAGCCGCACAAAAACCCAAGCACTTTCCTTTCATGTCGTGGCGTTTCAAAATGCTGTCTGGCCAGCGGTGTGAACTGTGAATGAGTATTACGTCCCATAAATCCTAGTAGTTTCCTGGATTAGACCAATTAGTGTTTGTTTAGATAATTCAGGGCTTGGAGGACTTCCTATGCGGAAGCCCCGAGACTGAACGGCTAAGGCGGCACACCTCGGCCGTGCTGCCTGGGCGTTTGCGCTGAGGGGCTCACAGAAGATAATCACACCTCCACAAATATGGGTGAATTGCAGATCACATCTTCCAAGGGGATGCCTTATCTGCAGCACTTCTCAGTTAATAACTGATTGGAATTACAGCCTTGATTTCATGCAGTGGCTGTTCTGTGATGATACTGGAGTTTCAAGCCTGATATTTGAACTGCACACAGCTCCGTGAAGTCCTTAGGGGTTGCAAAGGTGAGGAAGGGATGTACAAATTTAGCATATGTTTTCCTTTGCAATTTTTTTAGTGTGTTCAATATTTCCAAATAAACGCTACTGGTCTGTTACAGACCATTTTATCTGACACATCTTCCTTTATGAGCAGATTGCTGCTGCTGCTGAGGAAGAACTTGGTGGGTTCTGTTAGGTCCCTGAAAAGGGCTTTTCACATTAAACCACGCAAATGTGAAGTAGAGCAATCTTTTCTGTAAAGAGTTATTCTAATCTTAAGGAAATAACTTCAGGAACAAATGAGCCTTGGACATCTGTTTTGCTTTTTACTTTTTTTTTTTCTCCAGTACAACTTCCATACTAGAAAAGCACACACATGGCTGTGCATATGTTGTTTAATCTCTTAAATTGCAATTGTGATCAAAAAAATGGGGAAGGAAGTCTATGACTAGGAGAGCAAAGCAGAGGGGGGAGTTAGGCATGTGGGGTAGACAGATATTCTTGACTTCTTCAAGGAATAATGTCATCTGTCATTCCGCCTAGCCTGGAAGAGATTATATCAAAGGGATATGCTTCATCTATAGTGATGACATCATCTTTTCTGTTCCTCGGGGAGCTGAAGATGGTGAAAGAAGAAGTTTGCTTCCCTCAAGAGCCTGGTGAATAAGTTCCAGCAAACAGCAAAAGCAAGGGGACGGGAAAAAGATACCCAAGGGAATCCAGATTTGCTCTGTCATAGCTGTATGGTGCAAGTGGCTGTTTGAATTGCTGGGATATGTGGATTTGTCCTTTCTTTAAAAACTGGTTATGTTTTTTCTCATGCCTTCTTTGGCAGTTTCAGGTGGTTGTTTCCCCTCAAGTAAGATGCAGGAATGTGCAGAACAATAAAAAAAGTTCATATGGCCAAACTTCAGGTTAAATACATTGTGCTTAACTACTCAGCTCCTCAAATAAAGTGAGTTTAGTTTCTCCCCATATGTGGTCTTGTAAGTTCAGTCTTAATAGATTTGATATGATTTGAAGTATTATCTTCAGTGGGGGAAACCAAACTTTTTGTTATTATTTTGCAGGTGGCTTCAGGTGAATGCAATGAAGACACTGAGGTTTACAACATTACCCTTAGTACTGGGGATGAGCTCACTTTAATGGGGCAAGCTGAAATCCTTTATGCAAAATCTTCTAAGGAGAAGTCACGACTCAACACTATCTTCAAAAAAATTGGGAAACTCAATTCAATTAGTAAGCTAGGCAGAGGCAAAATGCCCTGCCTCATCTGCATGAACCACAGGACCAACGAAAGCATCAGTCTCCCTTTCCAGTGTAAGGGCAAGTTTAGCACTCGCAGCCCACTGGAGGTGCAGATGCAAGAAGGTGAGCATACGATTCGCAATATAGTAGAAAAAACCAGGCTGCCTGTTAACGTGACTGTGCCGAGTCCTACACCAAGAAACCCTTATGACCTGCATTTTATCCGTGAAGGGCACAGGTACAAGTTTGTCAACATTCAAACAAAGACTGTGGTGGTTTGTTGCGTGCTTCGCGGCAACAAAATTATTCCCATGCATTTTCCCTTGCACTTGACGCTTCCGAAATTTACTCTACCTGACAGTCTGGTGAAGGGGGAGCTGTGGCACGAATCCCTCATCCAGCATTGGTTTAATATATGCCAGGAACAGTTTGACATAGATGAGTATTCCCGTGCCGTGAGAGATGTGAAAACTGATTGGAATGAAGACTGCAAGAGCCCGAAGAAGAGCCGATGCACGGGGCACAGCCACGTGCCCAACTCCCTCAGCTACGCACGGGACGAGCTGACGCAGTCCTTCCACCGGCTCTCAGTGTGCGTCTATGGAAACAACTTGCATGGGAATAGTGAAGTGAACCTCCATGGCTGCAGGGACTTGTGTAACGAGTGGGCGCTCTTCTCTCACGATGCTCTTCAGTACCAGGAGTCTGGTGACAGTAGCAGTGATTACCTTTTTCCTGAAGTTAGCGAAGAATCGATGTTTCTGCCTACAAAACCAGAACTTCCTTATGAAGAGCTGTGGTTGGACCAAGGGTCTGGAAAAGCTGGTGAACAGCCTCTCTCTCGCTCGCTAAGCGAGAAGAACAAATGTGACAACTCCAGAGGGTCTTTCCGATCAAAGTGTGGTACCGCATCTCTTCCTGTGCCTGCAACTGTTGGAGCAACCACAAAGTCTTCAGATGTTTCCCTACCTCCACCTCCAGTGCCTCCCAAATCTGAAGCAGTAAGTCAGTGTTATTTATATTGGTTTGTTTCTTTTTTTAGCTGGTGAACTTTGCTTGGGGATGTTTTTTAGGGAAGACTTGGGAGCGGGGGCACATGGAGGGCAAGGAGATGGTGAGACTTTTTGGGCTGTGCAACTTTCCAACTAGTTTCCTACCAAGTGTAAGTCATGTCCTAAAAATCACCGAAGTATATTTAATATAACTGATCTAGTAGCTTAATCCTGATACTTTCTGGATTTTTTAATTTTTTTTCTAAGTAGTCCTAAATCCTTGTTACTGTGTAGTGTCCAGTGCAGGGCAGCGTCAAACTTCTGTGGGGGAACTACCAGTTATATTCACCATGTGATCCCTCACTTCACTAACATGAATGCATTTGCTTTTTAGATTCTCAGGGTTTCTGCATTCAAAATTACCAGCTTGTATGGACAAGTAGTTCTACAGCTTATACAGCATGTTCATTATTATGTCCTTGTGTTAGTGTTTCTGGGGGTTTTTTGCTCACACAAACAAGGTCTAAGAATTGCCGGGTCACTTCCTTCCCTTGCTTTCCACATCATCTCTCCGCACGGCCTCCATGCTTTCTCATATTTTCTGTGGCTGAAGTGTGTGGGGCACCACCCCACTTTGAACAGCCTCAGATCACCTTGGGGTGTGCATCTTCAGTTAACAGGCCCTGATAATGATGACAGCTAGAATTGTTATGGTTTTGAAGTGTTTGTTGGTGTGGGATTGTCCTGTCTGTTAAGGAGTGTGTGGCAGATTTTGAAGACTATAAAGTGTCGTTGTCCCCAGGGAAACTGTATCAAACTAGACCTGAACTAATCGCTCTGTAGTGCTTATTGAAAGAAAATATGTTTAAATAAGAACTCTGCAGAGTTGATAAATGAGCCTTGTAGAGGACTCGATTTTAAACATAGCATGGTTTTGGTCCTAGGGTTTCTAATGAAAACTTGTGGGAGAAATCACTACGAATCTGAAATGTCATGGAGACTTCAGAGGCAAAAATACAAATATGTTTTATCAACAGGAGCTTATGTGGGCTGGCCAGAAAATCTACCCGTTGTGTGGTCACTTGACACAGTTATTTGGAAGAAAAAAAAAAAAGAAAAATTCCCC
Source organism: Falco rusticolus (assembly GCF_015220075.1). Taxonomy (NCBI): domain Eukaryota; kingdom Metazoa; phylum Chordata; class Aves; order Falconiformes; family Falconidae; genus Falco; species Falco rusticolus. Next base: position 51,878,616 of record NC_051189.1, read on the forward strand.
CAGGGAAAGGTGTCTAGGAGCCTTTAGCAAAATGTAAATGATATGTACTTACATCATGTGACTCTTGGTGGATATTAGTATTTAACAAATCAGTTTTGCCATTTTTCTGGTGGAATTTAAATTAAAAAATCATTCCACTTGCAAGTGCTGTGGTATTTTCAAGAGCATGGCTGCACAGTAAACCGAGACTAATCTAAGACCAAACTGCAGCAAACCACAGTGATCCCATCCCTTTCCTATTGCCATCTAACAGTCCAGCAGCTTTGACTGTAGCCTTCCCATCATGATCCAGGTCACAATCTGGTTGAAAGCTGCATTTATTTGTGCTGGGTTAGCCTGCAGCGGAGTGCTGTGGAGATCCCCCTGGCCAGGCTGTGCAGCTGCTGGGGCGGTGTGGCAAGGGGAGGGAAGGAGGATGCCAGTGCAGACACAAAACGCACAACTGCAGCCCTTTGACTACGCTGCCAAAACTTCCCCAAAAAGCAGCTGCAGCAGCTTGTGCAAAGACAGGGAAGTCAAGACATTATGCGTTCGTAGTAAAGTGTGTTTATGTGTAATGTCTAAGTGCAGGAACCCACGAGCACTCCCTTGCCTGCGAGGTCAGGTATGCACTGAAGCTTTGGCCAGACTGGGACCAAGTACCCAGCAGCACCATACTGGGATGAGGTTCCCTGGCACCCTACACTGACGTAAACTGGCGTGGGGCTGGTCCCACCCTCCTCCTCCTTTCCCAGCCACATGGTCCTGGCTCCTCTTTTGTGCTGGCTCTGGCACTCCTGCGCCTGGGCAAGCGGCCAGGTCTGGATCTGGAAAATGATTAGTTTCCTGCTGTTTTCTGTGAGCTGAACTGCTTCAGCACAGGGTCAGAGTGCCGGAGCCAGCACTAGGGAGTGGGTGGGAGAGCGAGGGGGTGCTGGGGTGAGGGCAGCCCTGCTGGCAGGGGGGAGCCGGCCCCCCGGATCATGCCTGAGGCATGGGTGATGGGATGCTGAGGGAGCATCTGCACAGCATCGGTGTGGACCCTCACATTTGGGGAGATCTCATTGCATAGCAGCTCCCTTCTGGGGGCAGCAGGGTGGCATTTGAGATATAGATGTGTATGCTGCCTGTTAAGGTCTTTTTGAAATGTGCAATTTTGTTACGTGTCTTACATTACTGAGGTAACATGTGAGTGCTGTCAGCAATTTCGGTATTGCTTTCTAGCCACGTAGAAGAAAAAATTTCTGCTAAAGATAGTATCTTGCATTTAGGGGTGGGCAGGGGTTGTAACCCCATAAAAATAAAATAAAAAGTCTACATCTCCGTAGATGATGATAATATAGACTCAGGTTTGTGGCTTCCTGGAACAGCTTTGGAATGAGTATCAGTGACCTACTGAATTCATCAGTGGGCTGGGGCCGAGGAGATGTTTGCATGGTTTCCACGTAGGTTATTTATAGAATAAGTAGATCTCAAGAGCTGCTGATGAACATGCGGTTTAGTCATCACTCCCTCTAGAAAGATATTCCATAGATTTCTGTTTGAAGGTTGGCTGACAATTGTATTTTTGCATGCACTAAATTTTAAATGTGTGTACAGGAGCTGTTTGCAGGAGAAAAAAGGACAGCTGGGTATTTCAGAAGTTGTTCTGGTTTTCTTTTCTCTGGCAGGTTGAAGAATTCTGATATATCATGTATTTTCTAAATACCTTTTAGAAAATCAAAGTAGCATGAAGGCAGAAGGGGGAGGGAGGGGGGAAATGCTCTCTGAAATAAGGCCTGTAAATTAGAAATTGCTTCAGTCCCCAAACACTAATTTGCATAAAATCAGAGTCTGTTTTCCTGATTGATTTAAAGCATGTCCCTGATGGAGTGTGCTGGAAGTTCAGGCTGCTGTTGGCAAGGAGCATTGAACCACTTTGCATTACGCTTGTGGTCTTGCCAGTGATGGGGTGGGTTTTATCTGGGCAGCCTCGAAAGCATCACTGTGACGGGCACCTGCGATGCCCAATTCAGGAGTGATGCCCCAGGTGCTGCTGGCAGGGCTTGGGCTGGCACCAAGGAACAGGACCAGAGGTCTTAAAATCAGCGTAGCACCTCACACCTTTGGAAAGGGGTCACTGTCCCCGTGTCACAGGAAGGAGTGTTGGAGGATGGGAGGACTCAGATGGTGACAAATAAAAGTCCCAGGACGTGCAGTGCAAATGCACTTTGTCTGTATCAGGCAGCCGTATGACATCTAGTGCTTCTGGGCGAAAGAGTGTTGTCTACTAAGAGCAGCAGCAGCCATCGAGGTGATCGTCGTGCTGCACTGTGACTGTTCCCCTCCTCTCCCACACTTATTTCATTGCTGTTGTCTTGGACCTAGTGAGGGTAGCTCTTCTCTGAAGTTTCCCCTTGCCCCTGTCAGTTTAGTCTGCAAAATCTCTCCTTTTATTCCTTTGCTGGGTTTCCTGAAGGCTGTGTCTGGCATCTGTAATCACAGTCTTGTGACAGGGACCAACTGGGACCGCAAAACGGTATTATTTATGGCCTCGTTCTGATCGGCAATCTAGGTCAGCAAGGGAGCTTGGCATAGTTTGTTACGCCAGCACCTATGAATGCCGGCAGTCTTCCCAGGAAAGAATCCCTTTAACCCCCTGACCGTCTGCTGTGCTCCAGGAGCTCCCCTGAATGGTCTCGAACCCCCATGAGTATATATATTTGTTCAATAGCATGCAGTATTAACTTTGCATAGTCTGACTGCGGAGCGGGGGGGCGGGGGGTGGGGACATGATGGGACTGAAGTCCTTAGGCATTCTTGGGGCACAGCACTAAAATGGTTGAAGAGTTTTATGCCTGAATTCAATAACAAACATGAATAAAATTGATATTTTTTTTTCTTGAAAGAGCAAATAAGCACCCTTAGAGCAAGATTTATTTCAGTGTTTTATGCTGTCGGGCATTTCCTGTAATTTTGACTTGTTTTGAATTAGGGAAAAAATGTACTACAATGTCCTAGTCCCCAGTTTTCCATTTCAGAAAAGTACTAAATGGGTTGTTGCATTTTGAAAGCACTGAAGTGGATTGCAAAAGGTTCCACATTTATTTTGTTTTTAAATAAATTAAGTCACTTTAATTGCTAATTATGTGTTGCAGAACTGCTACGATAACTTTTAGTTCTGCAGTGTTGTTATCTAAGACTGTTTCAGACAAGGAGAACTTAGAGGTCTCCTCCTGCCCAGGGGGAGGTGGTGGGTCTTTAAAAATCCTGCTTGACAGCCTAATTCTCAAGAGCCTTGCTCACCTCTACCCCAACTAAATAAAGTTGCTCTCACAGATATGTACTGACGAGATTAAGATCTTAATTCCATTATTTTTTTCTATGGGGATGGATATTGATATTTTGCTCCTACACAGGCAGACTAAACTAGATGTCAGATAAGCAGTGCTAGTGTCATGTGTTTTACACTGCAAAGTTGGCTGGCTGCAAAAAGTAGACCTGTTGGCTGGGTGCATTATTTGAACAAACTCTTTTGCCCCCACCTTTCAACTTGCACGTTTTGTAGTTAGCCTTATCCTGGACTGCTTTGACAGCTACAGAAGGACAGAATCTCCAGATACATATGCTATTCCTGGGGAAAGGAGGCTGAGAATTATCCTAGAGCTTGGATGGCTGATATCACTGGTGAAGTCAGTCAGGAAACATCAAAGTCTGTTGAGATCTTTTCATTATGTAAGCTTGGTTTGTTACATCTAAATAAACAACACTAATGAAGTTTAAGCCTAATCAATTGCTCCTTACAAAATGTAAAATATCTAGAACAGTCGGTCTGATTTTGTTTGTTACTAGAAGGTTATATTACATTGTTTCATTACTGCTGCTTTTTAAATGAGTGGATATCAAACTACTGAAGAGCATGCTAAAAAAAGATTGCTAGTAGCTCTCCTGGTAGCAAGGCATTCTTTCGGACTACTTTATGACAGCCGCCTACTGTTGCAAATGTATATACTTAGCATAATTTTTCTCTTCTCCCTTTTTAATTACTTCCTTTCACAGAACAAGGCAGAACCAGATGTGTTTCATCTGGTTGAAAGTGCTCTTCCCCAGATTTTCTCACTGCTTACTTACATGTTCTTCTTTTGTACAGGTAAAAGAGGAATGCAGGCTTCTGAATGCTCCCCCTGTCCCACCGCGGAGTTCAAAGCCGTCCTCCACCAGTCCTTCCATCCCTCCTCGTACAGTCAAACCTACGCGACAGCAGACCCGCTCTCCTAGCCCTACTCTGTCCTACTACTCTTCAGGACTGCACAACATGTATGTGTTTGAGCTGTGAGAGCCCCATACTAGCGCTTTTTGAGAAAGTTAAATTTAGCAGTGTTCTTTTTGAAGGCACTCCTTTATAAAGGCATGGTACTGTGTCAGAGTGGCTGACTTTTTATGAAATGGGCTAACCTGTCAAGTTATTTTTAAATATTCAAGAGGAAGCAAAGCTCCAGCAGAAACTGTGTTTTACTAGATAGGACATAGCAATTTATATCAAATATCTGCTCATTTTGCTATAGGTAATCTCACTGTAAGGTGGCACAGGTTGTCTATATGGAAAATCCCGTACAGTTCTCTATAATCTTGAAGGGCTTGAATCTTCAAACCAAAACATCCTGAAGCTAGTTTTCACATGGGATTTCAGTGCTACGTGCATGCAGTGCAACCAGCTCTGATCAGTGCGGCACAAAAGGGGCATGGTAATCCAGAAACGTGTTGTGCCAGCTGTATGGGATGGGTGTGACAGAGGACAGAGAGGCCAGCAGGCACCACTAAGTGCAAAGTAAGATGGAGCAAAAGGGGGCCAAACAGCTTCCAGATCAAACTCACTTCAGCACAAACCTAATTCACAAACTGGAAAAAACACTCACGCTAGTCAAAGTTGACAGTGAATTCTGTATTATGTGGCTCATACCTTTTCCTAGCAATGCAGTATTCTTCCTCTGGTTCTAGAAAGTATGTAAGACTTTTGAAGTCTCACCTCCTTTTTGCCGTGAATGTCTTGTTGCTGTTATTTTTAGTATCTCTTCAATGACAAGATACTACCTGCCTGGATATTACAAACTGGCCTGAAATGCCACTGAAATCACTTCAGCCTAGATGCAATTGGTGTAATAACTTATGCTGGAATTGCCTTTCTAAGCCATACTGCTCATTTGCAGCTTAGTGTTGTGTGTCTGATACTGATCACTCTAGATCAAGGCTGCTTGTTTGGTTTTTTGAAAGCCTGTTGGATAGTTCTGTCAAGGTCTCCTCCACAGGAGGCTGAGCGCAAGACCTCCCAGCATGTGGGGCCTGGCAAATGCTGCTTTCTCTCTTTGTAGCTAATAGTACATCTGCCTCCCAAGAAACCAGGAGAACAGTGAGAAGTAAAGCTTCTTGAGAATGCAGGAGGTTGTGGCAAGGTGGGCATCAGTGTCTTCTCCCAAGTAACGAGCCATAGGACAAGAGGAAATAGTCTCAAGTTGCACCAGGGGAGGTTTAGCTTGGATATTAGGAAAAATTTCTTCACCAAAAGGGTTGTCAGGCATTGGAACAGGCTGCCCAGGGAGGTGGTTGAGTCACCATCTCTGGAGGTATTTAAAAAGACGTGTAGATGTGGCACTTAAGGATGTGGTTTAGTGGTGGACTTGGCAGTATTAGGTTAATGGTTGGACTTGATGATTTTAAAGGTCTTTTCCAACCTAAACAAGTCTATGATTCTGTGACTTGTCTTGAACTTGACAATATTTACATGAAATTAATCTCCAGCTTGGGTCCAGGCCAGATATCTCTATTTTGGTAGCATTGACGTAGTGCTGCAGAGAAAGCTGCTAGAAAATCGGCAACGCATGGAGTAACCAGATTGCTGGTGAAGTTGCTTTTCAAGTCTTGCCATTTTTATCATTGATCTTATTTTCTGGATCACAGAAGGTTGCAGCCAATATTTTAAACACAAATAAAGCCGATATGATCTGTCCTTATCTGCCTATAAAAAAGTCTGATTCCTCACTTCAGCTGTATTTGAGATTTCTCTTGCATCCTTTGGCACTGAGTCCCAGTGAATTAATTTTGGTGGAGGATGAATGAGGAACTGCTTTGGAAATGTTACTTTATCAGTTTTGGGTAATTCTGTTAATCTTTTAAATCATTAAATGTTTCCATTTCTAATATTGAATTAGAGAACAGAGACAGGATCAATCAATTTAATTCCTCTGTATCATTAGTTGTTTACAACTCCTCACTGACTGTCTTCTCTGAATTGAGCAACCTGATGGCTTGGTTTGTGAAAAATGCTTTGCACTGTGTATGTTAGACCAGTTGGCCTTTAAGCAGCCAGAAATGACCAGTTGGCAGTGTATCCTTGTTGAGGGGAAAAAAAAACCCCAAACATTTCTGCTATTGCATCTAACTGCTTTAACTGGCAGACTTGTCTTGGTGACATAAACAGGAAAAAAAAGTTTGGAGGGCACGGAATGGAGACAGAGGGATGGTTAGATAGAGGGAAAGTGCATCTGTTGGGGAAGAGGTTTATAACTGGTTTTCCGCTAGTATAGCTGATTTTAGGCATCTGTGCTTTGTGTTTGAGCTGGGCACGTCCAGGTTGGCTTCCTCTCTGACTCACTGTAAGCACACAGGGAACTAATTTTGTGTCAATCTATTCAAAACTATGCTGCTTTTCTGAAAGCTGCTGCCCTCCTCAAGCACTTTTCACTGAGCTGTCAGAGAATGACTACCGAGATTTTCTTGAGTAGTTAGTTTCCAGGAGAGAGAGGTGCGTAATTAAAACTTTTTTCAACTGTTGGTTTCAGTCTGTTGTATTAAGTAAGGATTTTATAAATCTGCTAATTGTTTTTCCAGTGTTCAGGCTTAATTGGCCAGAATTCCAAAGGCCAACCCAATCCTTTAGACTTTCTCTTAGGAAGTGGCATAAAAGCAGCAAACATTCGCTTTTGATAACAGATTGCATGCTTTTGTTGGCATCTCAGTCTCTCGGGAATATCTGGATATAAAGCATCGGTTCCTTCGGACAGCCTGAGCTTAGTTTACCACCTGGAAGTAGGTCAGGGTAACTTTCTTTAGGTGCCTTTGAAGGGCGTTTGTCATCATGCTTTTTAACGACATGGACACACAAACAAGGTACTGTTGGGGCAAGCTTAAAGCTTGATACTTCAACGCATACAGCTAGGTCTGCTTACTCTTCCAGGTAAAACTCTTTCCTTTGGCAGTAAGCATTAACTTATTCTATGTTATTGTACTGTGCACTGGTGCAGTTTTTGCACTGGTGACCAGTGGGGCAGGACCCTGTGCCCATGCAAGTGCCGTAACAAATGAAAATGTTGTTTCCAAAAGGGCTTCTGGTCATCTCTGAAGTCAGTCAAGCTTGGGTCTAGTGCAATGGTTACCTGCCTCTCTTCCAGGCTTTTGCATACCATGGCGCATCTGTGGTAGATAAATATAAAATACAGGATTAGAATGTCTCCTAGTATATGTGAGTCTGTTCCTTTTCTGTGGTGGTGTCCCTCAGGAATTTGGCAGTGGAAAAACTGAGTATTTGGGAGGTGACACAGAACTGAATTGAGACATCTACTTTTTTATGAGCTTGAAAAACCGAGACATGAGGCTTTGGGTATATCAGCATCTTGTCAGGCTTGTAGAAGGAGTAAAAGAACTGTCAGTGCATTATTCAAACATGTTGTTAATTCAAATCTCAAAAGTTCTGCTGGAGGAAAGAAGATTCTTTCCTTGTGACAGCCACCCTCTGACTCTGTCAGATGATTTATGAATATGTTCAGATGCTTTTTTTTTCTTTGTACTAATGACATCCTTTTTGCTTTGTTCCTTAAGCAATGTCACAGAGAGCGACACTAACCCAGCTGAGAGCACACCTGTTTCCTGCTACCCTTGTAACATGATGAAAACTGAATCCAAAGAGCCTGAGAGCACACTGCCTTTGGGAAGCCCCTCAGCTGAAGCTCTGCCTTCAAGGCTATCTTGGCCAAACCATTTTTCAGGAACTGCTGAAGGCCTGAATAGGACTGATTTCCTGCTCGATCCAAGCAGGAGCTACAGTTACCCCAGACAGAAGACTCCAGGCACGCCAAAGAGAAACTGCCCAGCACCTTTGACTTTTGACTTTGACGGGTGTGAGCTCCCGGCAGGGTACTCCCCACTGACCCCAGCAGAGTTTACGAACACCATGTCTAGCTGTCCGAAGTCAGCAAGTTACTCTCTAGACTGCACGGATGAGAAAACTCTGGGAGTCAGCAACGCAAAGCAGAGCCATTCGTGTCCTGCCTTACCTCCTCGGGCACCGAAGTCAAGTGAAGAGAAAATGGTTACAGACATGTGTCCCTTGCCACTGAAAATAGATGGTGCTGAGGAGGAGTCGAAAACTGGTTCTCCAGACCTCTTGGAAGATCAGTATCTCGTTAAAAAGGGCACACAGGATACATTCTCTGTGTCATACCCCTTCTCATCTCCCCTCCACCTCCAGTTAGCACCAAGATCTTGTGGGGATGGCTCTCCTTGGCAGCCACCCACAGACCTTTCTGGACTCTCGATAGAGGAAGTGTCTAAATCACTGAGGTTTATTGGTCTGTCAGAAGATGTCATATCATTTTTTGTTACAGAGAAGATTGATGGCAATTTACTAGTTCAGCTTACTGAAGAAATTCTGTCAGAAGACTTTAAGCTAAGCAAATTGCAGGTTAAGAAAATACTACAGTTCATTAATGGCTGGCGGCCCAAGATGTGATGCCAACTAGTTAGTAGTGAAACTGTGCAAGATGTGCTTGTTGCACTTCAGCTAATACATCACTTCCTGTTTTTTGCACTAAAAGCCCTTCGTGTAAATAGTAGTAGAAAAATTCTTACTATGCAGATAAACATTTTTGAGTGGTGAACAGATTTTGGTTTGGGGTTTTGGTGGGTATTTTGGGGGTTTTTTTTAATGTCAATAATAAAGGTAGAGAATCTGCAGAGGTGCCTTGTGCATCCCTAAACATTCGACAGCTGCTAAAAACTGAACACTTAAGGGAACTTTTACTCCATGGTCTGTTAAGACTTAGTCGTATTTATTACTGAACAATGTAATGCTGAAAGACACACACCAATCCAGTTTACAGTTTTGTGTTAACTGCAAAAAAAATGTATTTCTTATGGGGTTATTTCTGTTCAAATAATATTTGGCAACATGCTGTGACTTTCTTCCATTTCTGTAAACAAAAGCATGTTCAGATATACAAAAACATTTTAACACTACATCTGAAAATGTTAAGAATTGCTGTGAAGTGCCACTAATACACTATCCTTGCAGCATATTTTTATTAATGGTATCTTCCTGACTACCTGTAATGTGGATACATTTTCCATGTTACTTTGAGTGAAAACAAATGTTTTTAGAACAAGAGTTTTGCTTAGCTCATTGCCCAGAGGGGAGGAAGAAGGGGCACTTTCCTACTGAGCCACTCTGCCCTGGCCAGTTAGAAGTTTATGACTTGTAGATTTCAAAAGTTGCTTTTGTAGTCAGGTGGCCGGAGTAAGTAGCATGACTTCTGGTCGTGCAGCTTTCTCATGGGAGAGGCAGTTCGGTGCACAGACTCTTCTTTTGGCAGATCCTGCCTGCATCTGTAGCCTGCTAGCACAGCCCTTGCAATAGCCTGGCTCTGGCGAAAGGCACCCCCTTATGGTTCCTCTGCTGCTGTTACCGTGATCTGAAAATGTGCTGGATGTGCTGTCCTATTCCTGTGGTCGGATCTGTGTGGGAAGGTGACAGTACTCCTGTAGGATGCCTTTGAAATAAAGCATTAGCGAGGTGGGAGACAACAGAAACAGCACATGGCGTGCTGGTAAGAAGGGGCCAAGTGAGGTTTTGGGCCGTGCTACAGGAAATACTTGTGATGTTTAAGTTCACCTGACTTGTTTGCAGAGGACTAGGAGGATGTGGGTGTCGAAGTGGGAGGGACTGCAGCATTGTAAGATATGCTAATTCAGTTGCCCAGCTGCAAAAACTCACTGCAGTAGGTGTCATGCAGAAGTAGCAGTCAGAAAGGAGCACAGAGATGGGAAGGGGGCATTAGTCTGCCCCTGGAGACCTTTCAGATTTTAACTGCTCAGAAGGCTAGAAATAGGGTTAACTTTTGACAGTCAGTTGTTGATTGCTTGTAATTGGCAGAGCTCTCTGAAATGTGTTTAAATAACCCCAGGATCCCCTGCCTTTGTAGTACCGAATGCAAGGATTTTTGGATGTCCTCTGGAAAGAGGCAGTGGTGTCCATCCTTGGCAAGTGTGTGTGCCCAGGATCCTCATATAGTCAGAGCCAGGGATGCTGAAGCAGCTTCACTTGCACCTGCTGCTGAGCAGAGCCCTGGCCAGGTTAACACCATCACTTGCCTTCCTGACCTTTTTGAAGTACAAAAAAATCTTTGTTCATTGTAAGGCATCCAGTAGGAGCATCAAGAGAAAATACAGAGCAGGGACAAAACTGGGAGGCTGATTTGCCTGTTTTCTCAACCATATTGACTTATTAAAAAGAATTTATTTGCAAATGGAGTTTTCTGTTGCCTGGGCAAATTTCATGTCATGTCTCCATGTCGAAGCCAAGATGCATCATTTGCATCTTGCAATAATGCAAACCACCAGTTCCTAACCAGAGAGCAAAGCCCAATTGATGTGGGTACTAGAAAGCAGTGAGCCAAAAAATATCCCAATAGAAAAACCCCAAGAGTTCATAATCCTACTCTTCTTCTTAATGTATTGACTTTTAGCAGCAGATTAATGGCTTTGTCTGGATGCTTTTTAATTAGCATCCTAAAATATTTTAGCTGCAAGTAAGACTAAATCAAATCGAAGTAGCGTTCAGATGTGTATGGTTGTTGGTAGGCATGTGCAAGTTGAAGTCAGTTGCATTTTAACCCTCACTATGTCAAATGAGCATTCAGATTTGAAAGGGCCAGATTTTAAATGTTAGGTACTTTTCTTTGGTTTGCTTGGCTTGTTAATACCAGGTAAAACAAGTAAAATCTCTTTCGAGGGGGGAAAAAAAAAAAAAGAAAAAAAAAAAAAAAAGAAACCACCCAAAAAAGACAAAAGAAAAAAAAAGGGGGGAAATTGAGTCTTGTTAATATTAGCATTAAATATTGCTAATGCCCCTGGGATATTAACATCCCCAAGAAAATAGTGTTCTTTGACTACGGATGGTCACCTGTTCTGTTATCTCTGCTTACCTGCTTGGAATGTGTTTTCTCGCAAGCAGCCTGATGGAACTTGCATTCGTTGAGTGTGCTGCAGTAGCATCACATATGCATAGACCAAAATACAACTGGCCTGTTCAAAGGCCCAGAAATGTGCAATAATTTCAGAAGCAGAGCCTGTGTGCAGAAGTACAGCTAAAACCTCTAACTGCAGACTTGCTATTGATGTCCGTCCAGTTGTCTTGTTCTGCCTTGGCACTGCTTGCTTATTTTTATGCACAATGTTTTAGCATTTGACCTTTTCTTTTGCCCTTAGCTGCTGATCACCTTAATTTTTCAAGCCTTTTTTAGTGATGTATGTGTTCCTAACCTTTGCGTTGTGTAAATTGTATGACTATAGTGTTGAGGTGCCTGCTGTGATGCCCAGGCTGGACTGAAGCATCTGCTCTGGTGAAGTCAAGACAGTGATGAGCAATCCGGGCATCTGGAGTGTGGTGGCTTGGCCTCTGCACCGCTGTGTAGGTAGCCAGGCTATGGCAGCGCTGATGCCCATGGGAAATAATGTATTTGCTTTCCTCTTGAGCTTCCCTGCTGGGGTGTTAGGGGGTCAGGACTGTCCTTGGTGCTGTAGAAGACAGTCTGAACAGGATGGACTGATGTGAATGTCTTGGTATTATGGATGTCCCTGGGAATAAAGGCATGGTGGAACCTTTGAAATGGGACAGGAGCAGAGGAGAGCTTCAGGCCTGAGCAGAGAACCACAGTCTCTTTAGGAGGATGGGGGGTAAAACCTGGAGGCTTAAAATCTCTAAAAGGTCACAGAATGCTGCACTGCCTGCTGTACTTTGAGATGAAGGGTTACTTTAATGTTCCCACTGTGATTAAGAAGTGTCCAAACGCTCTAGGGAATATCCCTGTGATATGAACATTTTACCAGCTGATGTGAATAGAAGACAGCACTCAGCATTTCACAGGACTTGCAAGCCGTACCAGCAAACTGGGCGGCGCCGGAGCATAGGCACTCTCTGGTGGGGGTCCCTTGCTGCTGAGCTGTTGCTGTGGGCTCTTGCCTGGTTTGGTGCAACCCAACCAGCCTGTGCAATGGGTGATCCCAGACAACTCCCAAGCTCAGCTTGGAGCTTAGCAGTGGGGGAAACCAGCCTGGTTTTGGAGGGTAATGGAGTTCAACCACGTTGATGCAAGCTGTGTTGGTTGTCCTTGGGGCCTGAGAGCAGGCTCTGGCCCATTTTGTCTACTAATAGAAATGCAGCCATTGAGTTCAGACAACACGCATCATGCCAGAGTGGACCTAAAATCTCTTACTTTTGGAGGCAGTCTACTAAAATAGGCCAGTCCTACTCTTGTATTTCTTTCCTCAGATTAAATAAATGTAAGGCCTGTGGTGCTTGTTTAGTTATCGGTGTCTGAAGCTGTGTGTTATCCTCGGGAGTTTTTGTTTGTCTGGGGGGTTTTGGTAGCAAAAAATCTGGCGTGTCATTCCGTGTGAGCCTGTCTGTCCTGCACCAGGAAACACATCCTTTCTATGCAACAGTTGCATGGCACCACAGGGTCTGATGCTGCCTTCAGTGGTGAAAGCTGGATTCTGGCATGGGGGCTTTTCTGGAGGGGGACACAGAATTGCCTGGGGGAGGGATGGGGAGGAAGCTTGAGGAGAAATGCTTGTTTCCTTTCAATGCTCCTTGTGCCTAGGATTCAGGTTCTTTGTATCGCTGCCTGGCTGGCTAACCAAAGCTGTATTGAAATCAACTCAAAGTGCATATTTGCATTCTTATTCTTGCTGTATTGTAAAAATTGCCTACAGCTAGAAAATTAGAGACGGAAAACATTTGGTCCACGCAGAATTAGAAGGAAAATGTATTTTGAAGTATTCTTTCCAGCTAGAAGCAAGGGTGTGAAGTAACTGTGTGTTCAGAGGGTTTTTTTCCAATACAACAGCTTTACTTGCCACTTTAGTGGACTTTATTCCACAACAGCTTCAAGAGAAACAGCATAAATAGCAATACTGTCTCAAAACCCACCATGTTTCAAATCTGTAAATACTTGAAGTGTTTTCTCCTATGTTTTCTTCTTGAATCAGCTTCTTGATTGTCTCCCTACTGAATTAAATGTGCTGGCACCAGCTACTTGTGCACTGCCCGGCGGGGTGTCTGCCTGCAGTGCAGGTCAGCAAAGCCCTGCCTGCGGGCCAGGCAGGGGGGACACCGCACTACTGAAAAGCCAAACACCAGCCCTCTGTGAAAGGAGCAGGGCTTAGCCCAGCTCTCCTGGCTTCTCTTTTTGATGCTCTGAAATTGCAGTGTTGCCACGTACAAGCTAGAAGGTACAAATGAAATCCTAGTCAAAGCAAGAGATCGTCCTTTATATTTGCAATATTAGGGACAGCAGGGCAGTGGGGAAATGCAGGCCCCTTGGTGAGATCTAGCAATAAATGACTCTTCAGTTGTTATGTCTTCAAATCCTAATAGTTCGGAGTTGTTCAGACTTTACCGTTTCTGTGCGTAATAACCAAATTTTCAGTGTGAAAATCTGCAGAGATCTGCAGAGTGATTCTCTTAACTTGGACAATCTTTGGAATTATATTTAAATTATCTGTTAGTTCTTAGCTCTTTAGATTCACTTTGGGTAGGTCAAAAAAGTAACACTTGGGACAAAAAAAGAGAAAGCCCCAAAACTTTGGCTTAGTACATTTCCGTTATAAAACGAAGCATGGTTTTTGTGGAATTCTGTGCTGTTTTGGGCTTTTGTGTAAAAGGCTGAAGGCGGATTATTATTTAAACCAGGTGCAAATAAATATCCCTGTAATGTATATGAAAAAATTTAAACTGCTTATTGTAAGTATATAAACTGTATATTAAAGACACTATTTTCATGGTATTTCAAATGTGTACAGAATTTGTTGTAATCAGTTGGTTGGGTTGCATGTATTATATAAAATGGTTAGCTTTCATTTTGTAATTTTGCTGACTTATCCTCTTGCTCATCTCAGTATAATTTGGAAATAAGCTTTCTTAGTGAATTCACAAAGTGAGATTGTGGTAATTGAGAGGAGCAGTCAGGCTTTTGCATTTAACCTCTCAAGACACATTACTTTTCCCTGTCTTGTAATTTCACTTGATCCCCTTCAGCAAGAGTATCAAGCTGTGTGTTCTCCGAAGAATTTGTTGCCACATAGCTCTCCTGGCTCCAGCAGACATTCACCTAAAACATTATTTTCCAAGCCCTCAGCCTATTATTTTTGTTTTGGAGAAATGTATTCAATTATAATTTGCATATGCTTTTAAGTGCAAGACCATGTACAAGGATTTCTGCTTTGCAAAAACTCTCTGAAGCATTTATTGGGTGGGGAGAGAATTAGAGGCAAAAAACCATTGTGCTCCAGGTTGGCTGTTCACATTTCCGCCACTATTGGCAGTAGGATGAAACATCAGTTCTACAGCCATCCAGGTCATGCAGATAAGTTGCTGTTGTGCCAAATTCCGCTTTGGGCTGAAGCTTTGTTTGCTGATACTGGGCCAAAAGAAAGTTTACTCCAGCACAACGGTAGTTGTGGAGGGTTTTATGGAAGGACTTATTACTGTATGTTTATGAGAAATAAAGCAGGGCAGAATCTGCCACAGTGGTTGCTATTGGATTTGAGACAGATGGGGTTTACTTACCTCCAGCCCTCACATCTAGGAGAGGGGAGAAGTTTGTCTGGAGGCACGATGTGCATCTGGGGAGAGGGAAACAGAGAGAAGCAGAACTGCTTTCACCAGTTAAGAAATATCTAATTTGCAGTGAGCAGGGCTGTCTAGGGCGCATCTCTGCTCTGCTGTCCAAAGAGGGGGAAGAAAAAATATTTAATATTTTGAATACTATAGTCAGTTGGCTTCAGGCTGAGTGAAAGGGGTCTGTGGGGAAGCATTCAATGCACGAAGGGGAAGGGAAGGACTATAGCCTAAGTGAAAGTGTGGCCATCTCCCTATCTATCAAGGAAGTGCTGTTCTAAGGCGGGCATTTTCTGTTTATCTGTATTATAGTAGTCATCAATCCTGACATAAATCTCCTGTCTGACTAGTCACCATGGCTACCTATAAATGTGAGTAAGGAATACAGGCAGGGGAGGGACCTCTCCAGTTTGGGAAGTGCAAGCTTAACGCTCGTGGATGTATCGCTCATCTTGGTGTGACACATTCATTGATTAGGGCTCCCCTAGATCTGTTAGGTGGGTATGTACCCTGTTCTCCCTCTCACTGGGGCTCCTGCCCTTGAGTCGAGTTGCTGTGGGATTCAGGATGTTGAGAAAGCATGATGTCCTGTCTCATGATGCTGAACTGAACTTGCCGAAGTCATTAGTTGCAGTAGGCTGTGGTAGTTCAGATTGTCACTAGCACTCTACACCATGCTCTGTTGCCCAGGTATAAATATGCTCTATGTCACCAGATGCACACATCATATATAAACACTTTCTCCTGTGCACAGGGTGACCTGCAAACCTGGGAAAGCTCTTCTGCTCTCCCTTTGTTCCATGCCTTGAGCAGATGGTGGGATTTGCCATTGCAGAATGGAGAGAAAATCTGGGCTGCTCTGGCAGTAGCTGTAGGTGATTTTGCCCAGGCCCTTGGTGCTGCTGGACCATCTCCCTAGCAGCCTTGCTCCCACGGCAGCATGATTTTCAGGGGTTTGCTTGGCACCCCTTGCTCAGCACCGTCTATGCCCCTATGGGCAGCTGTTGGAATGGCAACTCTGGTAGTTCCACAAAAACTCAAGATTAATTTTATTCTTTATATACTTTTTTTTTTTCTCTTGCCCGTGGTTGTCACACTCAGCGAAGATCAATTTGTATTGAAAGTTGACAGTATTTATATTTTTATTCAGTTCCCTGGATGCAGTGTTTCTCCTTTCCCAGGATAAAACCTTGCTATTCATTTTCACTCAACACAATGAAGAGCTGACGTGAAGAATGGCTTTGAGAAGGAGGTGTCTTCTCCCTGTTCTTGCCATCAGATTCCAAAGGGGGAAAGTTCAAGATGGGTAACCAAGCCACCACAATGTGAGCATAGAAATATGAACCAAATCTTTGTTTATTGCTTGATGAGACCTCAAAATGACCTTGGCTCCTGGGCAGGACAAAAGGAATGTGGTGCCAAACGTGCTTGGATTAAACAAAAACTATTCCTCACAGGTGAGTCTGGTGTAGGAGGAAGAAGAATAAGAGGAAAGAAAATAGGGAGGAAGGAGAAAATATATTTAAGCTGCCAAGTCTAAGGAGCTGGCAATGAAGCAGAGGGACGTGTCCTCTTGCTTTGTGTGGCAGTGTCTGCCATAGTACTTGTATGTGCCATGGTGTCAGACTGGCAGACAGCTGCAAAAGATGAAACCTGCTGTAGGGATTGCAGAGGGTGATAGATGGGTTCAGGGACCTCATTAGGACTCTCTGCTAATCCTATAAAAGCTACGCCGCAAGGAGATGTTTCAGTTGTGTTGCTGCTATTCCATTATACAGTATCAACAATTATTCTTAATGAATATGGGGGTCAGTGAAGCAGTTGTCCAGGACTGAGTTTCCCGTGGATTAGTGCAAACACAAAGCAGGAGGAAACTCTTAATGCGTCGGCAATACAAGACCGGGCAGAAGATCTAGCAGAGTCCTGAAGAACTGCATGTATCTTGAGCAATCTTGTTTATTTAACTGCAGCTCTGCAAGTGTGAGAAATATGTGACAGCTAGAATCGATCCTAAATGCTATGCCTAGATAGCCTCTGGTCCTGAGAAATGAAGCATAGGCCATCCCGTTAAAGCCCTCCAGATTCCCCCTGAAGAAAATGGGTATTTTTGTCCCTCTGAAAGGCTGGAAAATCACACTGGTTTAGTATTTCATAGAATGGTAAAATGGTTTGAGTTGGAAGGGACCTTTCAAGATCACCTAGTTCCAATGCCCCTGCCATGGGCAGGGACATCCTTCACTGGACCAGGTTGCTCAAAGCCCCATCCAACCTGACCTCAAACACTTCCAATGATGGGGCATCCACAGCTTCTCTGGGCAACCTGTTCCAGTGTCTCACGAGGCTTGTTGTAAAAACATGTCTTCCCTATGTCAAAATTTAATCTACCCTTTTTCAATTTAAAACCGCTGTGCCTTGTCCTGTTTGTACAGTTCTTGGTAAAAAGCCTCTCTCCATCTTTCTTATAAGCCACCTTTATATATTGAAAAAATGTAAGGAAGGGTCCCTGGAGCCTTCTCCAGGCTGAACAGCTTTTCCTCATAGGAGCGGTTGTTCCAGCCCTCTGACCATTTTCATGGCCCTGAATTTTCTCCTTTTACTACCAAATCAGTGAAATGGTAGTAGAGATGGGCACGGCCCTCTGTCTATATCTGTCCCACAGAGGTCTGCATTTACTCTTGCCTTGCTATTGATTTGTCAAATGTTTTCCTTTTCTGCATCCTGTAATGAAAGGCAATGATTAGTTTAAACAGTTTTAGTTTGCCTATCTAGTCAGTTTTCCAATAACCCTTCTTTCCTGACTTGAAAAAAAAAAACCAAACTAAGGACACGTATTGTTTCTTCTTTTGATTTTTTTCTGCTCTGCTATGGCTGGTTTGCTGAAAAAATAGTGTCATTTCACAGGTTCCCCAATGTTCATTGTTACTTTATAGATTTAGATCTGAGCTTCTTGTGCAATGTGAAAAACTAGGACTTGGAAACTGAGCCTCCAGTGGGAATGCGGCAGGCCAAGGATAAAAAGCACACAAATTTAAAAAGCAACAAGCAACAATACAAAACTAAGTTTCCCAGTTTGACCTACAAACTCAACCCAGCGTACAGTTTCATTTTGTCACCCTCCTCTGCTACCTTTTGGCCTCCAGATACTGACTGAGTGCCTCTTGCCGTTGGTGACAGGGCACTTGCAGGGATGTGTGGCTGCCTCTGGTCCCACACAGAGCCCTACAGCTGTGCCTAGGCAAAAAAGGCCATCCTTTTCCTGCCCTGCTCCTGCTGTCGGTACCCCTCTTGCACCAAGAGCTTTAACCTCTGAGCCTTCATTGCAGATAACTTGGGTTTGGCTTCCACCATGGCTGAAAATCCTGAAGGAATCAGGTAGGGTGATATGCACACATAAAAGCAGGCAACCAATGTTTGTAAAATACTGCACTACTGTTGAGTAGTAAGAGCTGTTTTGAGGACTACAAAGCTATCAGTTGATAGAGTTCCTTTCATTCTTCTTCCCTGGTTCTTCACATGTGAAATGAGCCCATCCCCAGTCCTAGTGTATGGCATGATATTCTGCTCCTACCACCCTGAAAGGCGTTTGGTTATTTCAACCCTCTGGGGATTACTGAGGCACCTTCAGCTACTGTCTAGTTGTGTGGAGTTCAGTTTCCTAAACATGTATAATGTCATTTATATTTGATAGCTAGCAGCTGGAATTTGATTTTTATAGTTTATCCAGATGGCTTGTTTTCATATTTCCTTAAGCCAGTGTTTTTACAAGAAAATTGAAGTATCTACATAAGTAAAACTACGTAGATGATCCACGAAAACTGGTATAATGCTATTCCTATTGATGGTTTTAAACAGAAAAAAACAGAGATGGGCAAAGCACAAGTAAAAGGAGTTATAGTAAGGCTGCAGGTTCTTAATCTCCAACATGAAATCTCAGGGCTGATCATGAACCTGCCTGGAGCCATGAATTTCCATATACAAGACGGAGCTTTGAAATCTTTTTCAAAGTCTTATGTTTGAACTGTAAAAAACCAGAGATGAGAAGGCAGTTTCTAAAGTAAAGAGAGAGGCCTCTCTGTCGTGCTGCACCTTTCATCTCCAGACACAAAGGACCAACATACAGAAAAAAAGCAAGCATAAACTGAAGCGCAGTGGCTCAGAGCAAGGTTGTAGCCTGGTAGCACCTCCCTCACAGCAGCTCTGAGCAAAAAGCATGGCAAAGGAATGGGAACAGGATAAACCAGGATATTCCTTGGGACTGCTTTCCCCGTCTCCAATGATTTACATCTGGGGGGCTTTCAGAGACAGAAGTGATATTTTGTATTTAAAAGTCACTGTCTTCACTAATGAGTTTTGAAGTTTCATGCTAAAATGCAAATTTTTACCTGTGGCTTATGTTGGATTTTATTCAGAAACGCTAAGCCAAAATCAAGAATTTGGGAACAGATGCATTTCAAGACCCCAGTGCCACCACTAAAACAGGATCAGCATGTTGTGTTTGTAAACCATATGTGACTCTGCCTCTGGTATTTTTGTTCTTGCATGCTTTTCCAAGGTGTTACAACTTTCTGTTGGTACTCACAGAGCTTGAGATTCATGCAACAACCTGTGGAGCACCTTGAATTAAGGGATGCTTGTAAATGACTCTGTAAAAAAAAAAAATCTCTCCCAATTCTCAAGAGGTGCAGTTTGTACCGGCTCATTCATGGGGTTCTAAAGGAAATGTGCCCAAATACCAAGGAACAAAGTAAATGTTGTCTTGGACACCAAACCTCAGCATTTCTCAAGTTCTGCGTGAAACCAATCTTACTGCGTGGGTTTCTGCATTTATTTCTCAGACAAAATTCACCCTGAAATGAAATAGGGTTTTTAGAAGCCAGAGGGGATTCCAGCCAAGGAACTAAGATAATGTTTATCAGCAGAATTTGACCTAAGGCATTATTGAGCCTTTTAGACCTGTGTTATATATCAGAAAAATTCTTCCCAGAGAGCTATTCTCCATAACAGCCACTGCTTATTGCTCTTGATTTTGCCGTAAGCCAAGCTCATAAATGCAGTTTTAATTGATGTAATGGAAGACTTGGAACTTTGTGGGGGAAAGAAGGATTATAATTCCTCCAATTATGCTGAAATATTTGTAAGATAATTTTAAATAGGTGTCTTCTAGAAGGCTTTGCTGTTTCTTCATTTTTAATACTTACCATAAGCTATTTCAGATGGGAGCTCTTTAAAAGCCAGAGCATCATCAAAAGGTTGTTAAAAGCAGGCTAGCCTCTGGTTAGCTCAATTTTTTGCTAAAGCTGCAACACATTACAGAATGCAGGTGGGTGTGTACGCACCTGCATGTCCTTATATATGCAAGTAACTAACAAAAAATACGCAAATAAAAAATCACCTGCTACTTGTCTGCTGCTTACTGTACAGCTTAAGTGCTTCTGCAATAATGAAAACATGAGTTTTTCTAGCATGTGAGAACAAGCAAGTGAACTTGCCTGACAGACAGGAAGGAAAATCTGTTGATGAAGACAGACTGACAGTTCAAGTTCAGAGAAATGGGAAAAGGGTAATCCAGGCTCCCTTTTAAGTTCACTTAATAACAAGGGTTTCTTCACTTCTGAGAAAATCGAAGATTACATTCACACAGGTAAAGGGCTTTTTAATTTTATTGTTTTAACTGAGTTTCTTTATGCAATTTTCCATTTGATTTGATTCCATTTAGTATGATAAATGCTGCTTAATCTTGAAATTCTTTTTTTTATGGGGGGCAAGTGTTTTCATTTATGAAAAACAGAGATGAAAGATTAACTTCTAGTATAATTTGGCTGGAAATGAAATGAATTTGGATTTAGCTGTATCTCCTGGATAGTTTTGCTGCAACAACAAATCTTCATAAAGTTAAGCTGCCTCTGCTCAAGGAGTGGAAGAGGTGTGTTCAGCTGAGCTGTGAGAAGCTCCCGTGGTCTCTGCCCTGCCTGTGTGTGTCTGACTGGAGTCAATACCATCAGATCCTCAAAATGTAAAGGAATTTAGGATTTTAAAGTAAGATTATAGCAGCAGCTTTTCATGGTTTAATTATTTTATATTGGAGGCTGCTGAATGATGCGTTTGGTGAGCTGATTGCTTTTCAGAGAGCATTAAAAGATTTAGTTGCTCCCTGTTTCAAACATTTGGAAATTTTTGCACTGGGATTGAAGGGAGCTGTGGAGCAAATCATGTCTCTCCCCGGGTGCTGGCAGCTCACTTCCTTGGTAGCTTGGGCCGTGTGGAAGGAATTGTGACAAAATGTAATTATTTTGGATTTAAGCTTTGTTGTAACTTGGTCTGTGTTTTATCTCTCAGCTGTATAAAAGGCAATATGCGCTGGGTGTTGGGTTTTCTTAATCGTAAGTATTACTGGCAAGTATTAATACAGCATCTTCCCCCTGCTCTGCCAGTGGCACTTGGTGTCACAGGACACCCGCTGCCTGGGCTGGTCCCGGGCACACAGCTGTGGTGGGGAGCGAGCATCTCTGGGTGGACATCACTTCAGGTCCCAGTGTCCTTATTTACCTCAAGGCGTTAGCTGCAGCTCAGGGTAAAGTAGGTGCTATAACAGTAATACAGGCAACTTAGGTGCCATCGTGCCCTCCTTTCTTCGCCATACCGTTGTGTGGCTGTACTTGCTGGAGTTGCCATCCATCCCCCTCCGTGGTGGGGAAATATCCAAATATTGCATATCCCAAGAGCCAATGGTTCTGCTTACAATATTACAAATATCACATTAAAGGTATTCACAGAGAAATTATCTTCTTTTGGATAGTATGGAGCAGGATTAAGCAGTCATAAAAATTTCCGTCCATCAGGGTACCTCTGGCTGCACCCCTCCCCAGGCCGTGCCAGCGGGCCTTGGCACAGCACACAGGGGGCTGCCTGTTGGGGCCGGCCTGAGGGAAGCTTGGTATCAGCTAGGAAGGACTGGCATCTACTGCACAGTTAAAAAATTGTCAGCATGGCTTTAAGTGCTATGGGTTCTGTTGCAGATGCCTTCTGTACTGATTACAAAAAAAACCACAGTAGCTTTCCCCTGAGGATCCACTGGGGAAGATCCTGGTTTTTTAGAGCCAGAGCTAAGCCTCGCCTGTGGCTGCTGCCGCCTGCTGCACCCCCGTGCCCCACGGGGACATCTGCCACACCGCGTGTGAAGATGAGAACAACCATCACCACCTACCTCTGTCTCCTCTTTACCAACGTCCCTGTTAGCAGGGCCCGGACCCTGCCCAGTGACAGCCGAATGCCCCCAAGCTGCCCCCCTGCTCCGCCGGGAGCCCCGTTTGTGCAGGGCTGGGGCAGGTCTGCTCAGGGCAGCCGGGAGAGCTCGGCTGGGCCATGGCAGCCGAGGCAGGCTGAGCAAAGCAGGGAGGCTTGCCAGGGGCCTCCAGAGGCAATCCCAGCTGGAAATGGATTTGGGTTTGATTTCATTTTCGTTCGGGTCCTCTTACCTAGGAGACACAGCCGTGCCCTAGGGGGCTTGTGTTTCTCACATGCAGACCATGGGCTGTGTCCACTTCTCTCTCGGGATCGTTTTATACCAATTGCACTCTCCCCTCCCCAGAGCATTCTCTCTGAAGTGGCAGCCATCTCACCAGTGCTTCCCTACGAAGCCTGTAAACCTTCAAAAGATTGATAGGTCCTTAAAATTTCAAGTTAAGGTGGTGTTTCTCTGCTTTAAAATTTAGGTTTCTGAGATGGTGGCTTTTTCTCACCCTCAGAGGTTTCCAAGGGTTGTCTGATTGGTGTGTAGAAGAAGCCCAAGTGTCTGGCAAGCCTTTTGAAAACAAAACAAAAAACGAGTTGTCTCTCTTTCCTTCAAAGGTAGCCCAAACACCAGAGCACGTTCTTTGAAGGGATGTCACACCATACTGCTCCCCACCGCACAGGTGTCCCAGCCACCCGTGTTGCAAGGTAAGGAAGACATTAAATCCTCAGTGCTGCAAAGCTATCTGACCTAGTTCTAGTTCTTTTGAATTCCAATGTTGGAACTTCGTTGAATCCTCCTTTAGGGTGGATTTCACTCACTAACCGTAATAAGAGGGATAAATCTAATAATTTCTTTGCCTTTGATTATTTTTCTGTTGTGAAAACAATGGTCCAGTATGTATTTAATAGTTCATCTATTTAATAGTTAATCTCATGACATTTCTCTGCATCTGGAGGAAAATACCCAGGACAATAATGCTGGCTAATAATATCAAACTGATGAGCAAAGAAATAGCACCCACGTTCTCAACTGATGATGTGGCAAAGATCAAGAAATTCTGCAAAACTCAAACTAAAGTAAGTTATAAATTGCACTAATACTGGCTAATGGATAATGAGATTCCATTCTAATGTTGGTAATGTGCAATGTAAGTGTTTGCTGTTTCTTAAATAGGATATCTTTGACCATTTAAGCAAGTCTTTAGCACCAAACGTTCATGGCCATGAGTATATTAAAAAAGCCATTTTGTGTATGCTACTGCGGGGTAATGAGAAAGTTCTCAACAATGGGACAGACATTAAAGAAGACATCAATATCTTATTATTAGGTAAGAGCATGTAGAGTTAATAGTGCATTGATAAGTTATTTTATTATCCCCCCTCCTCATCATGCCAGTGTAGTTCTGTTATGCAATATTAGCAGGAAAATAAAAGCCAACCCAGTACAAAGACTCATTTCGTCTTATACAAGAATGTTTGTTAGTGTCTTAGGATCAATTTATTTTATCCTTGGGCACATTTTTACAATTATTTCTGTTTTGTCCCACACTTCCCTATTTACGTGACATCTGTTCTATGTTTCTAACTAGTGCCGACACAATGTGCAATCGAGTCTAATCCTGCACTGCTCATTCGGGCAAGACACCCACTGATTTCACGAATGGGCTTCAGTTTATCGCTTAAGTTGATGGAACTATTCTACTTCTGTCACTTGTAGGCACGGTGGCTGTTCAGTTGTGGCTTCATTTCTAAGTGCTTTCAGTACCCATAGTTAAGTTACCTTAGCCTGACAGTGCCAACCTGCTGCATAACAGGTCCTGGCAGAGGTGTCAGCTTCCTTACCTAAATCAAGCTCTTTGTTTCTCTACAGAGCTTCAACCAAATAGTTGATAAATTGCTTTTAAAATAGATTAACCTAAAACAATAATCGTTTTCAAGTCTTTCTGTTTGAGTATGTCTTTTCTTTCCTGAGGAGGGCAACTTGCACACTTCCTTATTGGCAGTACTGAAACAAAACTTCATCCACACGCACTACTATGGCATTTTCACCATGTCGGTAGAGATGGGATCTGTTTTCCAACAACAACCCCTTGCCAAAAGCACTTCCCCAGCACCTGAATTACCTTCCTGTGTATCCGAATATAGTGCATGTGGAGACATGAAAATTCAAAACAGCTGTATAATGGCACTCAATGACATGTTAATGGATCTGCTGCACTTTGCAACCCAAAGGACTGTCTATTAAAGCTTTAATAAATCTAAAAGTTGGTCACTTAATAAAATGCAAAGGTAGGTTGGACATAGGCATACTTCTTTGAAATTAGGAATGAGATCTTAAATTAAAAGAAAAAAGGATTTATTCTGGGAGGATTCTGAAGCAAGAACTCTAATAAGGAAAGTATAGTTCGAGCATTTCTGTCTGTTTTATTGATTTCTGAGGATGTCTAGTACCTACCTGTGTTGCAGTAATGTCTGGAGGGGTGTTAGGTATGTGTTAATAGCATAGCAATACCAGCTTTTCCTTAAGAAAAGAGGTATGGTTCCTTTATATATATATATTTATATATTTTTTTATATATATATATATATATATATACACACACATTTACACTCATGACCTTAGGAATGCCAGCTTCTGTTTCTTTTCTTTCCAGTTTGAGAATGAAATGAACAATTGCAATCCTTCTTATACACCAATACTGTTGGTGTAACCTTACAAGTGGCTAAAGCAATTTAGAAGCTAATCAGTGGTGCAAAATTTCCAAGCCTCGTGAGCATTCTAGAGGGGAAATGCTGGAAAAAACAAACTAAAATTCTATAATGCAGAGGATTTCTTACCAGAGCCTATGAAATTTAAGGCCTGAGCACATGTCTCTGTAATGCTTTGCCTTCTTTCAGTTGCGTGAACCTGTGCTTTTGGAGATGCTGGTGGAGCATGGCAGGCTCCTGTACCTGGAATGACCAAAGGTGTTGATCTGATTTGCTTGTAATTTTCTCCCATTAATCTGAAGCTGGACATTACTCCTTATTACATTTATATGGAAACTATGTTTCTGAATAACATGTGAAATAAAAGGCTGCAAGCTTAAGAAAAAAATGTAGCAATGATGTGTCAAGGTACTTACAAGGTTTAGGTGAATGTTTTAAACTTTGGAAATTTTAATCTTCGTTACTTGAAAAGAGGAAAAACTTTGACCTTCTCAATATCCATCTCAACATACTCATAACATACTTGCAACACTGTCAGAGACATCCTCCTCCTTTTACAGGGAAGTAGCTTAGAAAATACTGAGAAAAAAATACTTATTATAAAGATCAAGAAGTAGGTTATAAAACCTGGCTGTAACTGCTGTTCAGCTGCCTGGCAAACTGTGGGTTTTGAGACCACAGCCCCAGGCTCCCCTGCAGTTAGCAGCATCAGGGTTGGCATCCCCTGACCCATCAGCAGGGACCCCTGGCTCTCCTGCTCCCACCATTTTCATTTAGTTATTGAGGTCTATCTGCCAACAGTGACAAAGCTGACAGCTGTGTGGGTTTGGGGACCAAGGGGGAAGAAGTGTCTTAGCAACGATTGTGGCTGTGCTGGAGCAGCGCTGCGAGAGGTCCTGGGTTTGCTCTCACCAAGTGCCATGCTCCTGCTTGTGACTGCTGGACTGAACAGCACCGTCATCGGGGCACCAAAACATCAGACCAGCAAACAGGTACTGGTGGGTTGTCTTTTCTCAATCTGATTTGACAGCAGTTTACTCTGTGCTCTTACTTAAGCCTCCTGATATAACTGTCTTTCCAATAAATGGAGGGAACTGATTTCCCATTTCCCAGGAATATTTGGGCAGATAATTGTAAAAATACTTTGTAAGCGCAAGAACACTTATCTCATTCAAGTTCATTCCTGTCAGAGCTTGAAAGTATCAAGATTCCAGTGCACTGGAGCAACCTGCCCCTCACATTATCAGCAAATATTTAATGACTATCCCTAATGCCCAGCTCGGAGGTCAAGGCCTGCATCCTGCAGTCCCTGGATCTGAAGGAGGTGACCATGATGCTCCTCCTGCCCTCATTTCTTTTGCACATCCATGGAGAGGAGTCAGGGCTCTGGCTGCTGGGACCCACAACTTTCCCACTTCCATAAAAGTTTTGTACTGCACGCCTGTGTATTTGCATGGGGTTGCTGTGTAAACATAACGAATTCTGAAGTTTAATGACAAATAAGCCCTGCCGCAGCTGGGACAAAGACCTTTAGCAAGGGTAATCCTGCTTATATGTGGCTCCATCTGAGATGATCCAAACGCTTAGGAGTGCACGGCTACGTCTTACACAGTGAATCTTGTGAGGGATGTGCAAAAAATATTCTGACTTCACCAGCAGCTACTTAAATTTCAAATACTTTTAGCGCATTTGTGACAAAAGCCAAAAGTGGTGGAGAAGGAGGGGTATTTACTGCACTCCTGTTTAATAAACTAAGGGAAGTCATGCACTCACAGATAGCGTACAAGTTATTTGGCACAAATTAATCATTCACATATGTGCTGAATAAAATAGTAGTAAAGAAAGGTCAGGACTTCTCTACTGTTTATTAGGCTGTTTGATATTTTACAGTACTCTAAAACCAGTGTGCAAAAGGCTTTGGCCCTACAGCTGAAAAATGGAAAAAATGCTCTGCTTTCTCCTTTAAGAGGTGAACTTCGTATTGCAAAATATTCCCTAAACAACTTCCACCACCAGCAGGGGGGTGCCAGGAAGGCAGTTGACAGCAGCTGTAACTGCTGATTAAGAAACTGATGCTCAGCCTTGCATTTCCAAAGATACCGAACTTTCCATCTTTTGAGCTCTAAAACCTTCCTGTTGTGCAACGAGTCCTGTGCGCCTGGCTGCACGCTTTGCACCCGTGTGTGCAGCAGCAAGCACCCGTGTACCTGAGCTCCTGCACTCCAGCCCGTGGGGTTTTTTGGTAACAGAGCCTTGAAATGGTCTTGATGCCATCTAATACCAAATGGAGATGTGTTTTGTATTTGTGGAATGAAAAAAAAATAATATTTTTTAGCCCACCTAGTCCTGGTCCACCAGATCATTGAGATGCTGTGGGAAACAAGTGAGAAAGTAAATGTTCAAGTAAGCTCAACCACAGCCAATACGAAAGTAAGCTGACACGCCTGCAAAGTGGTTTGTGAAATATGGGTATAAATCAAAGCAAGTGGAAGCCAAGATAACTTGCTATGAGGAAAGCAAGTGGCACCACCTAATCTAGGCACTCAGGCCTAATTGTGGCATAAATGAAAGCATTTCTATGGCTTGGCTAGCACAAAAGGCAGTGTGGCTTGCTCATTTGAACTCCAGGGAGGAAAGGGGTAAATAACCTCTAGGGAAGAAAGGGTAAATAAACTTCTATTCCTCCTTTCCCCACGTTTAATTTCAGAAAGACCTTTGAGGTTGCTGAGACTGCATTCAAAATGGATGTATTTGTGCCTATTTGTATTTCTCAGAAATTCAAATTTGTTCCAGAGCTCAAGATTCATTCTTGGGGGGGGAGGTGGTTGCCAGCCAGTGCTCTGCAGGTCTTTCGTGGACTGGGGTGTAGTCAGTGGGGATGTTTGATGTCAACCAAGTTGCTATGCACTCCCACCGTGTGACTGTGTGGGGACCCAGCCAGGAAAGCCAGCATGGGGCAGAGCACCGGGACAGGGGCAGCCCCGCTTTTCCTGGCAAGGTAATTGGGTGTGGGATGGGGCTTCCCACCTAAGGGAGAAGGACAAAAGTTTATATCTGGTCTTCAGTGGCTGAGTGAAATAGAGCGTTGGTCTCCACCAGTTCCTCCAACAAATCGTCCAAGGCAAGAACCGCTCTTATTTATTGCCCCTGGCAGCAGCCTACACAGGGATGAGCTCTCCATAGGGACAGCAGAGCAGGCACCACAAGGCACCTAGCACCACTGGCTTTGTCCTCAGCAGAGGCCATGGAAGGGGTTATGCTTCTGAGTTTTTCTTCAATTTTCCAGCTTCCAGTGATGAAGTATGTTTTGTGTGACACTTGTGCCAGCGTAGCCCCTGCATCACCCCGGCAGCCAGTTTCCCACACGTCCCTGAGGGAGAGAGCTGCCCAAGGAGGCTCTGCAGTGCTGTGGCAGGGGCAGCTGGAGGTCTCATGATACTTGTAAGTGACAGACATGCTAAAGGAGCTAGCTAACAGAAAGGTAATGGAAATAGGTTTGAAAAGGACACAGGTAGCAGTGATTGATCTTACTGTGAGCTGGGAACCTATGAAAAGCAAAGCAAACAGGTGGGCTGCTAGGCAGGAGGAATAGTTCAGGCTTCATGTTGCAAAGGTGCATCTATGCTTCGGAGATAAGGTCTGCAGACTATGTGCAGTGGCCCATAGTAGGTATTCACTATCTCAATTTAATTTTCTTTTTTTTCCCTTAGAGCTTTTTTCCCCTTAAGGAAATTCATATTTTCTTACCCCAGTGGCTTTTCTTTTTCCATTCCTCCCAATCACACACACTAAGGCTTAAGCACGATCATTATTCTTTTGGCCAAGGCAAACCTGCAGTTGTCCTGAGTGGCTGCAGAGGTTGTTCCTTAATCGGCTGAGATGATAGATACTTTCATTTTCTGTTTCTCTGCTTACCTTTAGCTCACCCTGACAAATCTTTTCTGGTGACAAAGGCATGAAAGTAGCACCCAGAATGAAACCTGACTCTTCTAAGGAGCAACAGAGACTCCTACCAGAGTTAATAAGCAAAGTTTATTAAACAACTTAATAAGCTAGTATTTTATTAAGTTTACTAGTTACTTAATAAACTAAACTGAAGTTGCAATGCTATTTTATGTAATTTCCAATGCTCTGTTCTGAGCAGGCAAACATCATTTACCTGAGTGAAAGCTGCTTCCAAACCCAAGTGTCCACAACACGATGAGGAGCATGAAGAAAAAAAGCAATCACAGATGAAGAGGCAGACAGGCTACTGACAAGATTTGACTGGCTTTTTGTAGCATAGACTGCGTGGATGCAGATGGTGTTAAAAAAATAATAATCAAGGGCAAATGCACATATGCAGAGCTCTAGCAGAACAAGATGGCTGGGTCTAGTTACCCATTAATAACTGCTAAGCAGAAGTGCTACCATTAAGTTAATCAAAATGTTCCATCAAATTGTTTAGAGGTAAGGTTCAAATCTGATAAAGAGCACACAATCTTTTTTTCCCATGAGTATTGCACTGGAAGAGCAATCATGTTTATGTATTGTAGGATTAAGCATTGCAGCCTTGGGAAACAATGAGGTTTGATTTTGTTCTTTTAAGTTCCAGACATTCAAGTGAAGCTTCCTTGATGCTATTTTATTTTTACAGTAGGTGAAGTCAAAGGCAGACATCAAGAATGGACAGTTTCATCTCAAGTGGAAGGAGTTTAGGAACTCGTGAGCAAATTAAAATGAAAACTGGAATGTAAACCTGTCTGCAACCTTTATGACACCAGTTATAGCGTACATGGTGTAGGTAATAAACTTTGACTGGGGATGGGTGGGTGGGGAGAGAAAAAAAAATTCCATTAAAAAAACAGGAAAAGGTGACATTGGTGATAGTTTTTGAAGAAACTTAACATAAAGGAGACTGATACATTTGCACTCTAGAAAATTATTAATTTGGAAGTAGGAGGAAGGAGGAGTGATCTATCTAAATTGATATGGTCGTTGGGGTTTTTTTCCCCGTTTGTTCTGTTGATGCTCAGAAAGAGGAGAGGACAGGGAGAACAGCTACAGAGAATCTGTCTGCTGCAAAAAATTCATAATCTTCTTGCACAAAACAAATCATTAAAACTTGATGTTAGAGCTGTCTTTTGTAATAAATTATGATGTATGTAGTTGAAAGATGTGGGAAAATGAGATCACCATCTATTTAATTTAATAGCTTCATAACACAGAGCAAAGTACAGATATTTTGCCATTACTGCATCAAATACTACAAAAGTCTCTAAGCAACAACTCTACATTTGAGAAACAGCAACTGAATTTTCAGAAAAAGAAGCTTATTTGGTGGTTATCTTCTTCTTTTGAGACATGACTATCTGTACTACTGGCACTGAAGATGATAGCTTGAAAATGCAGTCCAAGTAGACAGAAGAATTAAGAAACTATTTAAGAGAATCAAAGGTACGTTAACTGACATGTGGCATCTGTGTCTTAGCAAAAGCCCCTGAGCTCGAATAACAGTGGAAAATGAGAGCTGTGACAAAAAAAAAAAATATGGAGAAATACCACTTTATTCTGATCTGTGCCTGAAAAAAATGACAGCTCATGCCTCCTGCCCTGCACCCTGGAACTGTGTCTGCCCAGTGTGAGTGGTACAAGACACCTGACATGCTTAGCTGCAGAAAGAGAGCTAGTGTCTAGGATCAGTCCCTTTTTTTTGCATTTAGACAATGCAGTGCCAGCCAGACTATTAAACATTATGATTCAGTTATTTGCTACTTGTGCAAAAGCTAGACCGAGTGAGCTGATCCGTGTGATGCAAATAGCAATGAAATTGGTCTAGTTTGCCTATATCAGGAATATGAAGCTGTGTATACTGTTTAGCATAGATATTAGGTAGCATGCCTAAAAGATTTTCTGCAATGCTGAGATTCCTGAAGAAAGACTGCTAAGTAGCTAGAAAAACAGCCTACCTTTTCTTTTTTTTTTTTTTTTTTTACTCCAAACCTGAGCCACTAACTTGAATATTGGGGTTATTTTATTTTATTTTTAAGCTCATGCTGTGACTCCTGATAGACTCAGCAGTGGGGAATGAGTCATGCACACAGCTCTAAATACAATGTGCACATACTCTGCTGGGTCCAGCTGTACAGCTAGTCCAAAGCCCAGAAAGGGAGGAGCAGAAAAGACAACGTTCACTTAAACCTGGGTCTTTGCTAGGGGGGGGGAGGTCACCAGGTACCAGCAGAAACCCTTTGAATGGGGAACAGGAGCAGGGCAGTCGACCTGAGAAGTCAACATCCACAGCTCAAGCCCTTGTTCTGCACATTGTAGGAACCAAATAATAGGCTTTTTACACTAGTCCTGATCTGAAGAGAGTGGAATGCGCCTGACCAGGGGTGCAGGCAAAGCAAATCCTTGTTGCAAATTTTAAGCTGAATCACCACAGTGTGAGAAGGAAGGGAAAGAAAAGTGGAACTTGGTGCAGATTTAATGCTGGTGGCTTTTACTGTAATATTAATATCTCAGTTATTTCACACAGAGACATTTACATTAAAGATTTTTAGTAAACCTTTCTGTGAATAAATCTGCTTTAGGAAAGTAAACACCCAGGCTTCAACCCCACGTATGGCTCTTTGACTGACCAATGCAGTGTCTGATCTGTGATGAAATCTGTAAATGTGTCAAATGTATGTCTCCAAAATTAAGCTATTTCATTAAAAATAATAGATGCAGTCCTAATAACCATGTAGGAAAAGTCTTTGTAAAGCAGGGAAGTCAGCTCCAGAGGAAAACCGTAGGACCTGGGCTGGTGAATTTTCATTACTGTTTTCACAAGAGATGACCATTACTGAGGCATTGCAACTCTAACCAGTTAAATTACAAATCCAAGTAAAGCATCTAGTCATAAAGAACAGCAGTCCAGTTGAAATGCTTCATTTCCTAAACCACATGTGTACTTTTAATCTCTCACCTCCTTTCTTCACAGAAAAATAACATCACTGTAAGTCAGTTGTGCTACAGCTTTTTAAGAAAAATGTATTTTTTCAGGAACTTGAGCTAGTCATGTAACTTCTGTGATAGACAATAAAGGGCAATATTGAATCTGATGCTGGACTTCCCAAGTAATTTTTTCTGCATTGCACATTGAAAACAATGTATTTTTCTCTTGAGTATTTTTAGGTCGGTTAATGACATTAATAAAACCTCAGTCTCTTTTGGCACTATGGAATCTGCTCACCACTGAAAAGTGAGTTGTTCATGCTCGCTGACCAGGAGATTCAGTTTTAAGTTGTACTCTTCACTGATTCATGTTTGAAATTAGTAAGTAGAAGCTTAAAGGTTTTCCCCATGGAATTTTACCGTTTCACGATATACCTTATGGAATTTGTATTTTGCACAATATATTGTAATAAATTGCTCGGTGTATTAAGCTGTCTTCTGATGAAAGCACGGGTATTTATGCCATTTCATGTAATCTGGATTTCAAAAAATATAAACAATCTCTGCAGTCATAAATCTGGTAGTTCACATTTGAAATTATGAAATGCCTACTGTTTATAATGTTACGTATTTTAGCCAGAGTCGAATTTATGAACAGTCTCATTTGTGTCTTCTTAACTCCATGTAAATCTATGTGCATATCTTAATCCTCCAAATGCGCCTTCAATTATTTGCATGAAAACTGCTGATGAAGACATGTCAAAATAGGGAAGTTATTTTAAGACAGCTATAGTAGGGTATCTTCCTATCCAGGATGTTTGTTAGCTCTGACAAATCTTTGTTAATTTTGGCTGGCTGTTTCCATGAATCTTTGGGTTCCAACAAAAGCTAATAAAACCAGCTATGAATGCTTTAAATATAACTACACTTCAGAGAATATAAATCAGAGGAGGAGTAGATATGTAATGTTGGTACAGAAGCATACACATTTGTTGCTTTGTCCCATGCAGTAGTGTTCAGAGGAAGGCTAGTTCCCTCATCAAATTTCCATACATTTGAACTGCTCTGGCCCAGAGTTAGAACAAATTGCATGGCAAATGTTAAGATCATCAACATCCATTCCAGGGAATCAAAGTAGCTGCTGACCTTTAAACGTGAACATATTAACATACCAGTCAACAAACCATCTGGCGTGACCTGACATTTCTGTTACTGGCATTCCTGCCTCTTGCAGCTCCCTTCCAAAACACTGAAAATGTGATGATCTGTGCCCATGGTGACTGCCATCCCTCTCTGCAAAGTACCCTCAGGGAAGTATACATTGCTTCCTCTGGCCCTTTTATTTCCATGCACTACTCTCTTCTCCAAATCCCACTGAATTGTAGCCCAGCTTGTCAAGGGCGTTAAGAGAGCCACCAAATCTAGCACCCCTGGGATCCTTCCTCCCCAGCCAACATGCCCAGCCAGGAACGGTCCCAGGTGATCTGTACATCCCAGTCCCAAGGGTGCAGCATGAAACCTGTTTGCAGGTCTGGCCTGTAGCAAGGTTTAGTGTGTATCCAAGAGACACGCACACAGGCACACAGAGGTCCCTAGTGCACAGGCTGCTGCACACACAGAGCTGTGCGGGTAGCACCACCCACCTATAACACTACCCAAACACACACAAGTGCAGACAGCCCTGTCCTCTTCCTCCCCTCCAGCTGATCAGAAGGGAGGTTCTCTGGTGAAAACATGTGTCCTCATCATAAACTCAGCCACATTCACAGTCCCCTTGAATGTTAGCATGGCCTCTAAATGCGTTTCATGTCCACGGCTGGACCTGGGGTCCTTTAACTGGTATGCAAGTCACCTCCTACTTGCCAGATAGAGCACTGTGATGCTTGCTAGTGAAACAGATGCACACGCTCACAGACTCATTGCATAAGCATTCCCACAATCACAGATCCCTTGAATATTAGCATGAACTCTCAGTTTACCTAATATCCATGCCTGGATCCTGAGCTCCCTTACCCCAGCCACTGGCTCAGACCGTGTCCTCCAGATGTGGAAATGTTTCTTCCAACTCATCAGCTAGTCCATCTTGAGGTTTGCTAGTGAATTATACATACACGCACAGAGAAATAAAATCACTGAAGAAATATGTATACACCCAGGTCTTCCCAGCTGCCAGCACTTAGACCTCTTACACATCCCCATACAACCTGATCGCTCCCAGCTGCTGCCACCCAAACCTACAGCCCTGGTGCCCTTGGCCTCTCCTCCAGTTGCTCGCACTTGGACCTTCAACACACATACAACGCACATGCACCCCAGTCCCTCAGCTCACAGTTTCACCAGTTACTGGCACACACACTCTTGCATGCTAGTCCCTCCATGGGCTAGTACCCAGGCCCACAAGTCCTAAGACCTGTGGTCTCCTCTGGTTGTTGGCACACAGATCTCTTTTACAGGTCTGTCTCTCCAGTTGCTGGCACCCTTTTCCCACATGAGTTCCTCTCTGAGTCACTGTGATCCTTCCCTTTTCTTTGGATCCTTGGGCCCTTCCCCTAAACATCCCATCGTCATTTTTACTTAAGTCCACAAACCTCTTCTGATAGCTCATATCCCAAGGAGCCTCAATTTTCCCATAATACTCACGTTAATCATGTTTCCCCCTTCCTATCAGTTAAAAATTCAGGTTGACATTCTTGAAGGCTCTGCCTGAGTAGTTCCTTTAATGGACCATCAATCAGCAGCTGAAGCATTCTGGGTCCTCATTATCGTCTCTATTGTGACTTCCTCATTAATGTTTGTGTGTCTGTGTGGTTAATTTATCACTTTCCTCATTAGTTGTTATTTCTTTTATAGTGAATAGATCACAACTAAATAACTTAATGAACCAGACACTCCCACACTGCATGTACCCTGACATTACTGACTGACAGCTGTTGCAGGACTCAGAACAGCTGGGTAACCCATGATTACAGGGTCCAGCTCCCTTTTATTAAAGATGTCTGTATCATGATAAGGTAGCAAACCTAGACTTTACTGTGTTGATTGAAACTCAGGATGCAGTTTTACATGTTTTCTTCATATTCAGGTAGACTTGAAGGACTGGGCAGGCATGTCACACAACATATTTCCATTTTTCTCCGTTGCATGGAGATACACAGCACTGTCAGACACTTCGCTGACTTTAGCATAGTATTTTATCCAGATGATGAATTATTTTCCAGACTTTACAAACCTTTATCATGGTGGTTGAGATAAAAGTAATAGAAAGAACGATGACGCAGTTGTGGTTTTCCAGTGACGTTCATCTTGTGACTTTGATGCTTGTTTGCATTACCTTCAAAAGGATGTTTTATTCTAAATGCAGGGAGAAAAAACAAACAAATAAACAAACCCACATCTTATAAGTGTGTAGGGAAGGGAAAAATGTGTATAATGTAAGAGTGTTACTTGCAAAGAAACCAAAATTATATATTGGAGGGCCATAAAGTAACAGTGTCAAGTATTTGGTATTGCACAGAAGTACTGCACCTCAACAGGATATCACACAAAGAATATTAGTACAAAATTAAAAATGGAACTCTGCTGTCTGGAAAGCCATTCCTATTCTATTTGCTTAAAAAACTTCTCCTGTGCCTTGTGAGTCCCTCTAAGCTACATCACTGTTGCCATTTCCAAGTTTAAGTCTCTATTTAAACTAAGAGTCCATGTGCCTCAGACTTTATGAAATTTTCTACCAAAACCTGCCCAAATGCCAGTGCTATTCACTACATGGGCTTTCTGATCCAGCCGTTCAGATAGTTTTAATCTGCTGTCTTCTTTTACCTCTCCCTAAGCCATGATTTCCATGGCTACTTTGTTCCTTGCATAAAAAATGGCCATTGCATAGGGAAACTAATTTTTAGATTTGCTTTTTGTTTCAGCATTTTGGGTTGGGGGTTTTAGCACCATATTCAGTTGTTTTAAGGAGAGATCTTCAGTAGAAAATGCAGTAAAATAGATGAAATACAAGTCCACTAAGTGGAAAACACAGTTTAGTTAACAAACTGAAAATTAGCTCCTTTGTTTACACTCTCCCACTCAATGTAGACTGCCATCAGGGCAGTAAGAGTTGCGGGGGTGGTGGAGAAGAGATTTTGAATGTATTGATTTTTTGGTCTTTGATAAATTAGTAGCACTTAATGGAGCTCTTTAATTCCTAAGCTGGTGTCTTCAGACTTCAAAAATGTAACATCTTCCAATTTACTTCTTACTAAATTTGATTGTTTACTTTTTAGTAAATATAGATAAATATGTGTGTGTGTTTTATATATATGTGTATATATATGTATGTTGAAAGAGGCAAAATACTTACTTCTTCTAAAGTCAGGCTCTCCCCAGTTTCCTTTCCTTGGCTGTATTTCTTTTTAAGGCACACTGCAGTTGTGATAGTGACAATAAGCATTACAACAAATACAGTTATGGTTGAAGAAACAGCTATTATAGTATTTTCTTCAGTTGAGCCTTTCCTTTCGCACTTTTCTCCCATGTACCACCAGTTGTCACCTGCTGGACATCTAGAAAGTAAAAGAACAAATGTGTGCTATCCCCTAAAGATTAAAGGCATGAAAACATCTACTTAAGAAAAACAGCATCTCTGATGCACTGTTTCTATATATAACCCAAAGCACAATGAAGTTATCTTAAAATGGACTTCTATTTTAAAGTTGTCTTGAGTGGCTCACTGTCCTTACACATCTGGAGTGCTTCTTTCAGCTTCCCACTCTTTTACAGGTCACATCTTCAGAGAGAGTCTATGCAGGAAACCCAAGCACCGTCCTGATACTTTTGACTGCTTAACGCTTGGCTGCAGCTGATCTATAGAATGCTGCTGCTGCTACAGAATGGTCATCTTTCGCTACCAATAGAGAGGCCCTCTGGATCACTCAGTTCACTTATCTGCTTCCTTTTCCTTGAAGTTTATAGCACTTCTGTTGATAAAAAACTCACTTGCTGCTCCACGAAACTGATAGCAGTCAATAGGACCAGTGCCATGTAATATTTGCTTGTGCTATAACTAATTAGCCTCATACCCTAATGCAGTTCTGCCTTTTGTCATGCTCAGCTTTTACACAAAGCCCTTCTACCTTCTTCCCTCAGTCAATCTAGAAAAGACTTTATAGGAAGGAGTTGAATCAGCTCCTGTGGCAACTGGTCCAGAAGCTTTTAACTGCTATTTTTATCCAATCAAGCCACATTTACCACCCTCCAGAAAACTTCATCCTCCTGTTTCCTCACATTTCCTTTGGTGTTTTTTTTTTATTTCTCAGCTCACCTTATGCATCAATTCAAATCTGTGAGATAAATGAGATGGAGACCACACACAAGCTGGACTCTCAAGGCATCTCTGACCAGATAGCAGCTGAACCAAAACTTTGATGCAGGAACTCCTCAGTTCA
Organism: Falco rusticolus; assembly: GCF_015220075.1. Classification (NCBI taxonomy): domain Eukaryota; kingdom Metazoa; phylum Chordata; class Aves; order Falconiformes; family Falconidae; genus Falco; species Falco rusticolus. Next base: position 51,915,813 of record NC_051189.1, read on the forward strand.
AGAACTGAGCTAGCTGAACGTGTTCCCACCACATTCTCCTTTCCCTGCTTGGTGCTTCTCCACTGGTAGATGTGGTATGTTCTGATCAGACCTCCTCCTTGCCAGAAGGGGCTTATTTTCAAATGTAAAGAACTTGTATGAGCTGGCTCTGCCCTCCCCCAAGAAGAAGGTAAGAAAAGAAATTGACATCCTAGCAGTTGTCTGGTTTTACAACTAAAAACAACCTCCAGGCCTCGATTCCTTCACCTTATCCAGCATCACAACCAGCTGCGAAACATTTTATGGGGAGCACATGAGGGTCCCAATGATCCAACTGAAAAAAAAAAACCAGCTGTGCAGTACTGCTGAGTGCACACCTGCCCCTACATTTCTCACCCTGGTTGTTCCTTATGTATCGTTTTTCTAGCTCCTAAGCCATTTATTCAGAACTACCCTCAACCCTCAAAATTAGTCTGTTGGCAGTGTGCTGCAAAGACACTGACTATTGGGGGACTTCACGTGATCCAGCTCAGAGTTCTGTATCGCATTCCCCCTCGTTTCCCAGTAGGAAATTGGACTGGAAACTGACTGCTGGTCACACACTTCTCTAGGATGGAAAATAGTTCACATAGCCACTAGAGCTTCAAACAGTCCAGAGCTGTCAGAAAATAAATGTTCTCTTTCCATAATTTTGAAATCAAGCATAACAATCAGCACAACATTTTTTTGTCTTCTTGGAACAGCTTCTTGACATTTACTCATATTGGTGACCTGCTTCTGATGGGTTGCACAAGAATTGTTTTTTAAAATGTTTCTAAATGGGGAGATATAACATTTAATGAGTATTCCTGACCCTTGTTACTCTCAGGATTTAGATGTTTGCCTCACAGCATTCCTCCAATCTACCTGCCCTGGCACAGCATCACATAAGGTTACCATCTTCAGCCTTAGAGCTTGTTTGAGAGCTGGGACAATGCTAATGAGTCAGGTGGGTTACACAAATGTATCCACAGAGAATTAAATAAAAGTTGATATTCATTTCCTTGCAGGGCAAACAACATTTTTAGTCCTCAGCTTTCATTGCTGCTTTCAAAAGCAAGCAACTACACTTAAGTAATTCATGGTTATAATTTGCACTACATGATATTTCTGAAACAAATTCTAAAATAATATCTATGCTGCCTCTTGCCTGCAAACTATTAAACATCTTTTCTACTGATATGAATGCTCTTTTGTTTCAACTGCATTTATATTTAACTCTTCTAAATGTTGCTGCAGGGACTTCTAAGGAGATGCACAGTCCATTTTATAACATCACTGAAAATTATAAACACGTTTAAAATACAATTTACAGGGAAGTCAAGCAAAGTACTTCAAAATGGTCAAATGCTGAAGTTAGGAGCTTTGTTGCCCAAACTGGTCATAAGCTTTAGTCTCGCAGTAGCAATTGGGAATATTTGCCTTAAATCAGCTATAGTCTGTCTTTCCTTTCATTAGGAATAAAGATTTATTCTACTAGAAACTTCCATTATTCACCCTAAAACTGCATTTGAGAGTGAGTGAAGGCAGTTACCTGCACACCGGTGCTCCATGTACGATAATGCAGACACCATCATTTTCACAAGAGTTGTCTGGACAGAAACCTGGAACCTCTGGCTTTTCAGTCAGGGTGACAGAAGCTGTTGTGATGGGTGTTGTGGTGGTGGTAGACATAGTGGTAGGCTTGGTGGTCGTGGCGGTGGTGGGCTTGGTGGTGGCAGTGGTGTTAGAGGTAGGTTTGGTGGTGGTGGCACTGGGTGTGTTTATAACAGAAGTGGGTGAAGCACTTGGCTGAGTTGACAGTAGATGTGATATATCTGCATGATAAAAACACAGGAAATAAGATCTTTATTTCATGTTATTCTACCTCTTATTCTAATGGTGAGTTCTAATAGTAAAGAGCAAAAAGCCTGTCCACAGGTAGAATAGTCAGATAAATAGTCTTTTTTACCTTTAGGAAGCATGATGTATTTTGGAAATATCCTCTAGGGTTTTTTCAGAAACAGACAATTTTATTCTAAGTACTCTATTCAAAATAATTTGCACAGAACTAGCATCGTGTTATACATCTCCACATGAGATAAAGGAATTAGACTATGCATGTACCTATCCACAATTTATTCAGATATATGACCTGACTTCAGATACATGCGTAGTTCCCTGCTCTTGTGCAAAGTATCACATGTATTTATATCTGTAGCACTAGTGACTTAGTATGTGCCATTCCATGTTTAGTGTATTGTAAAGAATATCAGCTATGTTTACATACCTTCCATTGTTATAAGAATATAAACACCATCTTCTTTAATAAAGTTGCGGCTTCTAAGTCTCTGATGAGTCAAAAATGAACTCGTTCCACTTCCTGGACCCCTCATGAATGTAGTTCCATTGGGAAAAGATGCTGTGGATCCCACTTTATCTGGTCTATCCCAAAAATAAGCTGATGAGGAAGCTGGGGAAAAAAATTAACTTCATGTGAGTGTGGAACCACTGTGAATTTCTTTCTAAATAGGGTCCTTTCCTTCTCAAATAATCTCTGCTGCAAAGTAGTACTGAGGCCCCTCTCAACAACCAAGACACACTGTGTCCTACTTTGCCTGCTTCTGCTTAACTGCTCAGGGATATCATGAATATGGAGAAGACAATAGATTACCTGAAACTCAAGGAGTAGGAGCAATGCTGAATCTGCCTACAATATTTGCAGGGGGTTTTTTGCCTGAGATTCCACGCTAATGAGATGCACAAAACAACAGAGATCTTCAAAGGCTTGGTTTAGCTTGAGGTATTGAGAAAAGAACCTGCTGGAGACGAGGTTAGTGGAGAGCTAGTTGAAAACCTGTTGTATTCTCTTTTTAGTTCTTTTAAACTGTGGTGGGCAAGAAGATGAGTAGCATATGAATCAACTGTAAAATTAATTAATTCAGTGCTTCTCAAAAAAAAAATAAAAATCTGTTAATGTGGATGTAGAGCAAAGGGTACTTGAACAACCTGAATGGTCACAGGCGACTGATGTTCCTTCCATAAGACCCTGTTCTAAATCTCAAAGCTGAGCCTGATTGTCTATGAAAATATCTGGCAGAGGGAGAAGAAACTGCCTGTTACCTCTGATGGTTAGAGAAAGGGTAGGAGTTACAAAGCTTCCCTTGGGAATCTGAAGCTATTAGAAATATCTGATTCAATTAGGGAAGGGAGAAGGAGCAGAGTGCAAACAGACTGCATGTCCACAGGGTCAGGGAAGGAAAAGGGCTAAGCACTATGGCCATAACAGCAGAGAGCACAGGGAAAATGTGAACCACCCATGGAGAACCTGGTGTCGTGCATCTTTCATTTACAGAGAGGACATTTAGTCTTTCTAGTTTACATGCTTTGTTTTAACATACAGTGTCATAGAAAAATGAACATAAATCATAAAAATTTTAAAATAATACTGTCAAGTAGACATTTTTGTGCCTTCCTTTCTTCACTAATATTACAATCTGAAAGCTCAGGAAGCTCGTTCAGTGGTGGAGGTGGTTTCTTTTGGCAAAACTGTTACATCAACACAGAAAGTTATTATGGCTTAAATCCAATCTCTATCCAATGATGCATATGGGGGTTTTCTTTAATATCTCTTTTTACCATGTCTCAGGGTTACATCTTTAGTTCAACTGCCTCCTTTCCAAGTTACTGTGGACCATTGGTCCTTATCTTCTCACACCTTGAACGAGTACAGATTATGTAATATGAATCAGTACTTTGTCCATCTGGAGATTTGCTGTACCATTTATGAGGGCAGGGATTTGTTTCCTAGTTGCACTTTTATCTGGTATGAACTGTGTTTATTGTTAATTCAGTATTTTTCTTTTCAAGCCTTCTGGAAAACTTCCATTCCCATTAAAGCACATATAAATGCATCTTCACAGAGCATATGAAAGAAATTTTAGGAGTGGATCATCCACCTGTTTCTTATGCAAATCAACTTTGAAAGCCCAGGTCCCCACTTAACCTACTTCTATATTTTATTTTTTCTTGTTTGTGGATCAATTATATTGTTGCTGCAAACAAATGAAACACTCCAGAAGCTGAAAAAACAGCACTGATTTACACAAAGAGAAAATTTGACTCCTTTTCTTTTGGCTGTGTTTCAAATGTACTTAATAGCACATCTGATTTTAACTAACCTGATAATTTCAGGGGGTCTGTTGTTATGCTTCTTTGGTTTGACATCCGTTGACGAATATCAGGATGCTGGTCAAGCAGAATCACTGTACCTTGCTGCCATGCACAGGGCCATTGCAACTGATCGTCATTTGCTCCAGAAATCAAGTGCAAGTACATTGCTAAATTAAATGGGTTATCGGTGGTACCGTTTATATACAAGCTGACCTGAAAAGCATATCCTTTACTAGAGTAAAAAGGTGGGCTGTATATTTTTCCTGCTGTCCCTGCTGGACTTGTGTTGAGGAGATGTGTGAAATTTCTGATATGCCAGACGTGGTGGGGACACTGAGTTTCTGATAAGTTGATGTCATCAACAGAGAGGCCTCCGTCTGATAAGCCACTTCCTCTCACACCTTGAAACACAACCCGGAATTTACATGTGATATTCAAAGAGACATGATGGAGCTGCCAAGAACTCACAGGTGAACCTGAAAAATAAGGGTAGAGATTTCCGAGTAAGAAGTAAAGTCAAACACTACACAGGACAGGTCTACAGACCCTATGCCAACACTATGTAAGAATTTCTCTGTTCCACTGGCACTGATGTGATGGAATATTTCTCTGGTGGGTGTTACTTTTTGAATGCAAGATCATATTTTCTGAATTCAATTTTTCAACTGATTTAGTATGCATAACAGCTCTTTAATTTGAGTGAAAACAGTGTTCATGGATTTTAAGGCTGTTTTTCTTTTATATTTTTAAAGAACCGTGCATTAAATTAGTCCAAATGTTGTGATAATTAAATGCACAAAGATGGCTGTCACCTGTATTATTAAAAAGAAAAAAAATCATAACAAGGTATATTCAAGTTACTGAATAACAACATGTCTCAACAAAAAAGTGCCACAGAGGAACCTGGGAGCCCAGAATGACAAGATTGGTTCACACGGTTGTTTTTGTATGTTTAAATGGCTTGTTGGAAATTTGCCTATGCAGAAGCACTGTTCACCCATCAAATGATTAATGGTACTAAGTTCAAATTAAAGCCAGTCATTTGCAAAACCTACTTCATGTGATAAAACCTCACTGTGAGACTGGTGCTGCATCCAAAAGTGCCTGCACTGGAAAATTCCATTTAACTCCAAAAGCAGCTAACACAAATGCAAAGACCTCTGCACAGGGGCCTTGTAAGGCAGATGAAAGTAGGCCATCCTTTGTTAATAGCATGTGCAACAAAACAGTTTCCTTTGCTGTCTGATTTATGTTAACCTGTGCAGTAGACCAGACTTTCAGCTGCATTTATGGAATAAGCAGTGCCAATCCCAGGTACAGAAATCATGCTTCACTCTCCTAACGATTCTAAACACAACACAATGGATCTCAGATATGAGTCTTAATTTCTTGCCATTTTTCATTACCGTTATAATTAGGAGGGAAAAAAATAAACTGAGAAACAAGAACAGAAGCACCCCACTGTTTTCCATTAAACTGCTTTCTGCATGAATGAAAGGGTTTTGAACTGCACAGATTATATGCAAGACTGGGGTTTCTGACTTGTGTTCAATGAGCAGATCAGCTACTGTGCTGTAAAATGTCCCAGCCCCACAGCCTCCCCTGCTCCTAGCTGAAGGCAGCCACAGCTGCCATAGACCAGCAGAAAGGGTTCAGGGCTTGTCCGTCAGCCCCTCGAGCATGGTGGTTCAGTGCAAAGCCATGAGCAGCTCAGCCAGGGTACCAGGTGATGGCTGGAAAGGGCTGCAGTGTCACTGTTTCTCCAGTTCATCGACCACATTGGTGAGAGAACTGAAACAGCTAGGGGGAAAACATTATCTTAAACCATTCCTGAAAATTTTACGAGAGATTTTCAAAGGAGGGTGCCCATTTGGGGATATTTACGAGATCAGAGACTTAAAAGGAACTTACGGACTTGAGAAAGCAGGAATGGGAAATGGGACCTAATATACATGAAAAAGGATTTATGAAGAATGCTGAAGTGTGGAGAAATTAATCTTGGCTTCAAAGTAGAGTTTGAAAGAGTCTGGAGGGCTCAGACTGATCTGAAATCTACACCTGCTTCAGCAGTCCTGACACTTACACTAAGGATTCCTGATGGTACACAGGAATGATGAAAGCATTAGCTTGAAGAAAAGAGTGGAAAACAGAAAAGAAAAACAGGCACCAGCAGCAGTTGAGCCTAAAGGGACAAAAAGGGGCAGAAGAGTGGACTTGATACCTGTTTAGTAAAAGAACTTGCTCAGACCCTTATGTAACCAGAAGACTGAACTAGTCATAGCTGTAATGGAGACCAAGTAATAGTTAAATATTTGAGAAAGTATCTGATTATAAGGTGACTTTGGCAATTCTAGCTTAAAGAGCTCTTGTCCATTGACTGACCTCAGTTGCTCATTCTGTAGGTCATAGGCTCCTAAAACCTCAAGAACTTAATTTTCTTCAGACTACAGCTCAAATCGTGATCTGCTGCCCATATATTTCATTTAAGTACTTTTTAAACAAGGTTTTAAATTAAGTTAAATCTTACTTATCTTCTTTAAACTGGCATGTTAGGTATTCCAGGGCACTTTCACTTTCCATTTCTTTACTATTACTTTCTTGTTTATTGTAATTTACTTTAATGAGCAACTTCATCTGTTGCTATTGAGACCAGCAATTCTAGAACAGTTAAAATGACTGCTCATGGAATTTTAGCTATTTTGGTGAGAAAATTATCTTGATAATGCAAGAGTTTGTAATTCGTGGTAATCGATTATATTACAGGAAAACAGCTGACTGAGGATCCACCAAGTATAATTTCACCAGCAGAGAATCAATTACATAGAGAAGAAGCCAAAGAATAATGCTAGGACATGAGTCACTTTGCTACAATATTTTCTCCTCCCTCCCCCAGTACACTGAAAAGGTGCTGGAGCATAGATTAAACCAAAATGCAATTTTATTCCATACCTTTTATCTCTTCAATGAGTCTCAAAGTACCATTCGGATGGGCTGAAGTATACTCCCTGACCCAGACATACAGCCGGTTGCTTTCATGACCGCTGTTATAGAAATAGAATTGTAAGCACTGAAAGCCCCTTTTGGGATACAGAATTCGGCTCTCCAGGATAGCTGTGCTTCCCTCTGCTCCAGCACTGGTGTTGAAATGCATGAAGTAGCCAGAATCTGTCAAAAGTCAAGAGAAATGAATGGCAGAGGAAGGAGAGAGAAAATAAAATTTTCCCAGTGTACTGGTATTCTTAATGCTGTGTTGTAATGCTAAGAGACATGGCCGAGCCAGGGTAAGGTAGATCCTGTATGAATTTGCAGACTGAGGACCATTATCTGTTCACATTCCCCATAGGCAGAACTGCTCTCCTTGCAACTTTTTTCCTCATTTGGCTGTCTCTAGCAATTTGTTCTCAAAAGCACGGGCTTTTACTCTTTACTCAGTGCCAGTAATTCACAGTTGACTCTCTCTCTGGAGGACTGGTTTAAGCTCCTGAGCTGAAGAAGTTTCCTCTGACAGGTTCAGAAACAACTGGCTATATTCTCAATTAATTGTTCACCTGAGCTCTGGTAATATACATAATTCCTAAATCCCAATCCTTTCCAAAGACCTACCAAGCAATTACTCAGAAAAGCAGCAGTCTTTCTGGTGTGCTTGTACCATAGGTTAGCACATTTTATATAGTTCTTGTATCAGGATGTGACACTAAGACTCGAAAACAGATCAAGAGGTAAGGACATTCAGTCTTCTCAAATTAGCAGAAAATCAAACATATCACATGATGCCCCAAAGTATGTAGATTTATGTTGCTTAGTTAAAAAATAATCTGTAATTTGACAACAAATAAACAGAGAACAAGGCCAAGATCAAAGTCAACTCACATGCCTCTGCAGAAAATACTCCCCAGAGAGATAAGAACAATTTTTTCTCATACCTTCACATTCTCCCATATTAGTGTGATCAGTATTTGGCCCAGCAGGAACCTGAGACAAACGCTGCCAATCACTGTTGTCATCTGAACTTTGAATCATGCCACATATATTTTCAAGTTCAAAACTGCATGTGTCCATGAAACTTATGGAGGAGGCTATAACATTTAAAAAAAAAAAAATGTGAATCTATTACATGACATACATTTTAATTGTGAATGTCCAAAGCCAAGAGCAGAGAAAGACTAAATGCAAACACTAAGTAACCAGCAGCTTAAAATACCATCAACATTCATAGGCGTAACGATCAGGAACTCAAAGCATCTGGCGATTAACACTGACTTTAATAAGGTGTCAGGACCACTCTGTGCGCTAAGCAAGCACAGGAGGGTGCCAGCTGATTATCATATCACATCTTTTATTTACAAAAGGAACACTAACACCAACCCAAATCCCCCAACCTTCACACAGTCAAAATGTCCTGAGGCTCCCCATTCTTTCCTCTGCTTTCTTTGGGCCAGTCCACACATATCCACAGATTTTGATAAAAGTTCAGTAGTATATGAGCTCATTTTGAAATACAGTAGGGCAGAAAGTATTTCACTACAATAAGAAAACCTTGGTTTTCAAAACTCTGAATTGAAAAAAACATTTGGCAAAGGTACATTTGGGACCAGTCTATATCTCATCTCATACAAATTTCTAAGGTGTCTTGCATATAACAAGCGAAAAATTAAGTGAAGAAAGACTATGAAGTTGAATAGGAAAGGGAAAACACTGTATGAAATGTTTTCTCCATCCAAAGCAAACCCTGGATGGGTGAGAGAAGACACAGCCCAGGTTTTCCCCTGCTGTTAGTTTTGTTTCCCATTGTACCATGTCTGACCTCCGTCTAATACCAGTCATGATTTGAAAACAACTAAGTTAATAAAATGCTTTTCAAACTGTGTATAAAATATTGTGGCAGGTTTAAAGGTTCATTGCACCACAAAAAGGACCTTGAGCATCACAAAAAGCAACCTCAATGGCATGCCAAATGCTTCACTTAGGCTGTAGCTCAGAGAAGCACTTAAGTATGAACTGCTGCCAAATCAGTTGTACTGCTGAGATATTTTATACTGTCCTCATAGAAAGCTAACAATCCTCTAGAGCCTGCAAGGCTATCAGAAATCTTGTGTGACTGATACCTTTTAAGACACAGTATTGGTATGATGCTGTAAAAACCAAGAAAAGATTTTCACAGTAAGTTTTATGTTGACTTCTGGAGAAAGGGAAAAAAAACGAGCTAGGGTGTCAGCAAGAAAGTAAGCATAAATGGAGACTCATTAAATGAAATAAACTCATTGAAATCAAAATACAAAGCATAATATGAAATGTATTTACCCAAACAGAAAGGAAGTAGCCTAACTACCCTAATTAGAAAGTATGGCCTGAAGTGGTGACCTGGACAACAGAAAGGAGAAAAGAGCAAGACCCAATAGCTTACAATGTATTTTTTAGATTAATTCCTTAAACAGGGGACGGGGGCACCGCTTGAAGCATCTCCATCTGCACCAAAAACCAGATACTTTCTTGCTATGTTGTGAAAGGCTCGACTTGGAAGGAAATACATGGGGGAGGAGTGCTGAATCCTAATTCCCAGTGGCTGAGGGAAACCTCATGGTCAGTTCTGTTGGGTAATATGCTAGAAGGGGAAAGCAGACTACAATCTACTGTTACCACATGGTCTGAAAGACAGTTCTGAGGAAAAGATCAGAACAGCACTAAAGTATCAGTCAGGACTTGTCATGCTTTGGGTTCGTTGGGTTTTTTTCAATTTAAGAACCCAGTTTCCCATTTTCAATGCAATTTCCTAACCACACAGGCCTTCAGCAGAATTTCAGCTTAAACTTTTCCGTATATCACGTTCACCAACAGAAGTAATCTTTTGATTCCTCTGAGAGGATGCATGCCACCCAAACCATGTCTAGCATTCTCAGTCTTCCCCCTAACAAAGCATCAGTCTACCCTAGCAGCTGGGTAGGCGAGGGCTTGGACCTGCAAAGCACCCATCCTTTCCTAGCACAGGGAGCACTTAGTCAAATGGTGGCTGATCTGAAGACCACTTACCGCCCTGCGAATATTGTGCACACTAATACGAAGCAAAGGGACGGACTGCGGAGCAGGGCAGATCCCGACTGCACCGAAGGTGGTGGCAGTTTTGTTGCTAATTTCAACATGACTTGGGGTTTATTTCATTTGGGGAATGTGCCTCTGGGTTAAGAAGTTAAAATGTCATGAAGTATTTATGTAATGCACCAGAATGATGGAAAGTATATAAGATTAATGGAGAGGAAGAAGGGCTTCATCCACTGTTAAAGACATCCCTGGCTGTAAGCACTTCTGTAACGCCTAACTGACTGTGTGCCAAGTGCTAGAAGCTAAGGCTGCATGTGTATGCTCAGGTCAGACCTACATGGAAAGAAATATTTTCATCAGAACTGTATACTCAAAAAATAACAGGGCAGTTTGATAATTATTTAAGGTACCTGTAGAATGAGGCTTAAAATATAACTGTAAACTGGTACTCGCTACTTGGGATACTGAGGCGGTGAAGTAAAAGCTTTTATTTGAGTACCAGGACACATTTGATGCAGTCACAATTACAGAATTATATTCCAGTTTGGTAATAGATCTGTGTATATTTCTCTGCCTCTTACTTCCACTCAGCTGGCAAAAATAAATCCCACATGAGAAAACAACTCTTTTGACCATTTCTGTAAGAGACTTGGCTTGAAAGTAAAAATAAAAATTTTAAAAGTCTGCATTTTCTTCGTAACAGCATCTGTACCGTGTCTGCATGAACACACACTTTGTCTTACAGATTCCGTGAAAGCAGAGTAGGTGTGATAGTCACAGCAAAGATATTAATTTCTGTACGGTGTCTGAGAAACAGCTGTGGAATAATGGAGGGGAAAAAACAAAAAGCTTTGTGCAGAAGCACAGATTTTAAACAACCACCCAAAGAATGAACAAAAATCAGCTGCTGAGTAAAGCTGGTTTTTAACTAAAGGTCAGATAAAATTGCACAGAAAACTCTGCTGCGCAGCAGTGTTTCTGCAGGAGGGCTATGTTATTTCTAGCTGTACCATTATTTCTGGTGTTCTTAACACAATTCACTTCTCCAGATATGTTAGCATCTCTTTCACTTGTGCCTGTATGACTCCAGCATGTATACATGACCCTCATTTCTGTCAAATACCAGAAACAAAAAAAAATTAAAAGAAATGGGAGAAACTTACAGCAATTGTACAGCCGGTTCAGTTTCTGGATATCATAATCACTGAAATCCATTCGCTGTCCTATAACATCCATGAAGTCTGGTATGTTAGTGATGATGGTGGGTTCAGTTCCATTCCTAAAAGCATTTTGGCTATAGTGCATCACGGAAGTATAGTCATAGGGAGCATTCAGGGAGTCTGATGTTTTATCATCATATTTTTTGAAATTATGCTCTTTACCTAAATGGGAAAAATAAAAGAAAAGATTGTTTGTTGCCCAAGAAGACCAAGTTTTAATGTAAAGACTTAAAGTAACAGAGAATCCATCAGATCCCCAAGTATTTTTTTTGGTAGTCTTTACTGGTACTTACTCTGTAAAACTATTCTATTTTTGCCTAAAGTTATTTACTTTCCTCTTTCAGCCACTAGTGCTGGATGAAGCAAAGGTTTTTTGCTACCAGAAATCTTTTTCCCATGAAACTACCTGTAAATTTTGACGGGCTTCTGATATCCAAAAGCAGAGATTCTGTTTCAGTACTCAAATTAATGCAATTTGCAACTGTAATGCCTCACTGTTTCTAATCTGTATTCTCTGACATTTAATTACCGGTCATTTTAGCTTACAATAAACAAGTTAGAGTTGTTGTCAGATAAGCTTCCAGAATTTAACTTTAGATTTTTTTTCTGGAGTCTGAGGAAAAAACATTACTAATTATCCAATGGAAGGTAAGGTTTCAAATGTTTCAGATTAGTCAAAATACAGTAACTATATTCTGGTCAGTGTAAAAAAGCTGCAGCAGTTTCAGACAGTTAACAATAGTGCAACTTGTCATTAAAGAGTCAGCAAAATATAATGGAAATCAAATAACGGAGTCTTAAGTCATTTTCTGTAATATATACTTGCATAGGCACCTGACTATTGATCACAACTAAATAAGAATGCATTAGATTTAATCATTACCTATTTCTTCAGTCTGTTGTGCATACCTGTGTTAGGAAAGCATCAAGTCTGTGTATACAACTTTGGTTTTGAACTGCCTGAAAGTCACAGAGGACAAAAGCAAGCTGAAGAGGCAGAGACTGAGCAGAGTCCTGAGGAACCCAAATGCACCAACACTCAAGTTCACAAGCTGCATCGTTAAAGTCACCACTCATGTGATGCAGACTCTGAAACGGGTCTCTCCTCTCTGCCCACCCTCTCTGCATGCTCTGCTGCCTGCACTGGGTGTAGTGGCCAGGAAGAAAGAGGACAAACTGTGTTTTCTCTGGAGATTTTCTACTGGCTTTGGCCACACTGGGTTTTTCAGAGTCGGATTTTTTTTTCAATTACTTTCATTTTGTCAAGGGCTCCTAGAGTAACAGTGCTTTTAGACCATTCATTTAAAACAAACTAAATTATTCTCTTCCGCTGCTCTGCTGTACAATATGTAGCATAACAGGACTCAGATCTCTAGTTAGGGCTTTGGGAACTGCTGTGGCACAAGGAATAACCACAGCAACAACAAACAAGGCTTTTGGTCCCAAATAGATGTCACTTGCTATTTAATGTATTGATATGCTGGCTTTGAAAGAATAAGTCCGGGTAAGAGAATAGTGTGACCACCAAAGTGTGACTGGAAGGGAGGTTCTGCAACTACATCCCCAAATGCCAGAGCCTGAAAGGAAGAGCAGAGGAGTGACTGACCAGACTGAACCCTGTCCCAGATGATGGACACGTAGTCATCCCGGTCAGACCGTGACTGCTCATGCCAGAATCCCAGGGCATGCAGGAACTCGTGCTGGATCGTCCCAATCCTGTCACAGTTGTCTCCGATGGAGAGCTGCTGCAACCCCTTTTGCTGGTTTCCCACTGAGGACCAGCAGCTAGCATCGGAATAAAGGGAGAGATGACTCTGAGATACAAACCATCAACACACCACGCAAACTCCAGAATCAGTCTATTCAACAGGTATATTTTTAACTTGAGCGTTGAAGTTCTATTTTGCTATAGAGAGCATTTTTTCATTGATCTGTTCCTTACAGGACCCTTTCCTCTCACATTTAGCTCAGTTTTGATGAACAAGCAGTTCCCCCACTCCGTCTCTACTGTTTTTAATGGGTTTTCTTTAGAATAAAAATATTGAGCAATTTGTGATGGAAGAAAACTGATGAGAATTTCATTGGTACTCTAGCAAACATCAAAGACTATGGACATGATTTAGAGCAATTAAGTTACTGTAAATTAACAATTTTTAGCTGGACCACAGTATGTGACTCTGAGCACACTCTGGGCCTGTCCCTGTCACAAGGGGAACCAGGTTCCTGCACATCTTCCCTCTGCCATTGCAGCTGCTTCTCTCCTTATTGTTTTGGCCTTTTGCTTTGCGAGGGGCTGTAGCTGCCAGGTAGGGTACGCTTCTATACAGCTGTGTTTACCTTCTGAAAGGCTGGTGGATCTGACAATGCTTTTCATAAACTCTTTTCTTTCTAGCTACTTGTAAGCTGCTGTACTCAAGCACTTGCTGCTGACACAGGCTCACAAGGAAGAGCAAAATCACAGCTGTGCTGGAAGTTTTTATTAAAGGATAAAAAAATTCAGTGAGCTATCTGCACAAGCCAATAAAATGGCACCCTGTGTCCACAAAGTAGCAAGCACAGAGAGCTACATTTAAATTGATATTTTACGCAGCAAATAAATCAACACTTACCGAATGAAGTCCATAAAATTAATCGGGCACAAAATATGCCATAGGATTTGCAGTCCTACCCCCCCAGAAATTTAAAAACACAAGCACACCATGTGCTTGCGAACCCTGTAACTTATTAGTGCAACATATTCCCTGGTATTTCCCTTTCCACAAAGCAGCACAGGCCTTGGCTATTGATTACTCATTAAAATCACAACATGAGACCTGGGAAGGAGCATATGTGGCATCCATAATTTCATGGGTTTCCCTTGAACAAGGCCTCACATTGATCATGAAGCTTTTTCTTGTGTTGTGCAGAGGTCTAAGTCCATCACAGTTCTGAGTCCACCTCATACCAAAGCAGCTGCCTCTGGCTTCACAGCTGTGCACAGCACACGCAGGCTACAGGCACATCCAGGACACTTGGCAAAATCAGCATCCAAACACTGGGGGATGCAGCTTCCCCTTGCCTTCAGATGCCAAATGCCTACACCACCATCGTTCTGCATCCGCAGAGGGAGTAAACACATGGTCTGTGTCAGCCAGCACTGAGAATAAAACGAGGTGAGTAGGACATGGCACTCCAGAGCAATGGGCACCTGGAACGCCATATTAGCAGTGTCCTCAGGAAGAGAGAAAATGGGGAAAGGTCCCAGCTTCCCCAAGTGTGAGAACTGTATCTCCTCTGATTCACTGCTTTCTGCATTGCTAGTTGCTCTGTCAGAGGCCAGAGGAACAGGGAAGTACCTGCTCTGACTAGTCCCACCAGCCTCCTGTTGGAAGATGGGCTTTAAGTAGATACATGCTATCAGTAGCCATGATGTGACTTCAAGCACATTTTTATACTAGTGTCCCGCTAGTAAATAACTTCCCATAGTATCACAGATCACCCATATCAGCACACAGACGCTTTGACTTATCAGCAGCAAGCTAGTTAGCCAGGGATCTTTAACAATCCACTTCTGCATGGGTTCCCTTTGCTGTGTGCCACAGTGGCAAATGCTGAAGTGACCTCCCAGGAGAGCTCCAGGAAAACCTGATTTTCCATATGGAAATACTAGATATGGCACCGATCCTCCCTCACCTGCTAACCATTTGACTCTACCACACCATGCTATTTTTTCTGCTGAATGAGTCCTGTTTATGAGCAGAGTAGGGAGAAACAGCACATCCATTGAAGGTTCCCAGACTGTTCCATGAGCTTTGCAGGCACTTGTCACATTTGATGCTCCTGCATTTCTGTAACCCACAAGCATCCCTCACAAATTCTGTTCAGTGCACAGGCTGGAGTCAAGAAAAGGTCATTAAATAGATCCACAGTCTAACCTCCACTGCAGATGCATAGACCTGAGGATGAGGTGAAAGGCTGTGTGCTACAGAACCTTATACGCACCTCCACTCACTACGTGTTATAAAGATATACCTGTTAACACAGGTAGTAGCCAAGGCTTGGCAAATGGTAGATAAAGAACGTGGGCAGGAAGGTGGCTCTTTGCACAGGGGTTGATGACACTGTGTACATACATCAGAGACTACAAGTGTGTTTTTACACAGGGCAGTCCACACAACAAAATGGCAGCTGGCTTCTGTAGTGGCTGCCTTCATTTGAATTCAAAAGGATGATCCAGACGAACACTTTATGGCCCACTACAAATCCTTTTGACACAAAATTCCTTCACCTTCCTCTGTTTTATAGATGCAGGCCAAGATCAGAAAGGCAAAGGTGATTTATCAACTTTTTCTTCGTGCAATAAAACTTTATGAATCCAGCTGGTGTTGCCAGGAACTTTGTGCTCCTGTCGGCACTGTACCCTCTGGACTGAGGTCTTTAGTCTGCAGTTACAGGAGTCATAACTGATCTAAAAAAAATAATGAGGAATGGCAGAGGTGAAATGTGTTGGTTTACCCACCTTTCACCTTGTCCCATTAAATCAGAAGAGAGGAATGGAGTGAAATGAGAGACAGTTAATGCAGAATCAGTCCTGGTAATTCCTTTTTAGAACCTGAATCTGCCTCACTGAAACTGGACAGCCATTTTCAGGAGACTGCGCTGTTTAGCTCCAAACTTTTAAAAAGTGCTGCTGAGCTTTAATTGTTTTGCAGATGTGTCAGCTGAGGTGATAGAAACATTTCAAAGCAAGCAACACACCAGGTAGTGAGGGCAAGATATGTTATCCAACTAGAACGACTTGTCTTCTTCACCACCTTGACTCATCTCTTTTTAATAGATATATAAATGAAATATCGTGTAGAGGCCTCTTACTTGCCATAGGCTAAATACTGTGGTTCTTTTTCGGGTACAATTATTAGCAAACTCAATGCATACTTTATGCGATGAAGGATTAAAAAATTTAGCTACATGAGTTTTCCATTTGGCTTAAAAAGCCGAAGAGTCATTAGCACAGGAAAATGCATTGCTCCCTAAGTCTCCATTTATACATCTTTTAGGGCTGAGTTTCAAGGTCATGTGTACAGTATGAACAGTAGAAAACATACAGAGCCAGAGACTGAAGAAACGTGAAAACAATTATCTGCTACAAACATCTCAGAACAAGCCAAAGGGAAACATTTTTATTATCAGAAAAATCTTTCCCTATTTCTGAATGCATTCTTATACCAGGAAATTATTTTCTAAATGTAAATTTCCTCACCAGGCTATCAAGTTTTCCCTGATCTCCTTTTCTAAAAGAGAAATGATTCAGCATAGAGTAGAGAATATATTTGTTCTTGTTGCACTGTTTTGACAGAAACTATCTTAGAAAGGGAAGCAGCTGGGACAATTTTGACTTCTTTACTGGAGTCTCATCTTACAAAATTTAAGGTGGAATAGCATAACTATTCCTCAAAAGAGGTAAATAAAGTGAAACCTCTGTAAAATATCCCAGTGTTATGCAGCATTTTAAAATATTGCTGTTATATCTGAATGCTGGTGTGACATTGTTCAAATGCAAATCCATTCTTATATTCAAGCAAATTCATTGTCCCACAGTTAGAACTATCATATTTCTGCTGGGATTTTTTTTTTCCTAAAACCTAAAGTATATTAAGAATGACTACTGAAAGTAATACTCCATATATCCAAAGATCAGTCAAGAAAATAGTTGGCTTGTTTCTGAGATTTTTACTATGCCCAGAATATCACCTCTTAAAGGACTTGATTTCCTCTTACATTAAAAAAATCAGTATCAGCAAGAAGTTTTTCATTACTACCAGGTAATACCTGTTCGGGAAACTACTACAATTTCCAATTAAAAAAGGACTGGAAAAATGGACACAACAAAAATAGAAAATTATAATCATATATATGTGTTTTAGAGTGAATACTGGCCATGAAAATAGCCTGAAGCCAAACAGGATGAAATTTATTTTACATTACTCCTCTTACCCTGTTCCTTTGAACACAAATATGTAATTCTTCTCCCCTTCCCAAGGTTTGAAGTCAATACAGGTTTTCAGTCGATACTGTTCAAATGCCTTGAGGATGAGTCCCTTAGCATTCATTTCTGAAAAGCAAACAGTGTTCTTGTCAATACTGAGCCAATAGGTTTGTACTATTATCTGTATGGAGCAAGTCCTAAGGGTGGGTCTTGCTCCAGCAATCTTTGAGCAAAATAAGCAGGCATATTGCTGGATTGAGACCTGAGCAGGGACCTAAAACCATCAATTGTACTGTTGTGACATTTTATCTTCCTCTTTTTTTTTTTTTTTCTGTGTAATTTTTCGTTGGTACTTGCATTTAAAATACGGCATGATGAGTATATTAAGTATGATAGCGCATGGTTCTTAATTTTTTAATTCTTTCATTTACTTTGCTGACATTTATGTGAGCAAGTACTACATAAATAGGGAACGAAGACATCGGATTTTGCTTAGTGCAGACTGCAGGCTACAGATCTCTCACAGAATCTCTCCAGGACTTGAACAGCTAACATCGTATCTGGTTACCTCCTCTAAGTAACTTGCATGGTTTCAAGCCAGTTTAGATCTGAATCTAAACTGGGGGGGTGGGGGGGGTGATTATTTTTTTTCTATGATGTACCAGAAAGGTGACTCCATGCATAGTGAGAGTGCAATCTCTCCATGTGGTATACAGCAAGAAACGAAGCTCCCTGTCTCACCACTTGTGTCTGCCCTGAAAAGCCACAGCTGGGTGGATTCAAAGGGATGGAGACAAGCTAGGATGCGTTGCTGGCCCACATGAGGGGACTCAGCAAAGTGCCACTGCAAACTGCACTGTCTGCCAGAATGACAACTTGTCGTCGCCTCTGTAGATGGTGTAATGGCCAGGTAAGCTTCCTGGCTTTAAAAAGATCTTCAGTGCTCTGCTTCTTTTTCTGCTTAGTAGAGTTTCATGTCTCAGACATATACACCAACTCAATCTGCTGGGCCATAGCAATGACAGGATAAGAACCACCCAAGAGAGGAGGTGAGGGCCAGCACCAACCCAAAGATGGTACACCCTGCTCGTGCACACCCAGGCCCAGCCCTGCCGCGGGAAACGGCCTGCTCTAGGCTTACAAGAGGAAAGGGTGCCACAGTATCTTTATCAACCTGTATTTCACATTTCTATCAACACGACATACAGACATTGTCAAGGGCAAATACTGTACCCAGGCTGTCATCAAGGACGTAAGGGATAACGTGGGGCCACCGATAGTTGTCACCAATGATGGAGTTTCGTTCCTGCATTTGAGAAAGAAAATAAGCATGCAGTCCTCAGTAAAAAGTGATTTAGGATCATAGACTAACAATAGCGCTAAGGCAAAGCAAATTTCCTACAATTCCATGTAAGACATATAAGAAATCAGAGAGCTCAAAAACTTTGGAAGCTCACTCAGAGGTCTAAGGTTTGGGCTGAAATCCCTTCACTCCCTTCTATCAGTGTCTCCAACTTCTGCAGCGTTTTCTCCATAGGAATTACCTGAGATTTTGATGCATGTGTGAGGAGAGCTTCAGCTCCTGTGGGAAGCGTTAAGATCTAAAGTCCTGAAAACCGTGCAGAGATTAATAATTTTGTAATTTTTCATAACGCAAGGGTTTGCTCCTGTGCCCTTAGCAAGTGCTGTCCTTGTGTCCACTCACATGCTCAAGCCAAAGCAGTTGATCAAAGTGAAGAGTAAAACACTACCAGCTTCCAGGGGTTCAAGACATTTTGGAGGTTTCTACTAGGTTTTTTTTGAGATGTAACTTGCTATGTAAATAATTTTTTAATTAATCAGATAGGGATATTGGACAGATGATTTAAAATGTGGTATTACAAATCTAATTTTTCCATTGGTTTTAGTGAACTACTTATATGATGAAGGTTTTGCAACACTGGTCTGTAAATTTAGTTGGCTCAGAATAAACATTGTGTACAGACAAATGAAGAACCTTTTATATAAACCTGCCTGGATGGTGATCAGTGCTGCTGAGTGTCTTAAAAGCTCAACTTCAAAAACACAGCAAAGGAAACAAGAAGCTAATAACATTGATCTAGTGGCTAAACCAACCTTATTCTGGATAACGTTTCCGCAAATGCACCCGACTCCTTCATTGTCTATGGCATTTTGTAGAAATCCATCCCCAAACATTTTCAGTTTATTGTTACATAAACAGCATTTATTGTCAGCAGGAGCAGGATGCATCAATCATTTCCATGCCAGCGATACTTTACATTATGTAAGTCAATGACACATCTCTGGTTTTATATTTTATTTGAACTCACCCCATCAAGTTTGATGTCTCCTTCAAAAAGGTCTAGTCCTAAAGCTAAAGGGAAGAGGAAATTAACACCCAGTTATTATATTGATCTGTGGTTACCATCATGAAAATAATAAAAAACAATTAAGAGAGAAACTGAATTTTAAAAAAACCTTCATTGATGTCAAAGATGTCTTGATCAAGTCCTCCATCTACATCTATTTCTGAAAAATAAAAAGACAAGAGAAGTAGGACATTAGCCCTTGCTGTTATCTTTATGAAGTGTGAAAATTAATGCAATAACAATAACAGTAATTATAAATCTGTGTCTGTCCTAGCGATGTTTATGAGCAGCTGGTTTTGTTGACTGCCTCCCGTGCATACAAATAGATCTCTAAACAGAACTCACCAGTTGTCTCTGGAGCAGGCTGGGAAGGGGGAAGAAAAAAAGATATTATTAGAAAGGCACATAATGAAATGCAGCTCACGTTACTCTCTCAACAGTATTAGAGATGCAATTTAAGCTCAACTGACAGCACTTAGCACATGGCTTTGTACTGGACTGACTGGACCCACAGCGTCCTCATTTGACTGGAAATGTTGATTTGCTTCTGTGTCAGCTTTGTGTCCTCCCCACTTCAGGCTGCCCAACTAGTCACCCAGGACTGCTTCTGTGAAGTTTTCACAACTGCTTTTCTCTCACAACTCAGGCAGTACAGAATATTCTTTCACAAACAGGAAAAAGAAGCTGTTATTTCTGTGACATCTACTATTGCTACTAATCAGGAGCTGTACAGAACCTATGGAAGTTATGCTAAACTTTCCATCATACAGCTGAAGATGGAATAGAATGAGTGGTCTGGTGTCACTCAGCAAGTCTTTGAAGGACTGGGTACAAGGTCCAGGTCACTTCAGCCCCAGTTAGTGCCTTAGCTGGACTCCAACTACCTAAGCAATCCCAACTCAAAGACTCTTTCTGCAACATGTAAAATCCAGAGACCATAATGAGATATAATGGGATAAACATAGTACACTTTCTTGCCATAACATGCCTATAGAACATAATCTATAAGGTTTTATCAGACTAGATGCTTCATTTTGGACTGTCTTGGACATACCCAACATAACATTACACAACATTCTCACGCAGCGAGTAAAATAATGAACAGCCTCTCTAAGCAATTGTTGCTGGGTGGGTTTTCCTGTTTCTCATCTGAAGTCTTGTATTTGTATGTTTGAAAAGAAGGTCACAAACTGAAGGTAAAGAACACCCTTAAATTCTAAGCTTCGACAATGTAGCAAATGGTAAGATATAACATCAATTCTGCAAAGCAGTGTAGGATTTTTACTTTTATTTGTACTATAGTTCCCCCCACCCCCTAACTGTTTTTCTTTCTCCGTGTAAATAGCTTGTTATTTTTTGTACATGCAGTTTTGCATGTCTGTCATATTTTCCTAGTGGGATAAACATCTGCAACCTCCATTAAAAGCAACAAACAGTACAAGACCAGAGTGCTGAAAACTGGTAAAAATCAAGTCCGTGCAGTCCAGAGGAATATTAATTGTGGACACTTCTATCACCTGTATGATGGATAAGAAAATAGTATGGCCAGAATTTTCAAGTGAGATTCAAATGCACATGTTCATCTAGACCTGATTTTTGGCACATAATTTGAGACCAAACATAACTATGGGCCCTAAAACTTATGAAGTTCATATAAAAAATTTAAACAATCGCAGGGGGAAAAAAAAACACCAAAAAAATCCCAAACAAAACAAACTTCCATGAAATTTCTTCATTTGGAAAAGGTTGAGAAAGAAAGCTTTGAAATTGTCAGAATGTCCTATTTTAGCTTTCCAATGAAAGATTCATTTTCAATCTGAAATGAGTGTCTCGTGAAAATTTCGGAAAATGGCAGAAAAAAATATTGTAAATACAAAAGCCTGAAATCTCATTTTATCATTTTGATTCACCTCAACTAAAATTAATTCAAACTGTTGCTTCACAGTTTTTGTCAGATTTTGATCATTTATTCTGATCGCCTAAGAGGAGAAAATTATTGTTTGCCTAACCAAGTAGAGGCTATAATTTATAGGTCTAAGAGATAATGCCTAATTGGTATGAGCTGGCATAATCAAATGCTTAATATCTAAATGTTACATAAACAGGCAATGTTTTTAATCAACAACAACTGCTTCTGAATTTTCTTAATGAAAACTACCACCCACGTATATCCTTACCCAGCCTAAAGGCAGGATTCTGACCCTGAAGTGCCAGTTACAGAAACCATTGAGTGGAATCTGTTTCCTGACCCGGTTTCTCCTGAAACAACCCTGTTTCAGCACTTCACGGTTCTGAGTCGTTTCAAAATTTGGTAGATTTTAAGATACCCGACTCCTAAAAACCCAACATCATCGTACAAAAGTGACCGAGTCCATTGAAAAATTGTTTCCAGAGTTGGGCAGAAAGTGAAGGATTGATTTTGATCTCGCATTTCACTGAGTAATTGGTATTATTCAGATTTACATTGATACATGAGAAATAAGGATGCGGATTTCAGAAAAAAGAATAAGCATATAACTGTATACAAATACAGTTTAATAACCCCAAATATCTTTTCTAAATTTATGGATGACAAATCATCCATAAATTTGAAATGTCAATAGATTCCTCTTACATTTTGAAGTTGTATTCCACATATGTAATGATATTCTATCATTACATTTTGTTATTACTGGATCTGCATAAGACAGCATCCACGTATTCAAGTTTTGAAATGAAAGTGGAGCTTGTAAAAAAGGCTGAAAGTACACAGGCAGAGTCTTACACACATTTTGAAGACTTCATTTTAAACTCCCACTCTCATACAGATTTATAGGTAATGTAGAAGAAAAAAAAATGACAAGTAAAGATTGTGGTATTAAAAAATTAAAATTATGTTATTGTCTTGGGTTAAACATTGTCAATGGAGGAGAAGAACTATACCCATATTTGTTGAATCCCCTTATAACTGTTAATGGGGATTAAAATGTTTCTGCAGTTTCAATAATTATAAACTGCAATGTACCCATATCTACTAATCACAGAGTATAACAGTGTTAAAGGTAAAAACTGGCTAGGTCATGGAAAAGCTCCTCCATCAGCAGCCAAAGCTCACAAACTGAAATCAATGTAGCTAAGTCCAGCAGTACTTTTGGTGCATAAACCAATGTGAGTCCATGACTAATACCAAATTCAGCAATCAACTGAAACCCGGGTTGATCCTCAGTGTCTGAAAACAGTCACGGAATGTTTTATGCTGAAGGGATCCCTTCCATCATTCCTTTCTGCTTCCTTCTCAATAAAACTAGGTCTCTAGTCCTGTGAATCTCAACAGCAAAATACTGCATTTCAAAAGAATTATCTCTGCGTACAAGTACTACTCGTTTGAGTAGCAGCAACTTCAGTTTCAATGCCTGCCTGACAACTGAGACCTATATCATGGATTTCTAGTTTCTGAAAGTTTTGTAAATAATCAACAGATTCACAGTTCAGTCACATACAGAAGAAGGCTGATTACCTGAGGTGTACCAAAAAGGAATCTAATTCATGTGATCAGTGCTGCTTTTAAATCTACACACACACACAAAATTCTAAACATTTATAATATTAGTCCTTAACTTTAGCAAACAACATAGTTCATGTAAATTAAGTTACAGTAAAGGTTGGTCAAACCATGGCTTGTGACCACATTTAACTGGCAAATAATTCAAGTGCATCTTGAATAGGTGGGAAATATCTCACCTACTGTAATCATGTAAAAACTAAGTAAGCAGACTCATTAAGTGATCAGTGGAGAAACAGATAGGTAATTCATCTGTCCCTAAAATATCTATGGCACCACCATGATGGTCTGGAATCTCCAGAAGGTGATCCATCTCACCTAGCTTGGACATCTAACTCAAGGATGATAAATCACCCAAATGAAAATTTCCCTGTATCATCACCATGAACTTCAGTTGGAGCATAGTCAACCAGTTTGGATGAGACACCCTAACTATCAGTGTTTTCTCCAGACGACATAACTCCTAGTACTGGCATCCAGAAATATGAAAGAAGCTCTTCCTGGCCATAAGGCACGTGGAAATGAAACAATTACCCCTGGTGATGAGAAGCCCCTGTCTCACACAGGAGCCAGTTATGAGGAGTCCGTTTGATGTATGATAGCTTGTGGATATTAGTAGCACCTACATCACCTACTACAGGCTTTACAAAAGCCTGTAGAGGAATCTAACCAAAGCCGAGACTTGACTTTCCAAATGGTTGGGAACAGGCAGTCACGATGAGTGGCAGAAATACAAGTGCAGTGTGGGGCTGGGGTAGTGGGGATACAGGAAGGCTACCGGAGTGTGGGGCACATGAGGTTGAGCTCTTGACTTAGATGTATGAGCATGTGTTAGTGGAGATGAAGAGATTATGACTGCCACGGTGAGGTAATTAGAGCTGGATTCACAGAATCAGTTTAGTTGCATAACTTAAAATACATAACGTTATTCCACTTAAGTAATGTCACAGTAAGTAACATCTTACTCTGAAGAATACTCTGCAGCTACGAGCAGCTGAAATGAACTTTCAACAGCCTACTGGTTTTTGTTCTCCAAAATAATTATGTTGTGTTTTACCAAGATTCCTGGCCTCTACAATAAATTATCACAAGATGAGCAAAATGCTACATTTCACTACAAAAGACAGGAAATACAAAAATCTAAGCTGGTTATTTTTGGCATTAAATGGTTTGGCTGGAGTGGAGGAAGAGAGAACAGTCATTTCCAAGTATGTCCCGCGGCTAAAAAAGCTTCAATTTCAGTATCAAATATACTGTGTTGCGGGGTGGGGAAGAATCATATTTCCATTCAAATATGGAGTAGTAAAATAAATTTTAATACTTATCTTGGTTCTAACCACAGATTTGATATTCTGATAATGATACTTTGAATATTATGGGACATTTTAGTTTGGTGGGGAATGCAAGATAAGCTCTTCCCATGTATAGCCAGGCCTACTAAAAATAGCAGCACTAAAACCCCAAAGAAACTGAAATCTTTCTCTCTTCCATGCAGATGACAACATGCAACATGCAACATGACTTAAGTCTTTTCCTCTGAAATTTACCTTAAGCTGTATTGCTTACTCGATCAATATAAAGAATATACATTCTTTGTTTTCTTACCTGACTCCAGACCACCTGGAGAAGCAGCCAAGTTAGGACCACAGGCACAGAAAACCAGCCCATGTTGATCTCCAGTCAGCAGTTGCATGGACACAATTTCAGACCTCCTTGGTATTTAAGGCAGTAAAAATCATAAACAAAAACCTTTGTCCTTTCATTGGTAATTAACCTGCCTACCTTTTTCTTGTCCAGTAAGCAAAGTCCATCTTTACTACATTATAATAACTAACATATACTTGAACTATTCTTAAGCACTGTTATGAGAAAAAGCATTGGACACGAAGGGAAACACAGGGTGAAATGGACACAAGAAAATGGAAATACAGAGGAAATGGACATACTGAAATACAGGGAATTCCATTTAAAGATAAGAAAACCTTTTTTTTTTATTCTAATGGTTTTTAAGCGCTGGAGTAAGTTGCCCAGAGAAGTTGTGGAGTCTCCATCTTTGCAGACAGTCAAAACCCAACCAGATACAGCCCTGAGCGAGCTGCTGCAGGTGGCCCTGCTGCAAGCAGGATTGGGCTGGCTGATCTCCAGCGGTGCCTTCCAACCTCAGCCATCCTGTGATTCAGTGAATAAAGCCAGCACTACCTTTTGAACAACAGAAAGCTAGCAAGACTCTTGGCAGTTGAGACATACTAATAAATATGTATTTTTTGACAAAAAGTGAAAATGAGAAACGTGTGCACATTTAAAAAAAAAATATCTGTCAGCAACATAATTTCGGTATCTTGCTTTTAGAAAAAGCAACGTCATTTCTATTGTTGCTTATGTGAAACACTGTATTTGTCACTAACTCAAATAATGGTATTCTCCTGCATTATTTAAAAATTACATTATTTAAAAATTCCATACCATTGTACTATCACCACTCTCTGACTCTTTGGAGTTTTAGTTTCTTCCAACTTCAGTCATCTCTTCTGCTTACTAGCTGCTAGAGTGCTGAAGTTGCCAGTTTCTTCTTATGCTCTAAACTGCTCTTATGCTCAATTACGTGTGGTAATTGTATGATCAGACTGGGCTAACCTTTTACTTTCCCAGACCAACTATCTGGTTAGACCACTGTAAAAACTAAAAATGTTATTTACATTTTGTAGTGTAAATAGACTCCCAAACAATTATATCAAAATTAATAACATTTCCCATGCTATTTCAAGTATCAAAGCTGATAAGAAAGAACGAGTTGATCCTAAGTAATGAGGGCACCTGAGCAATTTCTCACTGCTCAGATCCATGCTTATTGCATTGCTGATCCATTGGGGAGTAGCAGTGGTAGATACTGTTTTTATAATGTTATGGGTTTTTCTAGAAAAGTAACACTAAGTATTGTAATCCTTTACCCACCAATAATGGTGGTGTCAACTGTTTCTCAAATCAGTCATGTTTGGAAGGTTGAACAGCTCTTCTGTCAAGGTTTCTTCTGCAAGTCCAGCAGTCCTTGAATGCTGCATGCTGTCATCTTCATCTGCTGGGAGATGAGGGTACAGGTCATTTTGGAGGCTCTCTAGGTTAGACTGGCTATGACCACGGTAACAGGTCCTTGGAACCAAATGGAACGGATCCATACATTGAAACATTTGGTGCTAAGAACCTGGCCATCTATGCCATACACGTCTCAAAGGATTTTACTTCACAGGCCGATTCTGATTTGGTCCCAAGGACTGGACATCAGTGGTGGCAACTGGACTGCATTACGTGAGGATCTGAAAAACATATTCTGGTTTAGTTCCAAAACGATTAAATTTGGACACACCAAAACTGCCTTGTGATGTGAACTAAAGCATGGTAAGTGGGAATGATGATGACACTTGCTTAAAAAGTACACTCCTGATCAAAACTAAAAGACTAATGCAGCTGCACCCATTATTCCTTGATTGTAGTACCTTACAAGTGTTTTCCTGAGATGGTAGAATATGAACTCAAATGAAATAGCACTTTCTTTGGTCTTACTACTTGGTGTTGGAAGAAAGCCTAAAAGCCTGTTTTTCTACTTCTTCGCTCCCTTTTACATGCAAATGATCAAGCCAATCTGCTCTCTGTTCCCACATCCCCACTTCTAAGATACATCAACCAGCACAGAGACCTCACACCAACCTTTTCACAGTAGGAGATGGGAGGATGACTGTCCTGTTACAAAAAGGGGCTGTATGAACCTCTGTGTCATGACCATCGCTGCTCTCAGGACTGGCTGAAAAGTGAGTTACCCAAAGAAAACACTAGAAGGTGTTGGAATTGGCACTTAGTGACATCAAACAGAGAAGTCACCAAAGTTATATACTAACCCTGCATTGTAAAATACTCCCCCTATACACATTTTTCCTCCAATTCACACTGCTTTTTAATTAATATTTGGATAGATGGTGAGCATTTTCAGATGTACAAAAAGAATGGCAGTCTTAGATTGTGCCTTTATTCTACAGTTACCAGGGCACGTAACAGCCCAAAGTAATGCACGTCCTTTCTTGACACTGTTGGGGACCTATGGAATTCAAGGATGTTATTTCCATTACCATTTTGATCTGCAGGTAGAATCCACCAGTTTTCTAACTACAAGCTCTATGTTTGAGGAAAAGCAAAAACATTAAACACAAAGCAGAAGGAGCAAGTCTTTAACTGGTTGATTGCTTTTTCCTTTCTTGCAATTCTTTGCCTTGAACATGTTCCACAACTTTTATGGGTACTAAGCTATCTAATGAGCCCTGAGTAACTATGAGAGACACCTGCAAAATCTGAGCTTTTGCCAGTCAATTACATTTCTTTCCCCATAGATCCACATGCTCCCACGCTGCTCACACAGAAGCAATGAAAAGGAAAGACATCAGAACCTGATGTGGAACTTGTTGCGGATCTACTGCAGTGACCGCTTGGCTCTCCTTCCGAGTTCACTTCCCTAGCACCAGACAGATGGGGACCACCCTGGGGGCAGACTGAGTGTTCCCTTGGACGGGCACCGTCTCTTTAAAGCCTGCCCAGTAGCACTGTTTCTGGTGGGCACTACTGGGGCACAGGTAGTGATAATACTGCATTGCTTACCCCCCTGCCTTGCTGTGGAAGAAGGAATGTTCATCAGGCGTTGTCCAATGCAGATGGGAAACATCACCTGTTTTAGTATTCTTCATAAAGTTACATCTGCAGATAATAATTTGGGGATAGACAGTAATGGGAGCAGAGAGACTGGGAAAAAATGAGTGAAGTACAGGAGAGAAAGAATGCTCTCCTTAAAAACCAAAGGAACTTCAAAATGTAATGCCAAAAAACTAGAGAACCATAAAAACAACTACAAATAGCTCTATGGGGACAGTGATTTTCTAGCATTTTTGGTAGGTAGTTTCACATTTGACTAGTTTTGTTGATCTTCTGTATTTCAGCACAGATACTGTGGTAATTCTGCTATTGGTATACTGCTCAGCAAACAATGGTGATTCATGGTTGCTTGTTGACATTTGGGTGGAACCTGACTGATCGTAAATTTTAGTGTCAACTTCAAGTGCTATGAATTCATTAAATATTCTTGAAAAGTGCTGGCTTGTAGAGCGTTACGTACCCCACTTAGCCGTGCTTATAGACCAAATGTTAAAGAGTAGGAGTATACTCAAACAGTCTATTATTCTCAGATGGCAGATTGTTCCTTGCCCTGCCTCGAGCTCCCTGCATTATCCTGCACAATTAGTTTCATGTTTTCAGTTAATCTCCCAAATGTGGATAACACTGTAATAGTATCTCCTTGGCTGATAAGGCAAAAGCAGTAATGAAGATAAGAGTTGTCAGATAAACCTACAAGATAAGAGACCCTCAATCAAATCCAAAATTTTTCAAGTTGAACAGCTAAGTACTTCAAGTTAAGACACTCCAATGTTTTCAAAACCTAGTGGATGTCACATGGAATACGATGTAAGAAAGTGAAAATCCCAACATATCAAATACAAGTGTTCCATCTTCTTGCAGAGGAGCAAAGAAGGCATGTTTGCTTTGATTAAGGGTTATCAAGAAAACAAAGCAGACCTTCAGTTTCCTCGCACTGCTTAGCTACAGGTAAATTAAAAAGCAAGGTTAAAAAGCAAACAGCAGAAGCTTGGGTGTGCAACATTTCATCCCTTCCTGCCCACTGCCACTCCAGACATGTACTTTAACCATTATCTTTTATTTTGTGTGAGAAAACAATCTTTCGTAAATCAAATAATTACTCATACAGGATTACACCTCTCCCCCTTTCATGGGAAAGTGAATCATGTCTGACATGTTTTCACACAAACATATTTTATGGTAAATATGAATCAGATTACAGCGTGAAACAAACTGTGACTGATACACAGCTACTGAAGTGGCTGTAGCCAGCCACTAAGTATCATGCCACTGCAGAAGCATACTCCAGGGACACTTCATCCTCTCTGAGAATGGAGCATGAGCCTTAGCAGAAGAATTTCCCTCTTCATTCCAGAGGCCTGCAGCAACCCCAAACTATTGCACGTGCTGCCAGGGAACAACTTTAAAGGCCTAAGCAATACAAAGGGTTACGGAAACATACCTGTACTTGGCACCTGGTGGACCTCATCCCCGCAGCAGATGGAATTAGCGAGGTCGTTGCCATGCGTGCAGCTTCAGCGAGCAAGAAGCCAGGAATCGGCGATAACCCCCGGCGCTCACGACGGCGGAATGCAGCAGTCCTCAGCTGCCCTCGTGTGACGCCGGTGTGCACTGCAGCGCCTCGGGCTTGGAGGCGACCCCTAAAGAACGCCTTTGGGGAAGGAAAGGTCCTGCAGGTAAACGGAGGTGGCGTGAACACGTTACGGTTTACGTTCACTCGTGAACTGGGGAGCGCTCAGGTCTTCCCGGAGTGGATCCCTGGGGGAACACAGCTTATTTGCCACAGGTGATAAAGCACCCCAGTAAACCTGCAAGTTGGAGGTTTTAAAGTTAGAAAGATCCTTTCTGTAGATTGAAATGATCCCAGTCACTTAACCTCTAAAACATAGGAAAGATTTATGACGTTTTATGAAATACCTGGATAGAAATCCCGTATCTAAGAGAGTCTCAGAGTACAACTCCTTAGTGAATTAGCATCCTTAAATACTATCCTTACTTAGAAACAAGCCAAAAATAGTCAGTGCCCTCTTGTGGTTTGACTTACGAAAGAAGAAAAATTCACAAAAGAAACTTAAGTTGAATACAACTGAGGTGGCACATAAAACACACCTTCTGCGACACTAGTGCCACAGAAGCTACCCTGGAGAAAAAACCCACCGTCTTCCTACTGTCTTCTGCCCACACGTGCAAAACCAGAGAACCTAATGCAAGGCTTTCTGAAAAACAAGTACTCATTGCCATTAAAGACCCTGTCTGCATGAGATGGTTTTGATCTTAAACATCATCCTAATCTCTTCAATGCAAAAAGACACCCCCCAATGAAAAAAACAAAACAAAAAACCAACACCAAAGTAAATACTTTAAAAAGCATTTTAAAGCAATAAAATCTGACTTTCAGATTCTTTCAAACTGCAAAAATTCTGAGATATATAAACTCCTCCAGCTGTAGAAGCAAAGATGGCAGGCAAACTCTGGAAATTATTGATGCTAAGTTTCTTAGTTACTGTATTTACCCCTGAGGCTCACATCAGCCCCCAGATGTTGAGGGCACAGCCAGAGGAGCTTATAAAACATACAGATTACAAAACCATACTTAGCAGCTAAGTCATATAACCTTAGTTATCCAGTTGCTGATTAACTTTAAAAGACAAAAAGGGGAGTGGGAGGGAAACAGCATAAACTCAGGAGAAATGCTGTAGGGAAATACATACAGAGGAAAATGGGTGGTGGGACACTGGAACAGGTTGCCCAGAGAAGCTGTGGATGCCCCATCCCTGGAAGTGCTCAAGGCCAGGCTGGATGGGGCTTTGAGCAACCTGGTCTGGTGGAAGGTGTCCCTGCCCGTGGCAGGGGGATTGGAATGAGGTGACCTTTAAGGTCCCTTCCGACCCAAACTACTCTATGATTCTATGAAAAAAGAGAGAGACAGAAACAAAAAAGAATGTAAATGAATAGTGAGGAGCACTTTTCTCTTGCTTAAGCATCCTCACAAGCCACAAAAACCATATTCTGTCACTAAGCCCTGGGAAATGGGCTGCAGTTTCATGGAGCTAAGGAATGCATTCTAAACGTATGCAGAGGATTTAAGGCAAAGATTTAAAATTGAATTACATATCTTCCACAGGATGCATTTTGCAGGGATGACCTTTTTTTTTTTTCTTTTTCTCCAGTTTCCTAACAGCTTGGGGAATGGTGGAGGAATAAGCATAAAATTTACTTTCCTAGCTTTTTCCTGATCATGTCCTCAAAAACAGAGAAATATGACTGTGGAGGAAGAAAAAAAACCGCAAAAAACAACATTACAGATAGAATAAGGCTGGTTAGGGCTGGAAAATGAAAAGATGAAAACAGTTTGAGGAGAAACAGTAGACCTACTTTACTTATGGCAGTGGCGGGAGAAGCCTATACTTTGACTTAAAGTCTGGTTATTCACTGGGAAGCAGCAATTTTAACATTATTAAAAAACCTTCTCATAGCAGAGGCCTGAATTTTTCTCCTAAAGTTTTCAAACATACCCACAACAGGACACCAAAGAAACCTGCTATCTAGAGCAAGTTTAAATGTACACTGTACAGAGAACAGACTACGTAGTGTTTGTCCCTTTTCATCAGTTTCTCCAATTCCAAAAGAAACCTGAAGATGCTTTTGTCAGATACTCTTGTAGCCCTGCTTGCCTGCAATAAAACAACCCTTGGCTGCCAGGTTTGGCAGCTATTTCACAGATGGCACAGTATTTACAAGACACAGCAAACAGCACATTTCTTACGAGCACCCACGAATTAGTGTGTCTGTTTCAGCATAAAAAAAAAGGATACAAAAAACACACTTAGCTGTACTCTTTTATAGCAGTCCTCACAGACACTTACGTGTTCAAATCTTAACTCTGAAGCCATATCTAAAAAAAAAAAAGGGACCCAGGAATGCTTCCGAAGCACAGAAAACCTTCCAGCCCTGACTACCTGTCAGAAGTTGACCTGGGTGCACAAAGGTCACCCTCTCCTCCTGGGAATGAAGCCCTGGAGCAGGGCAACAGGGGCTTCTACAGAGCTCACATATCCTACAACCAACATGTTGCCAATGAGAATCAAACGCACTGAGTGCATTCTCTCTGAATAATGAAATATGCATTGCTGTAGTAGAAGGAAATCAAATGGAATCTCTAATAAAGGGCTTATAACCAGATTTAGAAGATACAGTGATTTATTTAGAGCTCAGAAAACTAGATTCCAAGGGGAGAAAGAACAATAAACAAAAAGTAAATTTGCATAATTTTGCTATATTTCTATAATTCAAAATAAGGCTTTAAGTCAATTCCATAACCATATTATCACCTGTATGCCCTTAGAATGTAAAAGCACAAGAAGTAACTACGGTTGTTTCAGTTCAAAAATACGGGGTGGAAGAATAAATCATCTAGATGCCACCTTGCTAGTCCAACAATGCAACCAGCCCAAACTTACTGACAAGTCTTTCCTCAGAACACCATTAACCCTTCTTAGTAAATCTACCTTTAAATAATGAGGTTTGCTATTGGCCCAGAGCGTTACATACCTCTTTCTCTCTGCCTTTAAGGATGTTATTTCTCTATTAACATTACATGGCACAGCAACTTACAAACATGGAAGG
Organism: Falco rusticolus; assembly: GCF_015220075.1. Taxonomy (NCBI): domain Eukaryota; kingdom Metazoa; phylum Chordata; class Aves; order Falconiformes; family Falconidae; genus Falco; species Falco rusticolus. Next base: position 51,948,432 of record NC_051189.1, read on the forward strand.
GAAAAAAGAAGTATAAAATAAGTTTTGGCCAACTTATCTTTTCTGCTTCATAGAAATATCTTAAGATGTGATATAAGTTAGCTTGTCAGCTCATTAATGGATCATGAGCCACAACTCATCGGTTCCAGCAGCATACATGCCATTCTAATCATTCAAAGTGTGAAGGCATACAACTGACCACGTACTTAAGTTTAGAAAGCATCTAAAAGGGAAGAAGTAGCATAAAGGAGACTGATCATCTTTATTATGCAACAAAAAGACAAAGAGAAAATAAAATACTTTAATAGGAGAAAAAATAGAAGGAACAATTCAAACATAACATGGCATATTGAAACCATACACAATGCAACATGAACATGAAAACATTGTTAAACAGCAATCTTCTAGTAAAGATTGCATGTTTTGAGTACAAGCATCACCCACCACAAATACACAGCTTTTTGTGCATGTCTGGGTTTCAGTGAGAAAGATCACGACCAGCACCATCACATTTAAACAGACTGTTTCGTTTTCATTAAACGCTTACCTAGTGAATGTATTGGATGCAACCCCTTCATACTAAAAGTATAAAAACTTCAGCAAGGCAGTGCCTGCCAATACAGATTTTAACATATGCAAATAAAGAGGATAAAAATTTTGCAAGTTTTTTTTAATATTGCATTTATACACACTTGTTGCTTTAAAATGTGTATTCAAGTCTCTCGACATTTAAACATGACTAAAATGCACAGCAACTATGCACCTAGTGACAACTAATTATTGCTATAGAAAAATTTGTTTCCCAGAGTTTTAAAATAGATGTTAATTTGTTCAAGTAATAGAAATAACTAGTTCCAGTGTCCATGAGGCATTCTGAATCTGTATTGGCTGTAGGCATTTATTGCCAGTTCATAGAAATATTTTACTGAATCTAAAAAAGTTAACTAAACTTACATATAACTATTAAATTCCTTAGGAAATGTATGCAGTAATAAAACCACCACGGTAAGCGTTTTTAAAAAGCTAAAACTTTAGCATCAGGCTACCTTGAAAATTCCTTTCTGTCTAAGGGCACTATTTCATAGCTGGCTTTACAGAGCAAGAGAGAAAGTAAAAATCCAAACAACTTTCAGTTGGGTCAGTGAACCACTCCAAATCAGCATGTGGTCACACAAGTACTAGAGCTGAGAGACAAGTGAGAATATGCAGACAAGAGTATGGGGGGCAAACAGGCAAGTTGGAGTACAAGATCAAAGCATGGCCCGCTGTCAAAATACTGCATTAAGTCAGTAACAAAATGCAAGACATGTTAAGCTGTTATAAAAACGATATAACCTCCAGACGTTTCTGAAATAGCCAACTCTCTCTGTATGTTAGCCAGCTATGACTTCAGCAATGTTTTACACTCTTAAAAAATATAAGGTAGTAACGTTAAGTTACAGTGTATATTGTTTTAGTTCCAACACTCAACAGGCTAGAACCAAGATTCAGTTCTGAAATCAATTACATTGCAGAGTGAGGCATTTCAATCTTACCAGTTTTGGAATATGAAATAGCCCAGTATTTAAAGAATAATCAAAACCCCTATTTGGAGAGCAAATGGGAGCCAGGGCACAAGAAGCCTACTGTACTTTGGCTGCACAACTGATATTATTACACAGAAATCACCAACTAGAGTAGGAAAATTACTGGGGATGTTTTCCACCACATATACAATACCCATAAAGTAAGGCTTGACAACAGCTGATGGTGACACAGGATGAAAAGTCAGTCCCAATAGATACTCAGAACAGTCTCTATTTAAAACTCCAAAATGTAAGCTGTGCAGCTTGCTTTCCCCTTCTCCCCATTAGTATTAAATAAAATACCTCAAAGTTCTTTTACAGATGGATTTTCCATTTAAATTCAAAATTGCATTATTGCTGTTTTCTGATTTTAATGACAGTCTTGCTGGGAATGTGGAAATCTAGAATAGGAACTCTTAAAATATGTTAGAGCAAGTTTTTCTTCTCAACTGTTCTTTCAAGCCTTTGGATACAGGAGATGACCAAGTTTTAAACAGTCTTACCAAAATAAACAAGTTAATTTATGAGCGTTGGTAGGTCTGAAGCCAGTTAGTTCTCTAGTTACACAGCCTTCCATGAAAGGCAGGACCAAAACTTGAATTCCAAATACAGCAACAGAAGTTTGTAAAAAGTTCTAACAAAATGAAAAACTAGCTGGTCGCAGTCATATACCCAAAAAGTGTATCTTTTGCATGTCATCTTGAATTTCTCACAAAGTACGTCATCTTCCTTATAGTTGGGAGTACAGGGGAAACTCCTGACCCATCACTTCAGGAAGGAAGTATCCTTTCTCAGTTATGCTCCAAAAGGGGAAAAAAATAGATATAATTATTCCCAGGCAATGGCATCATTCTTTCTCAGTGAAAGGTGGAAAAAAAAACCTGCTCTGCATTGTTGATCTATAGAAAACAAATATTTTTATTTCTGAAGTTGTTGTTATTTTCATTCACATTATAACAGTAAAAAACAAATCACAACATCAAACAAAACTTTGCTCTTGGGCAGGAGGAAAAAACTTTCATCTCATAGATAGCTTAGCAGATGACAACTGAACTTAAACTCAGTGCAACAGAGCACCTCTGCATGTCTTTCTAAAGATACTTTCAAAGTTGGTTTTGGTGAATTAAAATACCTGACATTATAAAAGAAGCCATGTAATTAGCACAGTAGTAAAAGTTAGAGAAAATAAGACAACAGCGAGCGGTTCCAAAAAGGTCCCTAAATACACAGGGCCAGATCTCAGTAAAGATGTCAAGCTTGAGTTTCAGCAAAATCATTTATGAAAAGTCCTTATGAACACACAAAAAAATTAAGCCTGAAAAATGGTTACTGAATAGCATTTTTATTAATATACACTTCAGATCAGTAACAGAATTAATGTAATTTTTCTCTCAGATAATTAGTAAGATGACGGGGGGCTATACTTTAAAAGTTCACATGACAGGATTCTTGAACCGCATTTTGGTATTGGGCTTCTTCATCAAGCTGAAGATTCTAAACAAAACAAAAACATAATCAAAATGGACAAATACTCAAGATGTACCATAATCCTTAGCTTAATCATTCATTTTCCACATTTTTACATAGGAATTAGCACCTAGATGAAGACTTTCCATCTTTATGTGTACTAATGATTGTTTATGTTGCACAGTATCTTTTACTTAACCAAGTACCAAGAGATACATGAGATGGGAGAAGAATCAGAAGAGTGGGGCAAGGCTCATTAAGCAGAAGGGTCCATCTCCTCTCCCTGGCACAATTACATTACAGAACAGCCAGCTCAGGCAAGCTGACTGTCACACAATTCTTAGAACAGGGCTTCCAACCAGCCATAATATCCTTCGTTAATAAAACCAAAATGTGATCCCCAAACAACAGTAATCATAGATTGTTGAGAATATACTGCTTCAAATGAGAAAGAAAACACGTAGCACAAAAGATGGGTGGTTAACCCTGCCACTTTTGAAGAGCTATCTTGCAAGTCATTAATAGGCCAAAGTAATACACCTTTTTAATGCAATTCCAGCAGCTTCCCAGTTTTACATCCTCAAACATGCAAGATGCACTCATATTATATTGAAGAGTCCAATAGTTCTTTGTCACAGATCACTCAACACAAAGAACCATATGCATCACCTTTGCCATCTTTAACCAGTAAGGCTGCCTATGCCTCAAATACTATGCTTGTCCCACACAAAGCTCAAGCAGGGTACCCCAAAGCCTGTCAAACTCTGTAGAAACTACAACACAAACTCTCTAGCTCTCTGGTCCCACCTGCAAATCAAATGGTTGGCTTGACTTATGATCCATCCCCTGTCTACATCTGTGTATGTAGTTCTGCACCTGCTCCAAGGTCATTTACCCAAAGCAAGACTAAAAGGCGGCAACCAGAACAGTGATTTAATGACGTATCTCTTTTTCACATTGCAGCCTCTCTCACAACACTCTGGAAGAGAGGCTGTAGCAGCAATACCAGCTAGTCAAGCTGCACTTTGAGTCCTGAGAATTGTGATTTTGGCATTTCTGCCATAAAAGGTCAAAAATGTCAATAAAACAGAGTAGCGTCTATTTTATTTCCCCCAGAAGCAGCAGCAATAAACTGTTTTGGAGGAACAAATAGTTCTGATTGAGAACACTAAGCTAAAGACTTAAGTCATCAGTTTGGAACAAAGCTTAAATGTTGACAACACCTATTCCCAGTAGCACTTCATGTTGGTAACAGGAAGTTTAAGAACAGACAGGCCTACTTCTGAATTCTGTACAGTGCAGGAACACAGCATATCCAGAGCACAAACACGTTTGGTACAAATGTTTTATTTGGCATTTTAATTTGTAGAAAAAAATTTACCATTTACTCCCCTATGCATCGAAGAAGAAAAAGCTTACCACAAATTCTCCGTAGTCAAACCGGTGTCTTAGATTTAGATGGCTAACAAGATTTCTAGTAACCTGGTTAGTATCTGCCCAAGGAAGAGATACACAAATAGGACAAATCTGAATTTGGAGAGGAAGGGGAAAGAGAGAGAATTAAAAAAAAAAGTTATTGGTAATACAGAATGCATTAAACACATGTTCTACAGGAATAACTAGTCTACTACTCATTCACAACCAAAACAAAACAGCCATGTTCACATAGAATTGTAGTCATAAGTATTCTTTTCTTCATTTGTGTAACATTCAAAAATTACATTTCAACTTGCCAAATTTTTTAAGTGTTTCTCTTTGGAGTAGAGGATTATCATGTCTGTCTGGTACTGTTTTTGTCAATTTCTGTTGTTTAAAGTTTAAAAAAAATGTGATTACTGCATCCTACTTATTGTTTGGGAGAACTGTCATACGACTGAGATCATCAAGTAAGCCAAAAGAAAAAATAACACACCCTATCCAGATGAAAAGAATAGAAAACCAAACAGATTTTTCTCCTTCAGTCCCTCTGATTACCTTAGATTACTTTTCAAGTAACTACAGGTTTCACATGAAACAATAGTTACATTACAAATGGGATTCTATTGAAACAGATCTGAAATACTAAATGAAGAAGAGTGTCAGGCTCAAAAACCGAGTCTGTTTCACATCAAGATAAATGAGACAGAAAAAGTCCGAAATGCCTTAGAACCGACAAGCTGGACAAGAAACATTATCACATGAAAGTCACTCAAGTTACATGCACTGCATTAAGTATATTGCCTTTCTCAGACCACAGTGATCTTTACAGATACAGAATAGCTACTGCACATTTTAAATTGTCCATGTAATTATAATGAAAGTAGCTTAAGAAGCATACATAAGCAATTCTACTTACTACAGGAACTATCTGATAAAGATGTCTATTATTACAGTGATCCAGCAAGCGTTGTCTGGTAAAATTGGCTTCCTGACACAAGGGGCATTTGAAGGTTGGGTGTCCACTGTAAAAAGAAATACGCAGTATTAAACAAAATAGTTTTAGAAATAGTATTACAGAAAGCTTAATTCATCTGTTGTCTTGTCATTGCTTTCCCTTAATTTGATAACAAGAACACCCCATCCTCACTGACATAGTAGGGGATGTCGTGGACTTCCAGTGTTACTACCAAATTGCAATTTAAAGCACATTTCGTATTTTTATGCCTAAATGCATTCTTCTGAGACTTGGACTTTAGAAAATTCTTTTGTTCCAACTGCATCTGCACCCTGCTTTTAGTTACTGGTAACATCTTTTAGTGCGTACCCTTCAGGAAAGTACTGAAAAAAACAAAATTCTTACATATAGATGCAAATGTAGAAGAAACTATGGGGGTATTTTAATACAACTTATTGTAGGTTTTTGTGTGAGTTATTTTTAAAGTTAGTAGAAGCTTGCACTATGACTATCTGGATCTGTTTTAATAATAACAACAGAAAAACAAGCGGCCTACCTTGTTTCTCCTTGAAGTATTTGATTACTAGACATCTCGCCATTATCAGATATTGCATCACTTCTGCTACTTTAAATGAAGTCAAGAAAAAAGAAAAAACAATGAAAATTGAGATTATTTTACTCTACTATCAAAATTTTTATAAGCTTCACAGTAACAGTGTGGGGGAGGAATCCATTAAGCCCCATTAATTTCAAGGTAAAACATACGGCAGCACATATTTTAACTCTCACAGCTTTTCCTTTGGATCAAGGTTTGTCTCAGTATTTAGCTACCATGATGACCCTTGGTGGAATACTACAAAACTTTATAGGAAAGTGGTATACAATACAACAAACATTTAGCCAACAAGAACGGCACTGGAGATTACAGCCAAGTAGCTCAAAAAGCATTATGAATTACGCGAATGTAAGACAGGCAGCATCTTCTAAATTTTTTGACTTAGATCTATGTAAATAGGCATTTAACTGCCATGTGTTTACACAAATAATTGACAGCTTTCAACTACAACAAGATAAATTTTCTTACACTGAGTATAAACTAAATTATTTTCTAAAGTAAGAGTGACAGACAGGAACATTTTAGAAAGTAAAGTTGACCACATATGCACCTCTAGCTAAGCCACAAAAACTGCTCAGACACTGATCATTCTAAGACCATGAGTATTTACAGTCACAAATCTGGTCACTGTACATTTTTTATACTTCTGTAATATTATAAACACAGGTATTCTACTGTGGTGTAGTCAGTAAACAGTGATATAACAATATCCAGACACTTTGGTGAAACATTGCTGCAGCTAGTTCTGGTAACAGCTTAAACTTCCGCTTTCAATATGCTGATGGGTTGAAAACCAAACACAGAAGTTCAGACTGCTAAAAATAGAAAACAGATGTCAAAAGAAAGTAAACAAAGGACAGGCTATATATAATAAAACCCTATGAAACTAATATGTAAAAAAAGGTCTTCAAAAATAAGCAAAAATCCCCAGCCAAACTAAATACATCAGTGAGAAGGTATGAAAAAAAGTTTTTTAGCCTTACTGCCTGAAAACAAATGATACGTGTCATTTGTATTTTATGGTGTGTAACGTACTGGAGTTCCTTATACATTTTATAAGAGATCAGTTCAAAAGTTCAAAAGAAATTCAATCAGAAAGCAAAAGCTTGCACAGTTATGTTTTGAAACAGGATACCCACTAAAACAGACTTAGGAAAGGCGGGTAGGGGTGGGGTGGATGGGTAAAGAGAGAACTTCCCTGGGGCTAGATATTACGAAATATGTTACCAAGTAAGCTGCTCGAACGCTGTCAAGGCAAGGAAAGCAAGCTACAAATTCTATACACCTTTAGGAGTCCCTAGAAGACATTTCAAACCATCATGCAGAAAGGTTTTCTTCTGTATGCTAAGGGTGAAGAAAAAGACCTAGAAGAACCGTCAGTTTTTTTAAAATCACAAAAATATGGACAATAATTGTTGCAAAAAGAAAGCACACCCTGGAAAAAAAGAATACTTTCTGGGGGCAGGTGAGGGGGAAGAAGAAGATGCATTATTATACATAAAACACCCTAATTACCTGTTCCCTGTTGAATCTTGAGAAATCTGTAAGTTTGGAATAATAGAAGAAACACCATATTCATCCTGATACTTCTTACACGTTTTATAATGCTGTCTCATCCACGAAAATCTAACCTGTAAATGAAATGCCAAATTATTGAATTTATACTAAACAATCCAGGGATAGAAGGAAGAGAGAATTCTGCCAACAGAAAGCAATGCGTGCAGGAATTATATAGACATCATATGCAGCAGAAACAAGAACCTGCGTCTCCCCTCTCAACATGAACACTTTCCTCAACGGGAGATCTTCAATTCCTTTTTCCATAGAGCTTCTGTCACACTGTGAGATTGGAGAACATTCCCACTCCCCAAATCCCCAACAGCCAGGCATCTGAGAGCTCTCTCAGGGGTGAAAGATGCAAGTGAACTCCATTTAACTGAAACAAAGTCACAGAAACTATACCTCCCACATCCAGGATCAGTAACTGATGAGCTACAACAGAGACGGACCGTGAGGATGGGATAAGCACCACTGCTCCTTCAGTCTTCTCTGGCCTGCTATTACCTTGTGCAGAGTAAAATCTTTCTGCATTGGGTGTGTTCCAAGAATATATAACTTTTCTCTTTTGGGGGTGGGGAAGAGGTGAATGAACACCAACTTAAGGCTGCCTATCCATCTTAAATGCAAGGTAAGCCAAGGAGTTCCTTAGATTTGTCAGAAGACAGCTGTACTGGACATGACCCAAGTCAGAATTTCAGGTCCAACAACACTATCAGAAAATGCTCGCAGGTTTAGAGGCTGAACAAATCACATCTCACACACCTGTGCCTAAATTCCATTAAAGTTCTTCTTGGGATCTGTTTGGTTCTTCCCTCCTGTTTACCAGCTTGCTACCGTTTCTTTCTCCCAGCTTTTCATCCTAATGAATCATGTGGTACAAAGCAAGCAGCTCAGCTTTCCACTAGTGCTAGTCTTCACATTGGCAGAACTAAGTCCCAAGTGAAATGAAACAAGCAAAAAGACTATCTGGATTTGATGCATTTTGATGTAAACAAAATGTGTGGCTGAAATCCTGCATCCTTTTGTACTAGAAGGCAGATTAGTCTTTATTTCAGTGGGGGTCAAGATTTCACCCAATGTTCTGAAAATAATGACCCCTTTACAAAGGGAACGAAGGGAACACATTGATGGGGCGGGGGAAAACTACATATGATTGTATGAACACCAAGAGTAATTAACCCATATGTATTGGTTTTAAATTTTACAGTAGCTCTAAGCACTTCTCACAATGAAAGTTTCTGAGGTCTTCCATGTATCTGCAATTCTAATTTTCAGTTGTCTAATTTCTCTTTTTCCAGTTTTATAGCTATATCCTACCTTCACATTGTTTTGGGGAAGAACTGGCACTCCACTTAAAAGGTCTTTATAGACAATACAAGGATCCTCTTTCAGTTTACACCTGTTAGGCATACCTAGCAGGCACTGCATGCCTGGTTATATGCACAAGCCATACAAAGCCAAGTTCAAACTGCTATAGGCTCTTTAGCTCCAAGACAAGAAGGACACACGGTAAAAGTGTGTCTGGTCAAAAATAAGAAAAAATAATCCAACTTTTTGTAAAGTGTTACTCTACCTGCTTCTCACAGCATCTACAGCCCCCAGAAGCTTTCTTCATACTGTTTTCAACATCTAGAGCCCTTTTGGGATAGGTTCTTTCTTTTTTAGTCACGCTCCCCCGGCAGAGAGGACAGTGTGTTCCACTTTCTCTGATAGCTGTCAAGAAGCACTTCCTGCAAAACCTGAATTAAAAAGTTACCACAAACACAAGTTAGCAAAGTAAGGAGAGTTAGATATTTCGTCCTTGAAGAGAGCTGGGTGATTATTGAGGGGATGGGGGAAAACAGGTATTTGAGTAATAGAGCCCACCGAACACAAATCTTTACAGACATAAGCACAAGGCAATAGCGGCGCTTACAAAGAACTATACGGAAACCAGGGGCACGTGACCATGCACTTGAGGTAAAGCTCGCACCGACCGGTGCTCCTGAGCCGGACTGACCGCTAATGAGAGATTAAATGGCGCATCAAGCACGTGAGATTAGGAAAATCTTATCAGAGCAACTGCTGTTCATTGTCCTTACGGGAGCCAAAGGCCGCTGCGGAGGCGCCGAGCCCCGAGCTCCCGCAGGCCCCGCGCCCTCCCGCCCGCCCGCCGCGGCCATCCCGCCTCTCCACCGAGTCGCGCTTCGCAACGAAACGTTCCCCTGAAAAACGCGACGGCGGCGCACTGAAAAGAGAGAACAGCTAGCTTCGGTCCTCGTTCGGAAACGAACAGGAAACTACGAAGCCGAAACCGCGAGTTAGGTTAGACGTGCGAGATGCGTTTCCACCGGCAGGAACACTCGGCCGCCACCCATCAGGCAGCCGGGGCGTGCTCCAAGAGGCGGCTGCTCTAAGCCGCCGGTCGCCGTCCGCTACAAAAGAAAGAGGCGAGGGAAGGCTGGGGCAGCCCCGGGCACGCCAGCCCCGAGGCCGGCTCCCGGCGGAGGCGTGTCAGCCCCCGCGGCGGCGGGCGGCAGCAGCCGGCTCCGCGGGTCCCGCCGCGCCTCCCGGCTCCCGGCGCGGCCGGCGCCGAGCCCAGGGGCTGCGCGCTGGGGGGGCAGAGCAGCGCCAGGCGGACACCCGGCGGAGGCGAGGCGAAGCGAAGGCTTGTGAAGGGGGCGGGGGGGGAGCGCGGGGAGGGGGGCGGCAAGGGGGAATACCCACACGTGCTGGCAGTTCGCGGTCCTCACGGGCGTTTTGAACACCTCCTGGCAGACGGGGCAGTAAAAATCATCCTCGCTGAAGCACTCCGCCGCCGCCGCCGCCGCCTCGGCTCCCTCGGCCATGGCAACACGTCAGGGCCTCGCCGTGAGGATCGGGGACGAGAAACAAGCCCCGCCCCAGCGAACCGAGCTCCGCTCCGCTCCCTCGGGGCGCCGCCGGGCAGCCCGGGCCGGGCACGGGGCGCGGGTCGGAGGGCGCCGGGGGGCCGGGTGAAGACGGCGGGTGGGCACCTGGCGCCAGGTGGGAGGCCGGGCTGCGGCGGAGGCGGCGGGGGAGCGGGCCCGGCCTGCGCGCCGCACGCCCCGCCCCTCCCCGCCCTCCCTCCCCGGCCGGGAAGCGCCCCCGCCCCGCGCTCTACCTGGCGGCGTCCGGCGGGGGAGCCACCGCGGCGGCCGTTCCCTCCCAGCCGCGGCTCCGGCCGGGCTCCCGGCGGCACCCACGCCCCGCCGCCGCGCTCCCGGAGGGCAGGGGCGGGACCGGGGCTTGGGTTTCCATGGCGATCGCCTCCCGGCCCGGAGGAGCTGCTCTGACACGCCGGGGCGGACTCCGCTCCGCCCTGCCCGGGGAGACTCCCCCGCTCCGCCCGCCTGCCGCCCGGCGCCGGCCCCCCCGCCCTCCCGGCCCCGCGGGTGACGGCGCCGCGCACCTCCCCTTCCGCGGGCGCCTGCGGCCGCGCCGGACAGGGCCGAGGGCCGGCGCCTCCGTGGCGGCGGGCGGTCCCACCACCCAGTATATGCCCGCCCGGGCCGGGGCTCCTCCGGTGCCAGGCGGCGACCTCCGGCTGCTGCCCCGCACGGGAGGGCAGCGTTTACGACCACCTTCTGCGCAAATAAGGCAACAGCGAAACCGTTGCTGCCTAGTTTGTCGCTTATTCGTAGATCGGCTGATACTGGCGGTGATGTTACGCGGTAATATTAGTATTATCTGGGCCAGGATTTCTGCCTCCTGAACGATGCTGACAGAACCATAAGTCAGCAGTGCGACTGTGCGCATTTCTTCCAGAATAAGGAATTATAAGAATATTGTTACAGCAATACAGTGGTGCCAACTCATTTCTCCAGGCAGAGAAGGCTTTGGGCCTGTGAAGCATGTCTGTCACTGACCTCATTTGCTTATCTGCCGAGTTATATTCAACAAACAAAATGTGGGCAATGGTCTAAAAAGAAATGGATTTGTAGCAAGTATATCAATTACAATAATTTGTAAAATTGTATTCATAATAAAATTAAGATTCAGGCTAGTCCTGGTCTCTCACCCTGTATCACAGATGTGGGACAAGGGTTGAGGAGAAGTAGGTCCAGCACCTTCTCTTCCCCCATCTCCTTGGGACTGCTGCTGTCTGTACCATAGCTAGGTGTCCACAGGGGATCGCTGGGTGGGGAGGTCCCTCCCTCTCTCACCTGAGGCTACACTTTTGGGGAAGAGAGAGTGCAAAGCACCAAGATCTGTGGTTCACATAGGCCTTCAACTTCCAGCATTTCAAAAGTGTTTAGGCCTCAAACATCCGTCAAAGCTCCTCCTTGTATCTGCCAGTGATTGGCAGTGAGAGGCAATGCCCACACCACCATCTCAGGGTTTCAAGGGGAGAGAGGGAACTGCAGGAAACTAGGCTGAAGTTCAGGTCTCCCTTCAGGTGAGGATGAGAGGTGAACCATCCTGTGAGGATGCTGTCCCGGTTCTCTTCCTCAGGATCTATCACAATTACTATTAGCTAAAAATGCTAGTATCTTCCTAAGCAAAAGCCAATGAATGCCCTGAATACCTTCTTTTTAGACCACACGGAGGCAAAATTTGAATGCCTCTGAGTACCACGAGGTCTGAAAAACTGAAGAGAAGCATGTCTGAAGCAATGGGCCCAACATAAGAGTTAAGTCACCTGGGCTGCAGTACTTACTGCCCATGTTTCAGGTCAGGGGAAAAGAACTCCTTCCTAGGCAGGGATCTTCCAGAAGACAAGCCTGGGATTTGAAGCGTTGCAGTAAGAGGTCCTCTTGCAATTTTGGCTGTGCTAGCTCAGGAGGTTACTGCTCCCCTGTGCTCTTCACTGCTCTGTCAAGGGTTAGCTAAGCTGCTAATGGGCTGGCAAAACCCCCTGCTATTTAAAGTGATTAACTGATTATCTCCTTCCCTGAAATGAAGTAGGAAGCCAGGCTGGTAGATCTGAGCAGGCTCAGGATGGGTAACATGTGGCAGTAACCTCTTCAACAGTGCAAGTACAGCCAGAAGAAGACATAGAACTATACCTTAAGTGGGAAATAGCCTGCAGAACACTTCTTGTGTTTTTTGTGTCAGTTAGGACTACAGCACAGCTGTATAGCCAGCTTCAGATGTGCCCTATCCATGCTGTGACAGTACGTTAAAAGGAAGAATTACAGAAGCCTGAGTGCAGATGCTACACAACCACCTTGTGTTACTCATTGAGTGAGAGGCCGCATGGCCTTTGGCCTCAGCATGTGAAAGGCTGGCAGAGATGGGCTTCCCAGCCTTTTCCATCTTCTCGTATGACTTCAGCAAAGCACGTCCTTGTGCCTCAACTTCTCAATCTGTAAAAGGGAAGCAGTTTTTAATCGCCAAATAAGGCTGCTGTGAAGTTAAATTAATTACTGCAGGTAAAGAGGGTTACGTCCTTCAAAGGCAGGTGTTAAACAAAAGCAAAGATTTATTACTAAAGGAACAAGATAGGTCCATTTGAACTTTGTTCAGGAGACCACAGTATTTATTGATTAGTAGCTTTTGGCAGGGGGAGAAATTGCGCAGACGACCTCAGGGAAGAAAACTACAGGAAGGTGTGTGTGAAGGCATTCACGCTTTTGCTAACGTTATTGTAAATCTTGATCCTTTAATAAAGCTGTGACCTTGGAGTTGACAACTAGCATGCCATGGAGCAATATATAGCGTGGCACCAGCCTTGTAAATCTTATGTAGCTTTTGCCATTGACATAGACAACATGTAAAGAGAAATCAGGCAAGCTAAAGTTTATGAAACACATTTATTTGAAGAAAAGCATTTTGAATCAGACTTTTTAGATTAAATTAAACTGATGACCATGCCAACTTTTTATTCCTCATAATAAAATGTGTTTGTGAAATGAAATCTCAACAGTGAAAACTTGTAGAACTGCTTATAAAATTTTGACTTTGCAGGGGGCAACTCCACCGAAGAGGTACATTTTAGATCATGTTTGCATAGCTGTCATACAACTATTATTTTGGTTGCTTTCTTGACAACGCTGCTGCTGCTACTGCAAGAACAGCACATTTCCCTGCCAACATGAAAAGAGCAGGGATATGTTCTGTGGGAGCAGTCAAAGATGGATATGAGCAGAAAGGGAAAGAGGAAGCTGTGTAACTGCAGGGGGATCAGAAGGTGTCACATGCAAGGGAAAGGACATCTTTTGCTCTTGCCAGGTGTATCTCTACTGACAAAGAACGCTTGAAACCACAGACAAAACTAAGGACAGCACTCCTATGGTGGTTGCTTATTTGATACATCTGAAAAGTTCTCTATACATTATTTAGATGTGCAGAAAGCCATAAATCCAGTAACTTTTTCCCTATATCTTTGGCTGCTTTGCTTTGGCAGACCAGATATATTTTTTTTTGTTTGGTTGGTTTGTTTTGTTAATCAAATGTTCCCACAAATTCCACCCTTTGGAGCAGCATTGTCCATCTTTCCAACTGAGGAGTTCTCATTTCCAAGGACAGTTCTCAAGGAGAAAGGAAACACGTTGCCCAGGCACATGGAACATTGAATCTTTCTCCTCCCCAAAACCAGCTGCTTTCTCATTCCAAGAAAAACTAGTGAAGACCCAAAGTCTCTTGGGAGTTTCTTTGTTAACATGTTACCATGTGATTAAAGCTACTTTAATCACTGTACATTGCATGAACATGAATTTTGTTACAGATCAACTGCATCTTGGAAAGATACTATGTTATACTGTACATGAAAAAACTACATATTTTTCAAAGTTTATAGTAAGTATACAGGTTAGTTAAACTGTCAATCTCTTGAACAGGTTTCTATTTTTTTATTGTAAACTATCGTAATCTCTTGCTATCATTTCGAGATTATGAGTCTCATTTTGTACTGTAAATGGAAACTTACATGTGGTCCTTGACAGTAGGTAGTATGCCCAATACTGCTGGGGGGGGGCGGCATGGGATGTGTGTGTTCCAATTTGTTTGGTCCTGTAGCATCCAAAATGCTGCCGTTTTTGTCATCTGACTCCAGCATCACATTGTCATCATCAATATACACAAGACTGGCCTGCTCCTGGAACAGATGGGAGAGGCTGTTGTCAAAGCCAGTGTATCTGCAATACGGGACCTGCAGCTAGTTCAAGACCATCACATTTTAGGCAGAGGAACTGACAATATTTTCTTTTATCCTTAAAAAAATCCCCACACCAAACAACACATTTTTAAATTAAACTGAAATTCAATTTAAAAAAAATAGTTTAACAAAGAATGTGTAAGAAAAAAAAATTAGGTCCATGCAGGTTACTAACACTCCATTAATTGCAAAAGGCTAAATTTTAATGACCATGTTTATCTACAGAACATGTTCTTCCACTGTTCTGCAGTGGTTCTTACGTGATGTTTGGATGATTCATGTGCACATATTCTAAGAATGACCCATCTAGAACTCTTTCAATAAGAACTTCTCCAATAGTGTTTGTGTCCTGAAAGAAAAAAAAAAAGGATATTTTATAGACTATCAAGATAGTAATTGATATGTTAATATATTTAATTTTGACTGCTTGAGTTACCAGTTAACAAAACACTGGTTTCCATGTGTTTACATCCATGTTTAAAGTTTACTGCCTAACTTTCTACTCCTTGGCAGTAAACACTGCAACATAAAGCAAGAGAAATCATTATGAAATTTGAAATAAATGAGAATGTCAGATGGAGAAACAGATTAATTCACTGATTATGCAAAGCCCAACAGTGCTACTGCTCTTTAATAAGGAGTCCAATTTGGTGATGCATCTTATATTACTGTGTATAGAAATAAAAACTCTAGTCTTAGCTGTATTTTATGAAGTTATATGTGTGCGCTATCATTAAAGTGCTATCATACAGAAATCTTTTTCTGCCATGTGCATGAATTACAGGTTTGAATTATTAAGATGGTTTTTCACCCTTGCCCTCCATTTGGACATAATTTTCTTTAGTGCTTTTGCACCATTTGAAAAAACATTTTATATCTTTCTTTGGGATTTTGTCTGGATGAGTATCAAAAATAAATAAAAGAAAGCACTAACTAATATTCTTGAGAAATTCTAACAGCATGTTAATGATTGTGCTGCACTTTCTGTTTTACAGCCTGCTTAGACAGCAAACAGCTGCGGCAGCTTTCACAAGTACAACTGTGTCATCTTAGGTTCTTACTAAATAAAAATGGGTTGTTGAAACAACTTTCATTTAAAGTACATAGGTTTTCATTTGAGGATCTCCAAGTAATTTATAGTCATGAGTCACACATAATACCTGTTAAGAAATGAGGAAATGGGTTACCTTTCCCTTGTCCCACCATTAGACAGCAACAAAACTGAGGACAGAATCCCTGAGTTGGCACCTCTGAGTACCAGGCTATGCTGTTTCTGTACACATCTACCACGCTTAGTGACTTCCTGGTGAAGTTACCTGCTCAGTTCTTTTCACAACTTCTTGATTGTAAAAGGTGTGGAAGATACACATAAAGAAATCAAGTCCAGTAGTTTGCAAATACCATTACTTACTATGTAGTCTTTGTAATGGCACGTGTCTGAGTTGAAGACGCCTTACAAAATTTCTGCTGAAACAGTGTGGATCTCTTCCAGGTATTTAACAACAATTTGGACAACGCTATAAATAAATGGAAGGAAGTACTCAGTTTTCATCTTGGAGGTCTTAGAGAAGAAATATTATCAATGTTTAAAAAACAGGAATATGAAATAAGTGGATCTGTTATGGCCAAATAGCATTCTTTGAGCAAAACAAATACTCCTAAGCACAGTACACTTTCACATCAACTGTCAATTATGCTGATCCCTGTTGCGTAATTAGTGCCTGCAGACATTCCAAGGATTGTCAACCTATATAGATCTGATGGTTAAT
Organism: Falco rusticolus; assembly: GCF_015220075.1. Lineage (NCBI taxonomy): Eukaryota > Metazoa > Chordata > Aves > Falconiformes > Falconidae > Falco > Falco rusticolus. The sequence continues at coordinate 51,964,861 of NC_051189.1, forward strand.
ATATTCCCTCCTACTAGCTACAAAATAACAGTCACTCAAAAAGCATTTTTTAGGCAATGCAAAACTTGTTTATCATCCAAACAATTCATGTACCCATTTGTTTATCATTCAAATAGCAAACTAATAACAAATAACCCATTGTTTGTCATCCAAGCCACTGTTTGGATGATAAAATGCTACAAGACACATGCAAGACTTCTCTGGTCATCAATAACAAATTCATTCATGTGTGTGTTTACAACAGAAGTGCCTAAACCACTTCACCAAAAGAAAAGCTGAATTACTTCCTGTGGGTTCTTTGTAATATAAAAGTTGCAGTTGCTGCAACATTTATTCATTTAAGCAATATCATGAGAACACTGCATGTATGCTAAAAAGATGATTATCATGGAATACACCATGTGAATATACTACATGTAGACTAAAACCAGCTTTATGACATGTTATGGTAATGAGCATTATGATACAACACGCCAAAAAATCCTATGCCTTTCTTAGAACTAGAAGTCCAATGTGTTTATTCTAAGTTTGAAATAAAACCATTGAAAAAGATGTGCCAAATCTCTTTTTCAGGTACTCCTGAAACAGTTACTCAAAAGGTATTTTAGGACTAAAGGGAAGGATCAGCGTGGCAGTAGCAAACAATGAAGTGCACCTCTCAGCATGTTCCCTCTCGTTGCTTTGTATTAATGGTGTGGGATCTACAGTTTATAAATCAACTACAGCAGTTATGAAACCAGTATGACTTAAAAGATCACATTTTCATTTCCCTGGTTATACTTTTTACATTATTTGCAGGCAAACATAGTTCTGGGCATTGTTTTTTCCATTGGGTTTCACAGAAATGTGCAAAAGAGGCTGTATAATGCATATTACAAGTCTCAGGATCAGCTTCTATATGCAACTCTGAATTGAGCTAAGCATTTAATAATTTTCTAAGTTTTAAGGCTTGATTCTGCTCTACAGATACACAACACGGCTATTTATGAATTTGCCCCGAGTGAAAAAATAAGAGCTTATAGACTGATAGGTGTGATAAAAATTACTGAGAAATATTTCAGTTGCCTGAATTAAATACAGAGTCTAATCTGAAGAATACAAAATTTGGCAAAATGTTATGCATTAAAGCATTAACTCAGGCAAATGTGAACACAGTATATACTCTGAAGGAATGCTTCCTTTAGTTTACTCAGAGCTCTGGCTTCACAATAACTTACTAATATGATCATGGTTAAGGTGGTGAAAACTAACCTGCAACGTAACAGGGAATGGAGCCGGTTTCCCCCTTCCCACCTGCTGCAGGAAACAGGAGCGTTGGTTGATTTGTCTACAAGCCCTTCAGTCTGTAACCTCTCTAAAACACTCCTGCCACATGTGAGAATTGGAGTCGAAAATGCTGCAGCAAGTAACTATCAGGGAAGTAAATTACACTTGCCCAGATCTGAGTCTACAACCCTATGGACCTCAGTCCTACAGGCAGGGTCACAGTAAGACCTCGCAGCCCCCATGGACCTTCAGAATGAAGCCATTTATGTAACATTATCTTTAAAAAAAGAATTAAAAACCCTGCTACGACAGACTCCTATATAAGGTCACATAAGCAGTTCTCATAACTTCAAAACCCAGATGAGAATACACAGCAAATGCTGCACATAAATCTGAGTTAAGGCAGTAGAAATAGCACATGTGGGATTTAAAAACAGGCAAATTGCTGAAGCTAATAATGCTTGTTGTCTTGGCTGTAAGTAACTGTTGTACCCATTACAAGATTTCCTACACCATTTTCAGCGCTCCTATCAGCACTCACAGTGATAGAAGTGCTAGTGTTTTAAATATTATGTGCATACACACTTGGTCAGTGAGAGATGGGCAGAGGGAATGAATATAGGTATGTTTTTCTTTCACTGTCAAAATCAATTAAACAATTAGTAATTTTTTCTTTGTCTATTATCTCCTATCAGTAATGCTTGCTAGAATTAATCCGTTTAACCTGTGAATTCAGTAAAATACATACTTACATACATTTCCACTGCTGCTCTTTCCACTCTGACATGTGAGACAGTGGTCCATCAGCTCAGCCTCATCTACTTCACACTGGCAAAAAGGACAGGAATATCTGGGAATAAGAGGTAGGAAGTTGTTACTGGATGCAGATGTAATTGATACATTTTCAGCAAAAACTACAAGCAATAAAAGTAGTATTTAGATTTCTGTGGTCAGGTATCATCAGGAGCTCCTTTTGCCATAGCTAAAATGCATCATGGGTGTATGACATGTACCTGGGTGTGATGTATGCTATGCTGGCAAAAGGTCAGCCTTGCTAATGGATGCTGCAAGCACTGCACAGAACTGTGCCAGCATGTCAGGATATCGATCCAGAAAAGCACTCTTAACATAACCATGAACTTAGAGAAGCACAGATGAAAATACTGAACACTACAACTATAGACATTTGATAAAAGCATCATTTAATTGCTGTGATACACTTGGAACATGTGTGACCCAACTACCAATTCTCGGGAGCCCCCATTAAGTATCAGTGCTTTCTTGCACAGGATTCCTACTTAGTTTTCAGGATAGAGTATGGTCTTGTTGCATGGTGGAGACACTGTTTTCAGGTTAGTGTAGTTTTCAGATGTGTGCGGATAAATGTTCAAGTTTTTCTGAGCATCAGAAGAACAATAACTGATAAGGAGATAGGTCTTCTGAGCAAGCAGCCTGAATAATGTGTCATTTATGAATTCAAATAGCAAAGAGTATAGGGAATTTAAGTTACATAAATTAAAAAGCATTTTGATAGTGATATCTAAATTGCTTCTAATCATTAATGGACAAAACTAAAGGCCATTAAACTTCAAGACCTCTAGAATTACTACACACCTAATTGATTGCTCTAACAGGTCCTGCCCTGAAAAAGAATAGCAGGGACTAAAGATTTAAACTTTTAACATACAATACATGTTCTGCAAATATTTATCTATACTATAAACATATAAATAAGGAAAGCTGTCAGTCTTCTTAACTCAAAACTATTTCTGAAGAACAAATTATTAGAAGAGAGCCAATTACATTTAGATTATTATTAGCCCTATTCATTCTGGAAATAACCAACATCTTTAAGGAGTTTTATTTGAAAGTAAACATAATTGTCCCCCAATTAAAATAGCAAAAACTGCTGACTTGTCAAAATACAGTTGTTTCTACAAAACAGGTCATGTGGAGCTGAATTCTATCAAAATCATACTGACTGCAAGTAAAATGCATTATTTTTTAGTCATACACAAAAAAAAAGCATCCATTTTGAGTACTATTTGCATATTATGTTTTAAACAATAAAGGATTTGTGTTGAATTTATGAAACAGAAACATGTTGCAATTAAAAAAAAAATCAGATACTTCTTCTACAGTTTGACTTTACTATGTTGGGATAACAAACTCAAAAGTGGTTTTACAGTGTCATCAACACTGAGGTCTACCTTGTTGCAGCATCTTCAAGCTCCCCTACACATCCATATTTTTCTGTACATTTTTCACAGGTTCTTAAATGAGCTCTCATTTCACTCAGACATACCTAAGCAAGAAACAGCAGCAGTTTGTTATGTTTTATAATGTGACACATTTATGCTAACACATCACTCAACATTTTCTAGTGTAAAGGCTTATTACAATTATGGCTACACCTAGGGAAGCAAACACATCTCCTTCGACTACTGGCTCTGTTGCTCAAGCATTTTGTTACTGGTTCAGTATTGCTGTAATACATTTTATAATAATAACATTCAGCTTATGAGAGTAAAGTCAATTTGAGTGAAATAATTATTGGTTTGTGGTGGTTTTATTTGTCCCTTACGTTGGTCCTTAATATTTTGGAATGAAATTTGGGAGGCAAAAGGGAAAGATTTCTAATCTGGGGAGGGAGACTCTCCCAGTTCATATCTTGCTCTGTTCTTAATAGTGAAAATCTAGACCAACCCTGTTAAACCAAAAAATATTCCAAGGTGAGGACCCAATTCTGACCTCAATGAAGTAATCAGCAAAACTTTTGTATAGATTCATTAAGGGTAAGATTTGGGTTGTATATTGCTGCTGTGCTGTGCCGGCTGTCCTGTTTCCTTTAACTCAGAATCTCCATATAACAGATCTGATGAAGCACAGTCATGAGGTATTTTCCATGACAAGAAAGAATATGAAATTATATGAAGCTGTCATGTTGAGATATTAAAATATCATTTGCACAGAAACAGTGAAGAGACATTAATATTACTTATAGGTTATATTCTATATTCTTAACCTTTAAACATTGATGACCAGTTCTGGTGAATCTTGGTGAAGAAATTTAATATAACTCTGTCCCAGATGGCTGTGCCATGGGTACCCTACAAATGATCATCCTGACTGCGGATCAGGCAGAATGAAAATGCTCAGAGCGCAGTCACTTAATTGCAATTCCCACTCCCCAAATGGAAACGGCAAATGAAATTAGGTTTATACTAATACAGTAATCTGTGCTTTGGCGCGACTCAGATGCTGCAGGAGCATTTGCCAAGGGTAGTAGCCAAATACCAGAAACAACACTCAAAAGTATCTTGATGCTAGAATGCATTAAATGCATTCTCCTTTTCAACATACCTTAGAGGCCTCACTGATTGTTTTACGCAAGAAATACAGCCAACACTTTCTGCAGCCATAAGAAAGATTATAAACCACTGCAAATATACATCATCAGGTCACTTGTGCTCTGCCACTGAACAGCAAAAAGCAGTTCTTAAGCTATGCTAAGTATTGAGACTAGGTAAGCCATACGTAGGTCAGCACTTCTTAACATACCTGTTTCAATTGGCTTCCTTTTGCAAAAAATGAATTTAAAACAATATTGACATTAAATTCAATATTTAGCTACATTAAATTCAATATTTAGCTACTATTAATACCAAGGTGTTGCAGTTTATGTATTTCATTGCTAGCTTTAAGCCGATCTTTCCCAAACAGAAAACCCATGGCATAAAGGTAAAGAACCGATAGTGTTAAAAACAAATACACTTTTTTGCTGGTTTTCTTATGTTCTCTGTAATTCCCCACAACCCTGCAAATAACAGTCTTTCTGAAGTTCATACATTTACTTGCTGGTTTACATTTTATGGTATTTTCACCCTGCTGCTGCTAGACAAGAAAGAGTTAAGGGTACTGTTTTGCAGCTACCAAGACAGAAGAAATTATAGAAGTCGGATGCAAATCCATTCAGAGAAAAAAGAGGGAGTCAGTTCTAAGTTGTACAATCTTCTCCCACAAAACAAAGGTATAAAAATATGAGGAAGAGCAGGACTTAAAAGTGTTCATTATACAGAAAGAGACACAGATTTAATACTGTTAAGGAGAAAATGCTTGCTTTTATATGAATTTTCAAGTAAATTTATATTAATTGAATCTTGGTTAACTGCTTTTCTATGGATGCCCTGTCCTCCACCAGAAAGCCCCATTAACCTTTTGCTTTGCACCTTGTTTTGATGAAACATGATAAACACCTTCCAGTTCAAACAGTAGCATTTAAAACTTCATTTGCATGTAAGTGATGTTTCAAAGGCTTTATTTAGATTTAAGGAAAAAGGCTCAGTTTAGGTAGCTTTACTGAAGGGAGTTGGGGGGTGTTTAAAAAAAAAACAACCAACAACCACCACAAAATTTTCCATCTTTGTTCTGTATTTTAACAGATGCAATTTTGGCCAGGATTTTTCTTATGCAATCGTTAAATATTAAATTTGTCATTTGTCCTTTCTCCAGCCAAAGCCAACATAGGTAGTCAAGAAGATTCAGCTCCCACAGGTTTAGGCTTGAGCTTAATATTTGCAATGACACTGGCAGAGTGTTTTAGAGCTCTTTTAGATATGGAACTTGATAAATCACAAAAATCTATTCTTCCATCATCATGTTGGTAGAGTTTCTCTGTTTAGACATGTCCTTAAAAAGGTATCTTAATAGTGTTAGTTCTCATGCATGGATACAGCTCTGGAATTATTTACTAGTTACGTGTTCAAGGCTGCAAACCTGTGTTTTGCATTTTGTGCAATTTTGGTATGTGTTCCCATCTTCTTGGCAATATTAGTAGCTGGAATTCCTTCAGAGGGAAGATAAGCATGGCAGTAAGGGCACATCCATGCCTTATTCTTTAAACATGCAGAAATACAGGAATGACAGAACCTGTACATAGAAAGAAACTAAAACGAACATGATAATCCCCCCCCAAACATGCTTCAAATGAGGCAGGGTATATAAAAAAAGAATCAAAATTTTGCACCACATGACATTCCTGGTGGAACATTACAAGACATTTGTTTTTCTTAGGATATATTGTCAAAAAGATTGTGGGTATTGTGCCGGCAGCCCTACCTGCGTAAAGCAGAGCACTGGAAACAGACAAGCTGAGCTTCCCGGTAGCACTGAAACACATGAGACTGCAAAGACTTACTTCAGAGCAGAAGCAAGGAACCTGTGTCCCAGGGGCCAGGCAAAGCCTGCAGTTCATGATTTCAAAACCCGCCATCACAGCAAAGATTGTTTAATTTTTGTGGTGTTGCTGCTGGACAATGTCACAAATATACGCATACTGATAGCTTACTCTAAGTCTTCCCGAGCCCACAAACAGAAGAATGCCCCATGCTGCTCCTATGAGGGACAACCATTCGGGTTGTTAAGACAAGGGAATTTCTCTAATACGTGATGAATTCGGGAGTCAGAGAACTACACTCACAGGGTTTAGGCAGCAGGTGCAGGGGAACTGTTATGCTGTTGTGTGGTAAGTGGTTCTCTGTTCCAGCTGTCTTGGGGTTTGGATGGCATAAAGGCATACCAACCTCTGGGAGCATCTCAGCCACTTCTCTGGTCTTAGTAATAAAAGCAGATTGAATTAGTGGTCACTGCAGCTGCTTTTGAAAGCTTTTTTGTCAGTAACGGATATGACAGAGAAACTTTCGTGAATCTTCCTGTAGAGATGTAAAACATTACTGCCCTTCACTATCTAAGCACCATCGAAAAGTTCTGATGCTAATGGGATGGGAGATGGCCCTTCTTTGCATCAGATTACAGCTCCTCATCATGTCTGGATAGGGATCTGAAGGGTAGAGTAACAACCTGGGATCTTAAGGAAGGACAAAAGAAAGGGTGCACACTGACTGGCTGGCTGACTGACAGACAGCCCCTCTGGCTTTGGAGGAGCTAGAAGAAGCTGTTGTGCCAGCCTGCAATCCACAGCGAGCACACTGCTCAGCCTGGCTGAGTGTGCAGGCAGCAAACACATAATGGCGAGCGGGTGGCAAAAGGCCCTGTGCCTCTATAATAAATTTGCACTTGTGCCCCTCTGTTAAGTGTCACAGCCCTGCAGCAGAAGTGTCAGGAGCAAACTTATGTCTGCAACCCCAGCTGCATGAATGAAAAATTTCACTTAAATAAACTGCTGACTTTGCACTGAAATGGGTAAGAAGCAGGAACATCTTCTGTTTTGCCAGTTCTGCCTGGAGACTGAAATGCAGTAGCTTCCAGAAGAGAGGCACCTGAAACCATGAGTCACTGTGGCCAAACCAGCTGGTGCTGGTGGCCGTGCTATGCCAACTTAAAATGTTGCCACTTGCCTCCTGCACTGCCCCTCTCTCTGTTGAAGGTTACCCACCTTTCTTTCTGTCTCCTCTCCCAACCCTCCAGGCCAACAGAACGTTTCACGTGCTCATCTCTCAGATACTTCTACCCAGTCTGCCATTTTAGTGCATTTACCTGCTTTCCCAGTTGCTAAAATGCTAACCTTTGCACAAGAGCTCCCAAGTCACAAGTCCACATTACCCTCATCAGCTCTGCTATATAGATAGCAACTCCAGCAAAGGAGTGGAGTTGGAATCTGAAGCAAAACCTTCTTAAGCCACTGTAAAACAACTTGCCAAGCTTGCCAGTACACTCTGCAACAGCATTTCTAACATACTTAACCTGTCATTGATCTACCGGAGGATTTCAGATGTAGGATCTTCTTTGGAAGCCTTCTTCATATATAGCTCCACAGAGCCACATAAAATACAATCAAAGCCTAACTCACACAGAAGGTGGTATTTTGCAGTTAACTTCGCAGAAGGATCAGTGATTACACAAAGTGCAGAGAGTACAGCCAAGACACAACATGATCCCTGTCCGAGGATAAACTCAGAATTGTTACTCACGGTTTGCCCTTGGGCAGGTTTTAACTTAGATTATTCCTGTACTTTAAACAGGGTTGAAAAGGTTTCTTTGTTTCCCTGAGGGACAGATGAGTCTTCTATAAATAACCCTGCACAAGGTTCTCACATGCTGCCTGAGAGCTTTCCCCTTTTAATGTCACAAAATATAAAATCAGATTACCCTTTGTCAGTTTGTTCACCCTCCCCCTTAAACTGTCAGTAGCAGAAAAAAAGTTAATATAAAGGATACAAGGATTGGTGAAGAAAAACTACACTCATGCACTATGCAGTTACTCAGTGATTTGGTCAGTTGACTATAAAATGAATTTGCAAGAATTTCCAGTTCAGCCTCCACCTTTAACCCAATTTATCACTCTGCTTTATTTGCTCAGTCCGTACCTAAACAGGTAAAACAGAGAAACAAACAAAACTTCAGACACTGCAAGTAGCTTACATAAAACCTGAGCATCTCAGGATATTGACCCTGAGCATTGCTAAAGCCCTGAGTTTTCTCTTCTTCCATTTAGCATCCAAACAATTGCCTCAAGTCTCTAGTTAGAGGCTGCGTAACACTTCTCAAATGCAAAAAAGCTAATGCATTAGTTCTTTAAGATACTGAGGGTGCTGTAAACAGTTGCACTTTTAGACATACATATATGTGTATGTCTCAGCTCAGGAACACATAATTTTCCATGGTCTGTGACCTTGAATAAATAATTAAAACAAGACTGGCCAGGTGAATAGCAGAAAAGGCGCAGCTGCTCAGCTGGATCTCTGCTGGGACAGAACTCTGTGAAGTTGCCTATAGCTTCTGAGGCCAACAAGCGGTCCTGGAAGAAGGGGCTCAGAAACATGCTAGGAAGCCTTTTATCCTTTTATTCTTCTTCTCCCCCCCACTCCCCAAGTATTCCTAAACACTGGCTCAAGCTATACTTCCAATTGCCTGCCATGATCACTAGAAGGATGCCTGTGCCAGGTGCCACGTTTGTAAAGGGAGTCACTAGCAGATGGTTCACGTTTGCTCTTGCATTTTACACCTGTATACATTGCTCTGTGCTGATTCTAGATGGGCTCTTTATGTTATGCTTGCATCTGGACAGGATTCAGATTAGGGGCAATACTTCAATTGTGGCTCACATTAAATTTGTGATGAAGACAACTATTAGAAACGCTCACTGGGAATCTGAACCGGAAGCACACGCTCACTCCAGAACAGCTGGTTTTACACATTGATTTTTTTAAGTGCTCCACAATAACCAGCCTTATCCCAAAGCAGCTACCCCAGAACCGATTTACTGGCGTACCAACCCTTAAGCAGATTTAGCCAGGATGAATCCAGACGGTTAAATCCTACGTATTTAACAGAAAAACACGGAGCACAGACATCACAGCCCCCCCGCCGTCAGCAGAGAAGCAGCCACGACTCCCTTGAGGCGATCCCGCCTGGAAGGGGCGGCTGCGCCACCTGCACCCCCTCCGCGGCAGGCAGCGCGCGGGCGGTGCTGCCCTGCCCCCACCCATGCGAACACCGACGGACACCGATCCCCGCCACCCCACCCCCATCTTCCGCCGGTTCAAAGCGACTTTCCCCTCGGCTGGTTTCCTCCGGCCTCTCCCCGGCCGGGCGAGTCCCGCGCGTTCTGCACCCCGAACCTCGCCCACCGCCAGACCCCGCACCCCGACCTCCTCCGCCCGCCCCCGGCCCGGGGCGCCCCCCGCCGGCAGGAGCCCCTCCGCGCGGGCTGGGGGACCCGGCACCCACAGGTGGCCGCAGGGCGGCCCTCGGGGGGCTCCGGCCGCCGCCGCCCCGGCACCGAAAGGGGTCCCTGCGGAGCCCCCCGCCCGGCAGGGCCCGACTCACCGCCGGGGCCGCCACCCCGGGCAGCGGGCGCTCTGCCCCGTGCTGCGCCGGGACCCCCCTTCGGCTGCAGCGTTACCGCTGCGAGCGGGGAGGTCGGGAGGTCTCCAGGAAGTGGGCGGGACCCTGGGTTCTTTAAAACCTAAAAAGCGTCAAATTCAGATAATTGTGTTTGTTGTGGCTCCCCGTAATGCATACTTACACAGTACCGGCATCTGTAAGAGAAGCTAGAAAGCTGGCAGCAATGCTGCTTCAACCACCAAGTAACTGTTGAGCACAGGTGTAACTGACAAGGCACTTAAAATAGTGGTAGGCAGCAGTGGGTTATTTTGAAGCTGGTAAATCAGTCAATGATTACTTTTAAAAATAAATTTTCATTAGCACTGGAGGGGGCATTTTCTCAGATGCAGACAGCAATGGCCCACATACATTGTGCCCTCATGGTGGACCATCAACTACCACTGTCAAAATAGGGAAAGATGCAATGGCTAAACATTATAAACAGCAACAATAGCTATTTGGAAGACATTTCTTCAGCTGTCTTTGTAAAGGTTATGAAGGACCTTGATTCTCTGTGTTACCTGTTTTCAGCCTCTTACTTCTTCACCCAGTACTTGATGATAGCTGTGATGAGGGTATCTGTAGCGAATAACAGCGTGGTGGAAGGCATGAGGCATCTCCTTGTGTTGGCCATGGACACAAACACGGGTTCATTTTAGTGGAACTTCAGGTGCCCAAGGACTGCTGAGCTGTGGAAACAAAGCTGTGATTTTTCTCAATGTACTCTAGCATGTCATGCATCCCCGCACACGGAGCTTCTCTGCCTACAGTGAAAATGAATGCTGAAGCCAAGGGAGTATCCTGGATGGCGTTGAACATGTACAAACAGCACATGGTGGCTTTAATGGGGCTGTCAAAGCAACCTATCAAAGGAACTGTTGGGTTATTTGTGCCTATGATGCATAAAAACAAAAGCAGATTCGTTCTAGGTGTCCCCAGGTATGTGAACACCCAAAGAACAAAGGTAGTATTCCCACTTATTTCTAGAAGTACTGGAAACTACAGTACATTTAGTAATGCACATACTTGAATTGGGACCTGTCCGGGTTTTTCTTACTTGGCTAAAAGTTGTACCTGCTCTATTAGGTACAGTTGGAATAGGTTTCAATATCTTTTGGGCAATGTATATTCTACTGTGACAGATTGTTACTTTTTTCTTTAATATTGAAAAAAATTGAATATAGAATCAGAAAAACTAATACCTGGGCATGTCTCAATATATATATTTTTTTCCAGTACCCAATGTATTTTCTGTAACAATATTTTTACAGAAGCAAAGTCAAGTATGACCCACTTGTGAAAAAGAAGTAAGAAGGGAAATGCAGTATATTGGGTAACTCCAAGATGAAAGCATCAGCAAGTTTGGTATCTTTCAGTTTGCATCTGGCCTGCAGTAAAACTAGTAATCTCCTGTCAAAATGATTTCCTTAGAAATTTCCGTCACAGATTTGGTTTTGGAGAAGATATCACCATTTTCTGGGCCTGAGCTCTGCAGTGATGATTATCTCATATAAACAGCTTTTACAGTCATGCAATTAACTTGTCAGATCACATATGTAATGACAACAGAAGGACAGCAATATTTCCTGTGCTGACTATTTATTCATAGGCTACCTCACTGATGAATAATAAAATCAGATCTAGGAAGAATTGTATCTCTTCTTAGGTAAAACCCACAAAAATCAGGACAGCAGTATGGGTTGTTCTAGAAACTGTAACGAAGTATGTTCCAGCATACGTGAAATCTTGTCAGTCAGAATCAAGTCAATGCATTTCCACTGTCAGTTACTGGTTTTCTTTAGATTACATAAATCACAAAGAAAATAGCAATACCATCCCACTGGCTGAACTCTAATTTTGTTTATTGCTGTGTTATGTTTAGTGTCACTTGGTTAAGATATAGATACTTGTTTATACCCAAATTTAATTTATTCATGTTGTGTTAATAATACAATGTGATAAAAGGTCATTAGCCACTGTAAGATAATTAAGTGCAAAGGTTATAATAGAAAATCGATTAGGGATTAAAACTGCAGGTTTTTTCTGGTAAATCACACACTTATTTAAAATTTGACCTAATATAAGTATGAATAATGTTTGGAAAACACTAAAACATGAAGGATGAAATTAGAATGCTTTTAAAAAAAGCATTAAAAACCCCAAGTAAGCCTTTAAGTGCCTGTCAATAATATGTGAAAATAAAACTAGCATTGTTATAGTTGGTGTATGGAGAATGGAGGTCTTGTGAAGCAGCAGTAAAACTGCATTAGAGATTTTAAGAATTACTGATGATAGTTTTCCAGTACCAAATCGGTGGCACACACACAGACCTAACCATAATGGGAAAGCCCGGAATGATCACAAGGCTGGAAGCTTGTGGTGGTGTGAAGATCAGTGCTCACAACTAATTACATCAAATATGGGCAGACAGAGTACAGACGCAGCCAAGATCTGTTACATATGCACGTGTTTATGGCTGAGTAGGGATTTACAGATGTGTATGTATTTACTTAGATACACACATACAGAAATTACCTACATCTGCCAGATCAGTTTCCTAGGAAAAAAAAATAGTTAAGAAATAAGAAAATCTGAGCACATATTAGAGAAGAAACTTAACAATATTAATGAAAATCAGGGTGTGTAGCCAAAGACTTCATTACATGGTAAGTATTCCACAATATTTTAAATATTAAAATGAACAATTTTATTAAAACCCCTTTCTGGAAAAGGATGGAAAGGCAATAATTGGAAGTAGATAGCAATCGCAAATATAAATTACTAAACGAAGCCAAAGAAAAGTCAAGCCTAGTAAAACTAGAAGGAACTCTAAAGTATAAACAAAGCAAGCTAAAACAGAAGCTGTGATCTGGTACTAGATTGACAGGAGACTGCTAATGTTGCAAAGAAGTGTTCAACAGTTAGCTACAATATTTGGCAAGAAGGAAAAGGATCTATTTATATCTGATCAGGGTATTGGATAATTTGCCAGCCCATAATGACAATGTAAGTATTAAACCACATTAATTAGGAATAAATATTCTAAAGGGAAGGCAGAGAGGACTTTCACCCAATAATCCTAGAAGAGTTGGCCGAAGAGTTTTCTTTCGTGCTCTTAGTTGCTGCTAATGATTCTAAGCATGCAATGGAAGTCCTCCAATGCTGGACTCAAATGACAAGGTTGACCTCATGGGTTATAAAATGTAAAAAATTAAGTTCAGTCAATAAAAGTATATTGATGCTCACTAACATGGTTTTAGAAACAGAAGTTGGCAAGCTGAACTCAGGTTGTACTCTGATGAACTTACAAATATATTTGGGTTTTGAAACTGTGCTTGATGTAATATACTTCTGTAGGGTATTTAACTTAGCCTTTCATGGCCTTCAAACTAAAATAAATGAACATATAATATAAATAAAGATACACAGGAAATATAAAATGCTGTGTGGCATCTTACGAAGTAGCATCAAAAACATACATACCTGATATTAAGTAATATTTTTATGACTAATCTGGAAACGAATATAAAATCACCAAGTGACTGTACTTGCAGGTACCAAAAGCACAGGTGAAGTGATAAATCACCATGGCAACAGACATTGCACAGTGCCATCTGGATTCCAGGATAAATTGGACCCATTTTAAGAAAGTGAACCTTAAATAGTCAAGTGCAATCTCATATATATATATATATATATATAGGGGGGAAAAATATGTACTGTACTTCTGGAAGAGTAACTAGCAGCTGAACACAATCTAGCAGCAGGGTGGAGAAACAGTGTGTGCTTCCAGAGTAGCACTGCTATCAATGAGAGCAAGTGACTTCTGATGAGGGCATACTGACAGTAAAAGTTGAAAATGAGAATATTTATTGCATTAGATTCACTGCTTTAAGTGCAGAACAAGTGAAGGAACCTCTGCTTGGTGCAACTCACCTAAAAGTTTCTTTTCTTAATCAAGAGAGATAATTAAACTCTTCAGCTTAGTTGTTGTTTATCTGAGTGCTGTGTACTTTTAACTCAGTTTTGAGAGATATAGCTGCAGCACACCACAGTTCAAGCAGGGCAAAGCTGGGCATTTATCAGGTCATATCAGACAGCTTTTGTAACTCAGACATAAAATTTCAGTCTTTGTCAGTTCCTTATTTTCTATTTTTGAGGGGTTTGGACATCGTTAAACTAAGTATTCTGGAGAGTCATAAAACTTTAAGGGGCTTGCTAGCTGTGGAGGAACAGTGATGCTTATTCATGAGTTTTTAGACTGATTACCCAAAGAGGTTAAATGATACCATCATCTTCTCTGTGTGTATATAAATTTGCCTGGTGGTGCCTGCCCTTGCTAGAGCCTCCACCCAGCGACAGAGCTCCTCGGTCAAGACTGAAGCCTTCTCCAGTTCCTCACCCAGAAATAGTCCCAGCCCCATCTGTGACCATGGAACGGTTGTAGCTGCTCCAAACGCCAGTGCAGAGCCTCCCCAGCACCCTCTGCCGAGGCACCCTGGGGCTTGGGAACCAGACGTCCTCACCCAGAACTCACCACGGGGAGGATATCTTTGGGCTGGTTGTTTGGGGCAGGCCCAAGGAAAGAGAGAAAGCTCATATGAGAAGGCTCTAGCTTGAAGAGGCTGAGCTCAGCGTGCTAGCTGGTTTTGTTAGCTCTGTCGACAACAGCAAGGACTGCCCAAGTCAGCATATTAACAGAACACAGTCTGCACTGAAGGGATACAACATAACCTCGAGAGAGAAGAGCTGGGAACATCGTAATATGATAAAACACGTAACAGATTGCCCCCTTGGGCCCTTGATGTGGCTTTGCCACCCCTCCAATGGAGGCATGGCATACTTCAGATAACCCATGCCCACAGATAATCTGCACAAAGTTGCATTACGGAGATGTGGATAATCAAAGGGGATGAGACACAGAGCACTAGTTCCCAAGCAGAGGCTTTGGGTTACGTTTTCCCCAGTGTAACCTGAACATGCGGACAGTGAACGCTGCTGCTGAACCACAGAGCATTTTCCTTCCCACCCATGCATAAGCCATGCTTTGTAGTTGAAAATTCACATTGAAGCACAATGGATGTTTGTTGACTGGCCTAACAAAAGCACACCGAGCTGCCTTTCCTCCTTGTTCCCTTGGCCTAATTAAAAATGCTAAAATTGTAGAGGATTTCCTCGTATGAGTTTCCTGTCATTTATGCAAGTCAAAACGAGGCATTTCCCACTCCCAAAAGGGAGACGCTACAGCATGCACGTATGTCAGATGGCAGTGCTGTTGCCTTGAAATGTGAATTTCAGTTTCAGTGAGCTTCCTTACGTGATGAACATTCATCACCTGATTTTAATGAAACTATTATATGAGAAAGTAATCTCTGACAATAATATTATTTGGTATAGCTTTCTAAAACCTTAATGTCTTAACCTTTGATAGAGTGAGTCAAAAAATTAAGTGATTGAGTAAGGTCAATTGAAGCAGACACGTGCTGCCTGGTGACAGCATGTGTTGCCATGAAGCTGGTTTTCTAATATCATGGGATAATCTCTAATTTCCCCTTGTACCTTGAGGAACAATAGAGTTTCTCCAGGGAAAAACCTTGTGAATTCAGCTAAAAAGATAAACCATATAAACACAGATATCTTTGATGGTTAGCATTTTAAGAGAAGGTTTAACATCTTTCTGTTAATTTATGAAATTACTTAGCTTCCATGCTTCTTTCATGGAAAGTGGCATGGAGCAAAGCGGCAATGAGAAAAAACAGTGCCTGAAATTTATTTTTTGCTATCAACATATAGGAAAAAAAATCTATTTGAAGCCAAATAACTTTTAAAACTTCCTTTGGTATTTTGATTTCCCTGTTCCTCATATTTCCCTCCAGCTCTGATCGTGTCTATAGCTGTGGCTTCCACACAGATTCCCTGACCATCCCAGCGCAGCCATCAGGGCCTTCCCTCCTGCCTGGCCTTCACCTGCCCTCACACTACTGCTCTGTCCTCTTCATTGCACTGAGATCTGTGTCCGATGCTTTTTCCTTGCAGTGTTGCCCTTCCAGGTCCAGCTTTGTACACCGATGTGGTGTTTTCCTCCAGTGTTTCCTTGCAAGCTATTAACCCCTGTCTGCTGGCTTAGCTTCCTAGATTTTTCTATTGCTTTTTCATGTAGTATTGCCTGACCAGTAGCACTCACTGCTTTCCTGACCAATTTGAAATAGAAATTATTTGTAATGTTCTTTTTTTAAAAGCTTTTTTCCTGTGCAAGAATCCATGCTTCTGTGAATGTTCATTTTCTGTGTAACTGCACTGCACTTTTCCCCTGAAAAACCTGCCCTCAGAAGGGGGCCAGCAGGCCTGAGTCAGTGGCTAGCTGAAGGATCTAGACAGCTTGTCCACCAGGCTGTGCTTCTGGAAAGTGAGCTAGCACAAAATCTTTAAATTATTTACGAAGGGTGTTGCCACACAAACCACACTCAGATTAGAGGCACTACACCTCTTTGCCAGTCTCACCTGAGGAATACATGATGACTTTGATGAGTATAGTAGGTATAGATCTAACAGGTAATTTCTGTTCCTCAAAAAATGACCTAATTATTTTTTTTTACCTCAAACTGGAACAAAAGTTGAAATTTTGAAATCTCCTACCAACTGGCATTTTGAGGGGAAGAAAAAAACTTTGTCTGAAGTCAGCTGGAATGTTTACTTTTAAAGAAGCTTCTGTTTTGACTTGGCAACATCGTGCTTTTGGTATGTAATTTATACTGTAATGTGAAATACCTTTCTGAATTACATGGAATTACTAAATGTAAAAAATTAAGCAAGTTGTTTGGAAGTGGTTGGAAAGTTTGGACTTCACCTTGCCATGGCTAGTACAGGACACAAGATGTGGAAGAAAGAGATTACATCCTGTGGTCATGGCTTTCCAATTTGGGAGCCAGCACTATTAGACTCAATCTAACGCTCCTTTTCCTTCCTCCATTTCCCTTCTTTCCCAAACAGCAAAAATATTTCTATTTCCTAGCACGGAGAATGGTTTTCTCTCCTGTTGGCATTGTGCTGTCTAGAAGCTGCTGGAGTGGAATACTCTGATGCTGTCTCCCCTTTGCTGCCCATCTCTTCCCAAGCTGAGGACTATATCCCTACAAATACTAGAGGAACAATCGCATCTTGTACACTAAATTCAATGACTCTTGGTATAATTCAGATCAGAATTAATTCCTTTATGCTTCAAATGATAATGCAGCAATTGAGAAGTTGAATAATATTGCAGAATAGAAGTAGTATTTCTTATATTCAGCAGGAAGAATCTCAAGAAACAAAATTACATGTTCTTTGTTTCCCTGTTGTCAGCCCTTTGCCTCACCATTACCGAAGAAGCAGCTCTGGTGCTTTCAGTGCAGACAGTAGCAGATGATTGAAGTTACTCCCAAAATGGAGCTGAGAGCAGGTAATATGTGGCTATGTCTACATCAGCAAGTAGCATGTCCTAATAGGAGTGGATTTTGCAGACTGGAGCAGCTGACATTTTTGGGCTTGTGAACTGGGCTCCCATTAGCAGTTTGAGTAAGTAGCTGTGTCCATGGACACTGTTTTCTAGATCAGTTATATCTAAACCCGCTCCTTCATATGAACCCCAAGTCATTGAGCAAGTGTGCTTCTCACCCAAACCAAAATTGGACCAGTTACGTTCTGCTATTGTCTCTGTACAGTCCAGTTCACAGCATCTAAGGCACATTTCATCACCTCTAGGGTGGTTTTGCAAATGGCTGAGGTCACTGGGAGCCCAGGCTTCCTTTGAAAGGGCTGGTCCTACCTCCTGTCCCGAGCTATGGTCCCTTTCTCCTGATTCTGCAGCTTTGTCCAAGCGGTCAGTTGGATCACTCCTTAAAAATAGGGTTAATTTTCAGATGTGTTAGTTCATTGCTCCAGGTGATTATGTGTCCACTTAAGAAAGACTTAGGAGGTACAAAGTGGTAGCAGCACAGAGTGGAGAGCGATTGGGGAGGGTGGAACTGCTTTTCTCTTGTAATTGAGGCTTAAATTGGCTTCAATTACTTGTGAAACTATTCCATGAGAAGACAGCCACATGATGGCTCCTAAGATAAACAGAAAACGCCCGTAGTTATTTTTATTGCTGATTTTATTCAGTAAGCACTGGGGTTGAAATAATAATTAAACCGAGTAAAACTCATAGATTTTACATGTTATTTGGACAGTTTCATCTTTCCGTAAACTCTCCAGACACACAGAATGAAAGGAATATGTAACTCGAAGAAACCTTTCCCAAGACAATTTTTGATTGTGCCAATTAGTAAAAAAAAAAAAAAATAAATCTCTTGAATGGTATTTCTGTTTTGCTTTTCTCCTGCTCTTCAATTTTTTTGACAACCACAATAATTTATAGTCACAGAGAATCTAAACAGAGAACTTCCCTGGAATACTGCAAATTCTGTTAATTAGAACCCAATTAACAAAATGTTGGTTTGTAAATATTACTTATCACACCTTTTTGCATACAATAAAGGCGGTTTTAAAAATGTCATTCTATTCAATCAGCCTGTGGTGTCATAGATGAATTGCATCTACTCGACTATTGTGACTGCTACTCTAGCAAGCTTCAGATGGCCCTTCTGTGGCTAGTTAATTGTTTCTAATGCACTGAAATACCTTTTGCAGTGAAAATCTGCACTATCAATTAAAAATTTAATTTCTTTAATGATGAGGAAAAGTTTAGTCTTTTTGCTTTGTTCAGTCTCTTAAACGTGGTAAAAGAAATCTGACTGTGGAAAAACAGAGAGGCGATTCTAATTATACAAAAGACAGGAAATTTAAACTTGATTTTATCCCCTGGAGTAGTATCTGGTGAACAATGGAAAACTTTGATATCATCCCAAGGCATTTTATTATTATTGTATGACTTTGCACTGTGTAGCACTGTATTTACGTAACTAAAAACCTGGGACAAATACTCTTTAGGGGCCAGGAAAATACTGATTGCTGAGTGACAATCCATTGTTTGGCTCATTTTCACCTTCTCCTTCTGTCTCCAAGAGTAACTACTTAAATATGTTGAAAAGCAGAAGAGAACCCCCCGTTGAATAAAACACTAATGTGCCACAATTCCCTTGTAAGGAAAAAGATGAGAAAAATTTAGTGTTCCTCTGCTTTAAGAAGGTTGCTGCTTTGACTCAAAAAATTAAAACAATAACTGAATAGCAACAATTTGTGAATTCAGTATCTCAGAATTTTTAATAACACAACTTGCACAGGTAACATGAAAATTTGTAGCTTCTCTGTGGACATGAGTAACAAAAATCCATATGCTAGAAATATTGCATCTGGTCTTCATAGAGTCATAAAATGGTTTGGGCTGGAAGTGAGAAATGAACTAACAGATAGTGGCTTTTTGCTGAGTGCTGTGCTAGACATAATAAGGCGCCTTCCTCGGGACCAACGTTCACCGCAAGGAAGACATCCGACTTCATCCCTGCGCGACCACCAGAGGACCCCAACGACAGAAAAGCGCAAGCGCAGTGGGGATGGAGTTATTTAAATCATTTCAAGGAATACTGTAAATAGTTGTGAGAAAATAATTAATATGTATATGGCTGAAGCAACCTTAATGGTATAAGTAGATCATATTTGAGCTCATTTGGTGCTCCTCTGACTAGAAGTCAGTCATATGCTCAGCGCTGCGGTTTTTGCACTTTGACTTTGCCTCACAATAAAGATTTCTGAACCTACATTTGGCGGGTCAAGTATTTATAACACAACCTTAAAGATCATCTAGTTCCAACCCCCCTGCCATGGGCAGGGGCACCTTCCATTAGACCAGGTTGCTCAGAGCCCCATCCAGCTGGTCCTGAACACTTTCAGGGATGGGGCTTCTCTGGGCACTTCTGTGCTTCTTCTCTCTGGTCTTAAACTGCAATCAAATGCAACTACATTAAAAGTAACTTGAGGATGTGACAGCTTCTCAATCCCGCCCTGCTGCTGCCTGGGCCAGAAGGCAGCAACACCACTGGAAGTGGCTGCAGTGATCCAGGGCGGCAGGGGCATCAGTCCCAGCTGGCAGCAGTGGCTTTCACAGGCAACAGGCCCACCTCAGTATGAGCCCCCAGTCCTGTTCCAGCACCATGCTGCTGACGGAGTGTGTTTGCAAATTGCCTTGCAATGACTTATAGGATGGTTGGTTTTCATATATGACATGGTATGGTCTAATTTACTGTAAATTTTTTGCAATCTAAAGTAAAAAGGTAGCTTCAGGTCAGGATTTATTTAGTGTTTTGCTATATAGCCTGGTATAAAAAAAGAGAGAATTTTATGTTAGAAGATAGTTTATTTTCATGGCACAGCAAGGAAAAGCTTTTCTTTTTCTTTATTTTAGAGGCTTTTGTGTGAATTCACCTCAGGTGAACAGATGTAGTATGCTCATGATTACATCATGAAAAGTTCTGAAATAACAAATCCACTTGACAATGCATTTTCATATCCCCAGCTGTCTACACATGTAAGTTCTCCAGTTATTGCCCCACTGACTTTTTCTTTAGATTGCTTAAATTTATCATCGCTCTGACAGCTAAGCTTAGTGAAATCAGATTGGAATCTACAGAACTGGTTTTAATTAACTGGTTTTAATTAATAATTTCAGTTATTTCTCTGCACTCCTGTGTATGTATACTGTAACCAGAGCTTGCCTCGCATCCTACTTGCTTTTGATCACCTACAAGTCAAAGCTGTGTATTACCCATATACTAAGCCATATATGCCAGTATGCATGTTGATATAGGGCCATGTTACATGTAGGTCTTTTGCATGTGACTAAGACTACAAAAATGAAACAGGTTTGGGGAAATTAGTTCAAATGGTGCCTACACATTAAGAATCAGTTTGTTACTCAGCCGTTTGTTAATTTAGTGACTTAGTTTCATCAAGAGGGAGCAACATCCCCAGGAATTCCTCTGACAAAGGGCCCATCAGGATCTGGAAGATTATTCAACCACAGTTTACAGAAACATACAGCAAGGATGACTCTTAAAGGAGAAGTCTCTGAGATCATTAGAAAAAGAAAAGTGTAAGAGAGAGAGTATGAATAGAGAGAGAGAGAGTGAGAGAGTGAGCAACCTTTGCTTTTTCTTACCAGGAAAGTGAGAAGAATTATACCTGTCCCTGAGTTTTGTGGTAAGTGGAGCCAAGGTTTCCAGTGATGAGTTTGGACCCACTTGCTTTCCCTCCTTTCTTCTTTTCTTCTACTTCTCTCTCTCTTCTGTTATGTGCAGGCCCCATACTTATATGAAAAACTTACATTGATTCTTATGAAGTCTTTTTAGATTTCCATCTGTTAATAAAAAGAGGCTCTTAACTTAAAAGCCTTGGAGCAATACTGACAAAGAATAAAATATTGCTGTTAATCCTGGGCTGAGTCAGGGCAGTGGTATATGGCTGCTTCTATGGGGGACAAAAGAGAGATTCTAGAGAACTGTAACCTTGGAATTCCCACCCACGGCAGGATTGTCAAGAGGTACCATCTCTTCCTAGCTATCTCTGGGTACTGGGAATTGTTCACGAGAGAAGCTTTATTACCAAGCCTGGAAGAAAAACTGCATGACCAGGCATTCCCATCCCATGCCATCAAAAACATTGGGATGCTAGAGTGTCCCATTGATTCAGAAGAGCTGGAGACTGACAATCTGCTACCATCTACTTCTCTTTATGACCCACCCTGAGGCACGGCTGGGCAAAGCTTACCGTTTAACCCTTGCAGCTTCAGCCAGCATGTCAGAGGATTGCATGGGCCATGTTCCAGACACCATGGGCTTGGTATGTCCGGGTCTGGTACACACTTGATGCCCCTGGCACAATTCACACTGCCTTGCTGTGTAAAATTTTCCTTCAGAATTGTTTTTTTCCATGCCTTTTAGGAAAATGTGTGTTGATTCACCACAAGATGAGTTGCTCTTTCTTCTGTCTGCCTGGGTTGTTTTCTTGTTCATCTTGCAAGCTGTAGAAGTGCATTTCAAAAGCTCTTCCTGATCTATGGAAGGCAGTGAAAGTCAGAGGGCTACTTGTGCATGGCAGATGGCAGGGACCACAGCCTCAGACACCACAGACTCTCTGTCAGCAAGTCATTGTCCATACCAGTGACCCTGGTGCAGAGCAGCTAACACAGAGGATCACATGGTCCAGGAAGTTTGTGAAGGACATATGCAAATCCAAAAGTCAAGAAATTAGGGTCACAGATTGACCTTAAGGAGTTACAACATGACAGCTAACTGGCTGTAAATCTACACTGGTACCTAACTTGCAGTGATTGTGTCCAGTGTGGTTTATTAAAAAAAACCCTCAACCAACATCCCCATATGTGGCTTATTGCATGGTTTCAGCTGAACTTTAAATCTTACTTCAGGTTATGCTGGAGTGAATTGCTGTGCAAAACACCACTCCTGTTAACTCTGCAGAAGCTTGAACTGAGCAAAACTCAAATGTGCCCTTGAAGTTTGCAGGGAGCTGGGAGTCTGTGATGTAAACTTTCAAGGATATAGTTTAACCTGTAACTAACTTACAGGGAAACAGACATGTTCCATAATTGAATAACTGGAAATGAAAGCGCTGGATTCAACTTCAGATTGCATCACTTGCAATTCTGTATTCTTTTTCCTCTGTCTTAAGCCTACACAGTAACACAAATACTGGTTTATTAACAGGTGAAAAAAGCCTTTCACATAAACTTCCTCAGCAGCAGCTTCGTTCAGCAGAAAGTTCATGCTCTCTGGCTTTGTGATCTGCATGAAGGCATCACAGAACTTGTAAGTTCAAGAAGGTTCCAGCCTGAGGGAGTGAAAAAACACTCCTGGCAGCAGCAAGGAAGCACCACTGAACACTTTCAAGTCCAAATTTTACAGTCATATTCTATTTCTTTACAACTGAAACAGTGGACATATTTTTCTGTCTCAGTGATGTTTTTGTTCTGGTCTATTCAAGACACTTTTATATATTTTCTTATATTTTCTCTTTTTCTATTCACTCTGAGTAGGCCTCCCCTTTCCCACCCCTGTCTGCACAATCTCACTTTGTTCACCTGCTGTTTCCTTTGATCCATCTTTTCCTCTGAAAAATAGTATATTCAGTTAACTAATTCAGATGGGTCAAGCATGGTTTCATGATCTTGTATTATCCCTTTGTACTTCTGTCTGCCATCTGTCCTACCTATTGGTACGTTGTCAGACTTTGAAAGCAAAATTTTGTGCACAAATTGGCAGGCTTGGGAATGATATAAGTAATTAACAATTAACAATGATATTTTACAGACCTTCTAATGCACCTTTTGTCTTGTAAATAAAAACAGTCTTATTTGAATCCTCTTTGACTACACTGTTTTTAGCAACATATCTGGGATACAACACCCTGAGCTACTGTGTTCATTGATGATGGGGTTGTTTATCCCTCTTTAGTAGGACAGGTGAGTCAGAGGCTGCATTAAAGGTCTTGGGAAAACACTACCTTGTCTTGAGACAGCACAGCCCACGAGATGGCAGAGCTATATGAAACTACTGCGATGGAAGCAGTCCATGCTGTAAGAGAATGTCACCAAAGAGAGAAATTCTAAGGACCAAATCCCTAATACTGGGTGAAAGAAAAATGTGCACAACGTATTTTTGTACACAGAGAGTAGATTTTGAGCACACAAAAGTAGGTTTAGAATGCAGAGCTGCTCTAATTAAAAACCCCAACCCACTGGCAATAAAAATGAACAATTTCTCGCTACGTAATGGTTACCAAAGACTGCTAATAGCCACCTGAAATTTGTATCTCTCCAGAAATTTGAATAAAAACTCGAATCTCTGCCAGAAAGACATAATGATGATCAGAATTTAAAAACAATTTTTAATATCAAATCATGTGTGAACAGGATTGGGACTTCTGATCCACTTCAATCTACCAGATGTAATTTGTATACTGTTCTGAAGTAATGGCTTAAGAGGAAAGGGAGAGAAGCACTGTTCTTCCAAAGTGCCCATGTGGAGGTCATACTTTAAAGTATCCATGAAAACATTATTTGGAATAGCTCTGGGGAATTTCCAAAAGTACACAAGTCATAAATATTTGCAGAATGTTGGTCTTCACCTTATTCTAAAAATCTATCAAAGCCAAAATATTTTTTTCTGCAGTATTTATTAGCTTTTGGATAAAATTCCCAGGACTCAATCCTGAAAAACAGCAACTTGCATGGCCTGTTGTTTTTTTTCTTACTGCCTACATTGAATTAATAACTAATTTTTCATTCACAGAGGAAGTTGCTGATTTGATTGCTGTAGATGAATTGGTTAACACTAATTTCCAAATTACTGAATTTCTTAGGGAAGATCGATATTATTTTCCCAAGTTTTATTTGGTTTTCAAATGGGATGTATTAGTTCTGTAATATCAACTATAAAAATAACCTCATCGTCCATTTGCTTTTTTTTTTAAAAAGGTTTTTACATTTGAAGATTTACCATGGAAATTAGTTGCACATAAAAGAGTACTTCTGGCAGCAGGAGAAATAATGAGGCTCAGCTTTTTATGCCTTTGTAATCATGCACCTCAAAAATAGCGTGTGATCTCCCATTGAACCTAAGCAATAATCACATCCCTGACTCTGAAATTTGCATTTAGGAAGGAGTGATCTCATGCTCTACGTCCTCCCTCAGACTAAGGTCTCTCCTGTAGTTACCTAGCACACTTCAGTAATTTGTGAAAACTTCCTGCTTCTGACAGGCCTGTCAAACACTCAGAAACTGGCTAATGATTTCCAAACCTTACTGTTGAAATCATGCTCTAT